>NC_045614.1:41074053-41377083 GCF_009829155.1 Mustela erminea
TTTCGTAAAGGCAGCTTTACAAAATGAGTTAAGAATGGTAACATTTATATCCACCAAGTTTTACAAAAACAAACAAACAAGACAGAAGCATATGCAACAAAGACCCTTAATGGTCCATGAAGCTTAAAAACATTTGCATTCTGGCCTTCGCTGAAACCCTTTGCTGTCTCTTGTTCTGGCCTGTGGACTCCTTGAGAGGCGTGTTGACGTTCCCCTTATCTTTGCGTCTCTGTGATGGTGTCCGGCAGAAGTAGGTGCCCAGTGAAAGTGTGATAAATGAATGACTGGAGAAACACTGACATAAACAAATACATCGCGTTCCAGGACTTTCTAAAGGGCTTTTGATTAATAAAGAGCTTCCCTATCATTTTTTTATAATGCTTACTATCGCCCTGCCAGCAACCAAGTTCCATCAGCTCATGATGCCTGCCCAGGATGTAAGACTTCAAATTCTGAGGCATCTCCCTCCTCAGACTGATGCTGTGGAGGGGCACCCACCCACCTGTAGTCATTTTATTTACTTATGTCTCTTGTTTACTCTCGGATTGGGAGCCTCATGAGGCAAAGGCTCCTGTTTATTTTATTCAGTGTTGAGTCCCTGGGTCTTAAAAATGATCTGTCCAATAAATGTTTGACTATGCGGGGTCATGTTTTACTGTGAGTGTATTGTTCTTTACCCTCATTTTGTCAGGGATTGGTTTGAATGGTTTAATTCCTAAGGAGAGAGTTTTCCCTCATATTCTTAGTGCCTGGGCTGATTCAATTCTGAATTCACATTTATGACTCAGGCGACTGCGAATTTTGTTGCCTAATTGATTGAAAAATATACATATGGGTCCCAGAGCTCTGTTTTCAACTGCCTATCCAGAGTTATCCAATCCTTTCCTTACATCCTGCAAGCCTCTTTGTATATAATTACCAGCTAGTTAATTCATTGACTCACCCATTATCAAATCGTGTTTGAGCATCCACTCTGCAAGGTGACAGGTGGGGTTCAGGGGTGGCTCGTGTTCCAGAAGGGCACCCAATCTAAATGGAGAAACAGAAGAGAAACAAGTGGTCAGATTTATATGGGCCATGAGGTGACCTTTTGAGGCTGAGTTTTATGTTTATTTTGAATGGTACCTGCGGCACCTGCAAAGAGTCGGCTCATCACTGAGGGTGTGGGTCAAGTTAAAAGAATTTGATTAAACCAACCAGCCATCAGTCTTAGAAGCGTCAACCACAGGACCTTTTATTGCTTTGCTCATTGGCTCTGTTTTCCTGGCTAAACACCTATTTAGATGTTCGGTGTCTAAACGAGGCTGTGGAGATAGGAAGAGTGAAATGCTAGCGCTTCAATGTCCTCTGAACCCTTGTCAGCGCATGGGTTATCAGACTCATTTGACTTGACATGAGTGACATTCTTTAATTTTTAAAATAAGCTTTTTTGTGGGCGATACTTTGGGAGTTAAAAAAAAAGTCATCAGATAGTACAGTGTTCCTGTATATCCTTTATCCAATTTTGAACATTAACATCTTACATAACCACAGGACATTTGTCAAAACCAGGAAATGAACATAAATGTGTCACAAGGAGCTAAACTCCAGACCATGTTCAGATTTCTTCCCAGTATCTTGCTTCTGTTCCAAAACTAAAAAATTGTGTTTAGACTTACCTATTTTGGGGATAAAGAATTATAAATCAGGTAGGAGTTTTTCCTTTTAAAGTCTCTTAGTATAAATTTGCATAAAAACTTAAAGTTTGCTTAGTGCTCATGAGAACTTACAGATGTTACAGTAATCCACAATATTTAACATACAGACTAACAAAGACAGAAAAATTATTTAGAAGAATTAGAGGCACAAACTTTTTCTGTAGTAATCACAAAAGAAATTAAAGCTCCTCTCAATAAAATACTCCAGTAAACAGCATATGTACCTACTAAAACACACATCTAAAGCACAAGGTCCAGGCACCTGGGTGGCTCAGTCACTTAAGCACCTGCCTTCAATTCCGATCATGATCCCAAGGTCCTGGGATCGAGCCCTGCATCAGGCTCCCTGCTTAGCGGAGAGCCTGCTTCTCCCTCTACTCCTTCTGCCTGCTCTGATCTCTCTCTGTCTCATGGTCTCTCTCTCTGAAATAAATAAAATCTTTAGAAAATTATTTTTTTTTTTTTTTTAAAGATTTTATTTATTTATCAGAGAGAGAGTGGAGAGAGCGAGCACAGGCAGACAGAATGGCAGGCAGAGGCAGAGGGAGAAGCAGGCTCCCCGCCGAGCAAGGAGCCCGATGTGGGACTCGATCCCAGGACGCTGGGATCATGACCTGAGCCGAAGGCAGCTGCTTAACCAACTGAGCCACCCAGGCGTCCCAAATCTTTAGAAAATTAAAGCACAAGGTCCTATGAAGACTATTTGAAATGGTGATCCCTTATTTAGAAATAAAAATTCTTTTAACTCTGCTGTATGAGTTTCTCTCGTCCGTAAATTCCCCTAACATTATGTACTATTAAGATAACCTGCAAAAACCTTATCCACCTAACATTCTGAGACTTTCTTGCTACTTTCAGCCAATAATCAATTTTTTTAAGGATTTTATTTATTTATTTGACAGAGAAAGAGAGATCACAAGTAGGCAGAGAGGCAGGCAGAGAGAGAGAGGGGGGTAAGCAGGCTCCCTGCTGAGCAGAGAGCCCGATCCCAGGATCCTGGGACCATGACCTGAGCTGAAGGCAGAGGCTTTAACCCACTAAGCCACCCAGGCGCCCACCAATAATTAATTTCTATGGGCAAATCAGGAAAATGCTGACAGGCTCGTGACTTCTGAATGGAGGCTCTCTACTGAGTTATATTTAAATGTACTAATCCTTTGTGCCCATGGCACATCTGTACACTTCAGCTGCTTTATATCAGAAAGTCGTTCCTTCACAGAAAGATGTTGCCTCAACTTTATACCAGTGGTCTAGCTGATTTCAAATCAGACCGAAATAGGTTTCCATTCTCAAAAGGCCATGATAATTGGCAATGGCATTAACATGGACTATTTTAAACTACGAGCAGGAGTGCATTTAGTAATGGTAAAGATGTTGGGCATCACGCATTAGGGTTTTCACTTAAGCCAGAAGGTAGCCTGGGTCTATTCAGTATTCCCCAAGACTAGGAACATAGAATGGAACACAGAGAGCATGGGCATTAGAGTTAGGTAATGTTGTGGATCTGAGGTCTACCACGTATGAGCCGCGTGACCATGAACCAAATTCACAACCTTTCTGAACCTCAGTTTACCACTTTGCAAATTAAGAGTAATAGTAACAATGACCTCTTTAGACTATTGGATAATTGATATTGAAAGCATGTAGCATGGTGTCTGGAATATAGAGCACTCCACAAATGTTACGTGCCATTAATACTACCACTTAGTGCTTAGTGCACTAATAGTCTTCCTAGAGAAAAGTGTGGGAAGCAGTAGGTTTCAAGAATTTTGAAATGGTTCTTGGTGCAATATTTCTCAAGGTATAGTATGCTAGAGTTCCCAAACATATTTGATCAAGACACCCCTTTTCTCTAAGCCACTTGTGTTACTTTCTTAGTGCTGCTGTGACCAAGTACAAAACAGATTTAGTGCCTCAGAGCAACATGGATTTATTCTCTTCTGGTCCTGGAAGTCATAGTCTATAATGGACCCTACCAGACTCTAGTCAAGGTATTTGCAGAACTACATTCCTTCTGGAGGCTCCAGGGGAGACTCTGTTTCCTTGCCTTTTCCACCTGCTACAGGCTGCTGCCTTCTTTGGCTCATGCTCCCTTTTTCCACCCTCAAAGCCAACAGCAGAGCAGCTTCAAGGCTCTCTGTCCCACTCTCTCGGACTTCTGTTTTCTTTGCCACATCTGCTTCGATGTTGGACTCTTGGCCTCCCTTTTAGGAGGAGCCATATGATTAGGTTAGGCCCTTTGGGATAAGTCCTAATAATCTCTCCATGGCAAGATCCTTAACTTAACCACACCAGCAAAGTCTTTTTTGTCATGGAAGAAGCATATCTAAGGTTTCGGAGGTGAGGATATGGACATCTTCATGAGACCATTATTCTGCTTCTATTACATGTTACCTAAGAAGTCTAGGGTTCTGAGAAAATAATTAAGAAAAACTCTGGACTTCATTGGTCAACAGTTTAGGGGATGGGAGGTAGGAAGGCAAGGAAAAGAGTATACCTGGGACATTTCATTTATATTGATTATAAAATTATATGGATGGTATAGCAATCAGGGTCTGAGAAGAGAATGGGTGGCTAAACAGGATGGTAAGATAAACAAAAGAAGGCTTAGTGAAGTTTTAAAAAAGAGGCTTCAAAGGTGTGTACCAGGGATAGGGAACCTGCCAGAATGGTCCCAATATTTCAATAGTTTCTCCTTCTTGCTAGGGTCACACATTGACCTAACCCAATTGCAAAGGCAAAGAAGAGGAGAGCTGGGGCTGTAGAACAGGGGTTCTCAAGAGTGCTGGGGCCTCTCCCCAGAGTCTCTGATTCAGTAGATTTTCAGAGAAGTCTGCTGCTTCGGTCTGGCATTACACCTTGAGAACCACTGACAGTGACCAAACAGGTCAGCCTCCAGGTGCACAGAGCAGGTGGAGAAGGATGCCAAATGGGCGTGTGGGGGCCCCACTGAAACAGCAAATTCTGAACTGAAAGGTGCCAATTATGAGCGCAATGGGAGCAGTCCTAGCCTGTGGAAAGCCAGACAAGCTAGAGGAGTTGAGGAAGGTGTCATAGAGAAAGTGGAATTTCCTCAGAGGGATTATAAAGATTTCAAAATCAGGGGAAGGGGGGCGCCTGGGTGGCTCAGTAGATTAAACCGCTGCCTTCAGCTCAGGTCATGATCTCAGGGTCCTGAGATCGAGCCCCGCATCGGGCTCTCTGCTCAGCAGGGAGCCTGCTTCCTCCTCTCTCTCTACCTGCCTCTCTGCCTATTTGTGATCATTCTTTCTCTGTCAAATAAATAAATAAAATCTTAAAAAAAAAATCAGGGGAAGGAACACCAGGGCACTGAGGCATAAGAAGCATGCAGACTAGAGTACATTGGCATGGTCCCTGTTAGGAGATCTATATGCCTCAGGACAGCAGTCTTGCTTGGTGTGAAAGTCAATTTTGAGGAGCATTTGGAAAATCAGTTAATTGTGTAAGAGAAGAGCAGAAAGATAGGTAACAGTATTGGGGATTGACAGGGGTGGCAAAAGGGAGCCAGTGCAGGTTTTTGAGAAAGAGGAAAATGTGAATGACCAGGATGTGTGGAAGGGGAAGATGGCTGACTTGGTGACACAAGTTAAGAAAGTCATTAAAATACTTGGCATTGTAGGGGAAAAAAATCCCTACTAAGTTTGGGAGCAAGAGACTAGGTTTCTGGTTTAGACCCTATTATTAACTAATTAACTGGCTAGATCAGGTTGGTCCAACCATTGAACCACTCTGAAGAGAATGTATCTAGTTTATTTCAAGAGCGTGTTGATTGCCTGGAGAGAAAAGAGCAAAGAGGAGAAACATTTCAAATGCTACCAACATCTACACCAAGAAAAATAGCGACATCTGACAACCAGTGTATAAACTTTGTCAATCTTTAGTGACAACAAACTTTAATTCTTGCTCGTGGTGACTTGTTGCTGATCGTGCAAGGATTTGGTCCTATTCTTTGGGTAGGTCATATATCATTAATATGAAAAAAAAGAAAAAAAAAGTTTTATACCACCGAAGCTAACTTACTTTGCTTAAAATTATTTCCTTCATTTATTCATCCATCCATCCATCCATCCATTCATCCATCCATCCATTTATAAATGAGTTGCTTTTATAAATGAGAACATCAGGACCATGAAAACTTTAAAAATATGACTTAGTGTATAGTAGCCCTTGTTGAAGAAATTTACTGTCTTCAAAGTAATAAACACGGAACTGACATTAGCCATCTGCCCTCAGTGAGATAAGGTTTTATGTGCATTCTAAGCATGATGTCTACACTGCTCAAAAGGGAAAAAAGAAGTATCATTTTCTTGAAACAATATTAATTTCTCTTCAAATATGTTCTTTCCAGATCTATTAGATTCACTTTATATTTTATACTTTGATTCCTTGGAATGTTCTGGTTACACAGAGCTCAATTTACTCAAACTGAGGGTTTTGGAAGGGAGGGGGGTAGGAGGTTGGGTGAGCCTGGTGGTGGGTATTATGGAGAGCACGCATCGCGTGGTGCACTGGGTGTGGTACATAAGCAATGAATTCTGGAACAGTGAAAATAAAATAAAATGAAAAAAAAATTGTAGGCAGTAAGGCTACATCACTAAATACATTTTTTAAAAAGTTAATCAAGATTCTGATGTATTTCAGAATGACAGAAAGAAAGAAGAAAATAAAGAGAGAGGAGAGAGAGATAAAAATGGTACTTTTTCCCTGAAAAGATTGGCAATGCCAGCTCTGACGAGTATGTGACATTTGCCTTCAATGATATGATCACTAACAGTAATAACATAAGTCTATCTAGTGTTTACCATGTGCCAAGCAGATATTTCATGGCCATTCTGCCTTTTAATCATTACAACAACTATATGAAATAGTTATTATTATTCTGAGAACACAGATAAAAGGAGGAACAGAAGCTTAGATACGTTAAATATTTGTCTGATGACATTGCACTGATGGTGTTGGGTGCTGGGTTTCGAATTCATGTCTGACTTATTTCAAAAGGCCATGCTTTTTACCATTACATTCTTTTCTTCTAACACTCTCTCCCTGACCCGCATTTACTCTCTCTCTCTCTCTCCCTCCCTCTCTCTCTCTCTCTCTCTTTTTGTTTTGGATGGGTGATTTATACTCAAAGGCTCTACTTTTCCTACTGTGTAATTTACCTACTGCTGCATAACATGTTACCCCAAAGCTGAATAGATTAAAATAACATTTATTAGCTCAGTTTCTGTAGGTCAGGAATTCAGGAGTGCTCAGCTGGGTGTTTCCATCCCATAGACTCTTGTTGCAGCTGGGGTAGCAGTCATCTGAAAGTTTTGACTGATGCTAGAAGCTCCACTATCAAGATGGCCCCTCTTGTGATGATTTCCAGGAGGGCTCAGTTCCCAGGGGACCTCAGCCCCTCAGCACGTGGACCTGTCCATGGGCTTCTTGAGGTTTCTCATGGCATGACAGCTGGCTATCCCTAGAGTGAGTGACCTAACAGAGAACAAGACAGAAGACTAGAAGATAGAGCACCTTTTATGACCTAGCTTTGGAAGTTACACTCATTATTTCTGCAATAATCTGTTGGTCATACAGTCAGTCCTATTCCTCATGGGAGAGTGTGAGTACCATAGGGTGAAAATAATTGTAGCCTGGTCACATACCTTCCATTCGGGAAGTAGGCTACATATTTACCAATCATTTCTCTCTTAACTCTCTGTCCTTTAGTTTTTTGCCTCCTTTCCTGGATTTTTAAAGTCTTCTTTCCAACAGATTTTATAATTTCCTTCCCATTATACTTCAAAGTTTTTGCTGGGTTTAATAATCCCTTACCATCTCCTCCTTTTATTCTTGGTTTTTCATTCAGATCTAGTGCTTAGCATAGTGCTGGGCACATAGAAAGACTACTTAATAGACACTTGCTACATGAATGAACACATTCAATGACTATATTCTCAATTTCCCTCCCCCTCTGTGCTTCTATAGTTCTTGCTTTTCATTAGGGCTCAGTTGTAAGCTGGGCATATTTGGGTCAATTAAGGTGTTTTATTTCTTTGAATCACACAGAATTTTAGAAAAATTGAGGCAACATATAAAACTCAGGGTGTTTCTCACAAAAATATTAGTTCCTGCTTTTCTTGAAAACTTAGAAAACCTGGCATGGAAAGGAGGTCTCCCTTTAGAGATGGCAGGTACCCTTCAGTTCATCATGGTTCCCGCCATTTCTGCTTCTCAGTCTGACATTGAGACTCCTTCAGCTTACCATTTATTACTGCACTTACAATGACAGAAGACATGAACAAACACTTCGCCAAAGAAGACATACAAATAAATGGCTAACAGACACATGAAAAAAATATTCATCATCACTAGCCATCAGGGAAATTCAAATCAAAACCACATTGAGATACTACCTTACACCAGCTAGAATGGCTAAAATTAACAAGACAGTAAACAACAGTGTTGGAGAGGATTTGGAGAAAGCGGAACCCTCCTACACTGTTGGTGGAATGCAAGCTGGTGCAGCCACTCTGGAAAACAGTATGGAGGTTCAAAATAGAGCTACCTTATGACCCAGCAATCTCACTACTAGGAATTTACCCCAAAGATACAGATGTAGTGAAACGAAAGGACACCTGCACCTCAATGTTCATAGCAGCAACGTCTACAAAGCTGAACTGTGGAAGCAGCCGAGATGCTCTTCAACAGATTAATGGATAAAGATTTGGTATATAATATATACAGTGGAATATTACTCAGCCATCAGAAAAGATGAATACTTACCTTATATATTAACATGGATGGAAGTGGAGGGTATTATGCTAAATGAAATAAGTCAACTGAGAAAGACAGTTATTATATGGTTTCACTCTTACGTGGAATGTAGAAATAGTGCAAAGGATATAGGGAAGGGAGGGAAAACTTAATGGGAAGAAATCAGAAAGGGAGACCAACCATGGGGGCCTCAACCATGGGGAGAAAACAGGGCTGCTAAAGGGGAACTTGGTGGGGGAATGAGATAACTGGGTATTGGGCATTAAGGAAGGAACATGATGTGATAAGCACCAGGTGTTATACACAAGTGATGAATTGCTGAACACTACATCTGAAACTAATGATGTACTATGTGTGGTTAATTGAATTAAAAAAATTAAGTTATAAAAGCACCAGGAGGAAAAATAAAAGATCTCTAATTTAAAAGATCATTATTGGGGTGCCTGGGTGGCTCAGTCAGTTAGGCATCTGCTTTTGGATCAGGTCATGATCCCAGAGTCCTGGAGAAGACTGGGATTGAGCCCCACATCGGGCTCTCTGCTCAGTGGGGTGCTTGCTTCTCCCTGTCCCTTTGCAGCTCCCTCTACTTGTGCTCATGTTCTCTCTTTGTCAAATAAATAAATAAAATCTTAAAAAAAAAAAAAAGATCATTGGTAATAGTTGTCTAGGGATGGTATGGAAGATCCATAGAATTCTTGTGGATCCAGCTATCCCCTTTTTTCTCTGCCAGCTTTGAAGCATAACTTCCATCCTTAAGTCACTAGGTGGCTGCTGGAGTTCCAGCCATTGTGTCAACTTGCTGAGTAGGAGCAAAGAGAAGAGCAAGGCCAAAAGGGCTAGTCCAATTGCCCCTGTCCAGTATTTCTGCTTTTATCTCATTGGACATTTCTATGTATAAGGAAGTATGTGTGAAATGTTTCTTCAGCTAGATTCATTGCTTAGGGCTCTGGTGGTAAGGACCAAAGGATGAATAAATGTAACAAATTGTGTCAAATCTTGCTAAGGGAAAGTAATAAAAGTAATTATTATTTGACAATTTATTATGTGCAAGGACTGTGCTATAAATAGCCTCAAATAGTCAAACAACCATAAGAAATAAGAAATAGTATGCTATTCCGGTGTTATAGTTAAGGAAACTGAGGCTCAGAGAGGTTATATAACTTGACTGAAATCAGGTTATAGGTCATAAGTAGTAAGTAGGCCAGCATTTCTAAAAGCTGTTGATTTGTCCTTGGAAATGTATAGGAGATGAGATATCCTTTCTTGATAACACTGGAGTTTCTCATTTCCCTTAGGTTTGTAGATTTCGTGCAGAGCAACATGAACTCCTAACATGACTTCTTGGGCTCTTTATTACTGAGATTTTAGAACACAATACAGCAGCCTTTAAAAGCCTTCAGGGACTTTAGGAAAGTGATAAGCTAATTTTAGATCTTCTCTTTCTAGATGTTCAACTTAACATATTAAGGTCCCACAAATAGACAAGGTGTTTCCTTGAAGATATATATACCTTGCTTATGTGAATCAAGACCTACCTTACAGTTGAATATTCCTTGTTCTTGCTTAAACATTTTGTCATCTTAGCATGAGAAGTAAAATATATTTATTCTAGTTGAATGAGGTATAAATTCAGTCTTATAAACCAAGATAAAATTGAGAACTGTAAATGTCTGCTATAAAAAAAGAACACAGTTTTGTTGTCTTACTATGCAAGTTCATTGTTATTTGTAAAATTAAACTCAGCAATTTATGAGTGAAGTTTTCAAAGAAAAAAGAGTATTACTCATAAAGTTCATGATGGGAAATTTCGAAGTCTGGCTAGACTAAGCATAGTGTCATGGGCTTTGTTTTTAGTGGAGAACAAAAGAGCAGATTTCCTCAAATTCAGGAGCAAAACAAGTTGCATCTAGAAAATTGAGCTGTGGATCAAATGTTCAAAGCTTGGATCTCATAATATACATTACTGTCATGTCAACCACAATATTAGCACTGTGTTAAAAAAGGATCTATTATTGCTAATTCCTCCAGAGTCTTTCTCAATCTCTTCCAGAAAGAAAATTCAGAGTGTGTTGGCATATCTTTTGAGAAACCTGAATGCCAGGGGGCAGAATATACTGGATTGAAGCTTTCCAAAGGTAGTGGTCATGTTTTTCTTGTTTGTTGTTTATCTGCTGCTCTGAGCACACAGTAGGCAATCAAATACTTACTCAACAAGGGGGTGAAAGAAAATCAGATTTCCTAGTTCCTTTTAAAATTGGAAGATCTATTTAGGATCATGCTTATGGCTTCCAGATCTAGAAGCCACCTCTCTGGTCACTCCCCATTTACCCTGCTGACCTCTGTTTATTTTGGTCTGATGAACTGGTCTCCTCGAAAATCACCATTTGCCTTATACTCATCAACTCTTCTGACTTCTTCTCTGTCTTTTTTCTAACTGATCTGACACAGCATTGGTCAAGGTTGTCTTGACCTTGAAGCGGTCTCCTCTCTTTGTTCCTACAATGCTCTACAATCTTGATACTTTTTCTCCTTCTGTGACCTCTTCTCGGTCATTCTTTGAATGTTCTCTCATTTTTATACAGAAAGTCACTAATATTCAATTATCCACCAAGGTCTCCTCATACCTTTCTAAATCGCGTTGTTAGAGTTCTTGTCTCTACATTTGTCTTCGAAGATTCTCTGCAGTTTACCCCTATCCTGCTTTTCTCTGCCCTGCATCTTCTGTGTTCTTACCTCATACTTTCATTATCTTGCTGCCTAGAAGACACACTAGCACACATGTCTAGAGTGGAAGTGATTACCTCCCCCCCTTTCAATACACACATGCACGCATGCTCACATACATATATACTCACTGTGATGGTTAGTTCTATGTGTCAACTTGACCGGATCATGGGGGTCCCCAGATATTTGGTTAAACATTAATCTGGGGGATATCTGTGAGGGTATTTCTGGATGATAAAGCAGATTGCCATCCCCGGTGTGGCTGTGTATCCCTCAATCATCTGTTGAAAGTCTAAATGAAATAAAAGGCTGAGTAGGAACTGATTCTTTCTCTCTATTCTTTGAGGTGGAACATCAGTCATATCCTGCCTTTGGATTTGGACTCAGACTGGAACCTACACCATCAGCTCCCTTGGTTCTCAGGCCTTCAGACTCAGACAGGAATTATACCATGGGATCCTTTGCATCTGGACTTTACAGACTTACCACTTGAGCCAATTCTTTATAATTTCTCTCTCTCTCTCCACAAATATATCCTATTGTTTTCTGTTGGTTTTATTTCTCTGGAGAACCTTAACTAATATACTCACATGCCATGTCCATGCCCACACCCGCTGACATACACTTAAACTCACATAAGTGGGCCCTCATTAATGGCTTTTCCCAATTCTGGACCCAATGTCTCTAACAATCTTCAAGGTAGATTTGACTCACCACCTACCCCTTTAATCTTCAAAGCTAACCAATCAGCAAGTACTGGTGATACCTCTCTTCATGATGTCCTTTAAAGGCAGCTTCTCCCACTTACATTTTATAATTATTATTATTATTTTTTAAAACCCCTTTTTTTTCTTAAAGATTGTATTTATTTATTTGACAGAGAGATCACAAGTAGGCAGAGAGGCAGGCAGAGAGAGGGGGGGAAGCAGGCTTCCCGCTGAGCAGAGAGCCCAATGTGGGACTCAATCCCAGGACCCTGAGACCACGACCTGAGCTGAAGGCAGAGGCTTAACCCACAGAGCCACCCAGGTGCCCCATCTTTTTAAAAACTATAATTATTTTTTAAAAATACTTTTAGTTTTATAGAAAAGTTGCAAAATAGTATTGAGGATTCTCTATACTTATCACCCAGCTTCCCCTAATATTAATATTTATACAATAATCACACACTTATGAAAGCTAAGAAATTAACATTAGTATGATACCACTAACTAAACTACAGGATTTATTGAAATATAACCCTTTTCCCCTTCTTTTCAGTTGTAGGATTTCACATTGCACTGAGTTGTAATATCTTCTTAGTTTCCTCCAATCTATGACAATGGCAATGTTCATCCTTACTACATGGATCATATGTCTTCTGGGTTTTGCCACTATAAAGTTACTCCTTTTACCCTTGAAATTAATAAGTGTCTTAGAGAAAATGCTTTGAGACTATAGAAATACATGATTTATCCTCATTTTTTTCCCACCAATTTTAGCCTTCATCATTGGGTCTTACAAGCAAGAATTATTGCTGTGGTGTTCTGATGGTGATTTCCTATTTCCCCCCTTTTTTTAACTTTATTAATTCCTTTCATTCCATTTTAAATAAAAACTATTAACTACAGTCACAAATGGTTTTGAGGGTATTTACTCTATATCGGGTATTAGATTATAAATTTAATATTCACTGTATCATTTAATGCCCACAGTAACCCTTTGAATTAGATACGGTTATCACTCCTTTACAGATTAGCAAAAGGGGACCCATAGAGGCCAATAATTTGACCATTGCCAGTAATTTGACCATGGCAAATAGGATGAGGCCAGCATCCTGCCCATGTTTGTCTGTTGCTAAAATCTGTTCTCCCTACCCTTACATAATCCTGCTATTACTTTGGTTTATATACTCATGTCATTAGAACATCTGTGAGAGAACCCCTGCTACCACAGTGCCTACCAGGGTCCAATTTACTTCCCTAATCCATAATTCTATGATGTTACTCTTATCCTCAAGATATTCCAATATCTCCCATTAAACATGAAGTCTGAAATACTTAACCCACACCAAAGTCATCTGACACCTAACCCCAAGCCAACATTCCCCTCCTTCCCTATATCTGTTCTCTACTCCAAAGAAATGTTCCCTTCACTATGGCCTGCCAGTTCATGGTGTTTTCTATCTCTTGACTTTGCCTTACGTTTCATTTGTTTTTTTTTTCTTTCTCTGACTACTAATCATGCCCATTTCTTAAGCTCATGGCCTCCATGATGGGGAGATCCTATTGGCTTTATTTTCCAAACGTGTCCAGAATCTGGCTCAATCTGGATGTTCGCACAGTTAACCCTCAGGCCCAAGCTCCCAGCCTCTCACTCCTGAATTATGGCAGGAGCCTTCTTTTTTTTTTTTTTTTTTAATTTATTTTTTATTTATTTTCAGCATAACAGTATTCATTATTTTTTCACCACACCCAGTGCTCCATGCAATCCGTGCCCTCTATAATACCCACCACCTGGTACCCCAACCTCCCACCTCCCCACCTCTTCAAACTCCTCAGATTGTTTTCTAGAGTCCATAGTCTCTCATGGTTCACCTCGCCTTCCAATTTTCCCCAACTCCCTTCTCCTCTCTAACTCCCCATGTCCTCCATGTTATTTGTTATGCTCCACAAATAAGTGAAACCATATGATAATTGACTCTCTCTGCTTGACTTATTTCACTCAGCATAATCTCTTCCAGTCCCATCCATGTTGCTACAAAAGTTGAGTATTCATCCTTTCTGATGGAGGCATAATACTCTATAATGTATATGGACCACATCTTCCTTATCCATTCGTCCGTTGAAGGTCATCTTGGTTCTTTCCACAGTTTGGCGACCATGGCCATTGCTGCTATAAACATTGGGGTACAGATGGCCCTTCTTTTCACTCCATCTGTATCTTTGGGGTAAATACCCAGGAGTGCAATTGCAGGGTCATAGGGAAGTTCTATTTTTATTTTCTTGAGGAATCTCCACACTGTTCTCCAAAGAGGCTGCACCAACTTGCATTCCCACCAACAGTGTAAGAGGGTTCCCCTTTCTCCACATCCCCTCCAACACATGTTGTTTCCTGTCTTGTTAATTTTGGCCATTCTAACTGGTGTAAGGTGATATCTCAATGTGGTTTTAATTTGAATCTCCCTGATGGCTAGTGATGATGAACATTTTTTCATGTGTCTGATAGCCATTTGTATGTCTTCATTAGAGAAGTGTCTGTTCATATCTTCTGCCCATTTTTTGATATGGTTGTCTGTTTTGTGTGTGTTGAGTTTGAGGAGTTCATTATAGATCCTGGATATCAACCTTTTGTCTGTACTGTCATTTGCAAATATCTTCTCCCATTCCATGGGTTGCCTCTTTGTTTTTTTGACTGTTTCCTTTGCTGTGCCAAAGCTTTTGATTTTACTATAACACCAAGAACCATAAGATACCTGGGAATAAACCTAACCAAAGAGGTAAAGGATCTGTACTTGAGGAACTACAGAACACTCATGAAAGAAATTGAAGAAGACACAAAAAGATGGAAGACTATTCCATGCTCTTGGATCGGCAGAATAAACATTGTTAAAATGTCTATACTGCCTAGAGCAATCTATACTTTTAATGCCATTCCAATAAAAATTCCACTGGTATTCTTCAAAGAGCTGGAGCAAATAATCCAAAAATTTGTATGGAATCAGAAGAGATCCCGAATCGCTAAGGAAATGTTGAAAAACAAAAATAAAACTGGGGGCATCATGTTACCTGATTTCAAGCTTTATTACAAAGCTGTGATCACCAAGACAGCCTGGTACTGGCATAAAAACAGACATATAGACCAGTGGAACAGAGTAGAGAGCCCAGATATGAACCCTCAACTCTATGGGCAAATAATCTTCGACAAAGCAGGAAAAAATATACAGTGGAAAAAAGACAGTCTCTTCAATAAATGGTGTTGGGAAAACTGGGCAGCTATATGTAGAAGAATGAAACTCGATCATTCTCTTACACCGTACACAAAGATAAACTCAAAATGGATAAAAGACCTCAACATCAGACAGGAATCCATCAGAATCCTAGAGGAGAACATAGTCAGTAATCTCTTCGATATCAGCCACAGCAACTTCTTTCAAGATATGTCTCCAAAGGCAAAGGAAACAAAAGTGAAAATAAACTTTTGGGACTTCATCAAAATCAAAAGCTTCTGCACAGCAGGAGCCTTCTAACAGTTTCACCTTCCTTGGCTCTTACCATCTACCCCCTCTCCTTTACCCAGCAGTTAGTGTATCCTTTCAAATGCACATTAGAAGAGGCCCCTCCTCTAGGAGACTTTGCAAAGAATCCCATTTCATGAATGTAATAGGTCAAGTGCACAAAAAGGCCAGAAAGACCTGATGAGATCTGCTCTACCTCCCTGCTTTCCTATTATCACCTCTCCGACCTGGCCTGTTTCTATTCTCACCCTTATTAGTTCTGCTCCAACTACACTGATCTCTGTGCTGTCACTAGAGTATCCTCAGTAAGCACACTGAGGGCTTTTGCTTTGACTTTGGTCCCTTTGCCAGGAATGTTCTTCCCCCAGATATTTGCACAGCTAATTCTCTCAGGTCCTTCATGGGTTCACTCAGATGTCATCTTCTCAGTGAGGCCCAACCTAACCTCAAGCAATATCCAGTCTCTTTTTTCTTCCCTGCTTTTTTATTTCGGTAGTATCCATGATCTTCTAATGAATGCTATGTTTATGTCTATGGTTTGTTGTCTATCCAGAATATAAGCACCAGGAAGTCAGGGATCTTTGTGTTTTGCTCACTGATACATCCCAATCAGCAGAGACTGAGCCTAGTACATAGAAGATCCTCAGGAAATTTTTGATGAATTGCATTGAGGGTCTGTCTCATTCACAATGACTTCTTTCTTCTGTGTCACTTTATGGTATACATAATGTTGGGACCATTCTTTTGGCATGTATCATATATGCACTGCCTCATTTCATTTCTTACACCCATGAACTGACCACCCAACTGCAATGTATGTTTGCAGAGGTGACATCTGTGGCTTTATCCTACCAATGATCCAGTAGATCCAGTTCACCTTCTTTCCTGCCTACCCAGTAAAACTCCATAGTCTATTATTATCATTACTCCCTTGCATACATCTTCAAATTCCTTGCCCCTGACCTGATTCACTTCAACCCTGGTTATATCTCAAAGCCAGCCCTCTGCCTCCTCCAAGCTTGGACCCCAGCAGGGAAACATATAACTCTATTGATGGGATTCACATTACATTCATAACCACAAATGTGAAGTATAGTTCAGCAACCTGGTTATATTTCCTTATTCTTTTACTTACCTAGATGACTCTTCCATGCTCAATAAACTTTCATCTTTCCCCAGTGTTGGGGTGGAAAGGAGCTCCCATATCTCACTTGCTTCTAAACATGTGCTGTATCTGTGCTCTCATTCTCGATGTGCCTTTCTGGTTCTGTTGGTCTAAACCATTACTTGCACCCTGGGTTCCTTCCTTTTCACCTGTTCAAGCATTTCTCTCCTGGAGGTGAATCTGCTCCTTCCTACATACTCAATTTCTCCTTTTCTCTTGGATTGACTTGACCACGGTGAACAATTTCCCTTCCTTAGAAACCCTCTTAAGTCTATATATCCATTTTATGCTACTTCCCCATTTCTGTGTTTCTTTTATAAAAAATGTTCATTGGACTTATTATCTTCCCTTCTTCACATATAATTCATTCTTCCTTAACCTATTTTAGTTGGGTTTTCATTCTCACCCCTTCACTGAAATTGCTCTTGTTAAGGACCTCCTTTTTGCCAAATCCAATGGTTAATTCTCAGTCTTTATCTTACTCGATTACTTAACAATACTGGACACAGTAGACCATCTCTTCCTTCTTCTTCTTTTTTTTTAAATTTATTTATTTGACAGAGAGACAGAGAGAGACAGATCACAAGTAGGCAGAGAGAGAGACGGGGAAGCAGGCTCCCCACTGAGCAGAGAGCTTGACATGGGGCTCGATCCCAGGACCCTGAGACGATGACCTGAGCCGACGGCAGAGGCCCAACCCACTGAGCCACCCAGGTGTCCCCCATCTCTTCCTTCTTGAAACACACGGCTAAGGCTCCTCCTTTTCCTCCCATCCTGCAAATGTTAATGCTGCAATATTCAGGCTCTGATCCTCTTTCTTTTCTCTCTGCATGCACGCCTGACTGATTATGGCTTTGGAACCATCTCTGTACTGATGATCCCCAATATTTATTCCAACATGGACCCTCTCCTAAACTCGACTCAAGTAGTCACTCAACACCTTCCCTTGAATGTCTCATGGCAGCATAAGACTTGCCCCAAACAGAACAAATCAAGTCTCACTCTTTCCCACCTCAGCAAATGCCATCCACATTCACTTAAAAAAATGTAACTATGAGTCATGATTGATTTCTTCCTTTCTTCAGACCTCAGTCTACCAACAATTACAGTTGAGCCTTCCGGCAAAATATATCCCAAATCTCATTGCTTCTTGTCTTATGTTTTACCAACATCCTAGTCTAAGTTATTACTCTATGCATGGATTATTGCAGTAGCCTCTCTCTGGCCTCCTTGATTCTATTATTTCCTTCAGGATGTCCTTTAAAATAAAATTGTAATAGTGCTTCCTGAACCAAATCTTTTATTGCCATTCCAACAAACTGAGAATAAAATCCACAATCCCTACCATCGCTTTTAAGACTCAACCTGAGCCTTTCTGTTACCTCTCCGATCTTGCCATCTACTACTATTGTTCCTTTAACTCACTTTAAGTCATTCTTATCACTCTGGACTTCTTGTTCTGTCTTGAAAAGTCAAGCCTACTCCTGCCTCAGGGCCACTGTACTTGCTGTTCTCTCCACCTGAAACCTTCCTTCACAAGATCTTTTATGACTTGCTCACTTATTTCATTCATTTTTCTGCAAACATCTCCTCCTCCTCCTCAGAGAAGCCTTTCCTGACACCCAATCTAAAGCTACCTCCACCCCCACCACTCTCTCTCCTTTTGTCCTGCCTTAATTTTCATCACAGCACTTAGCAGTGAAATTATTTAATAAATGTGTTATTTCCCTGACTGGCCTACAAGGATGGACACTCTCTAGGCATGAGAAACATCTTCATTAAGTAGACTCCCTAAGTATCTAGAACAGTAGATACCTGATTAAATCCTAGTTAAATGAATAGATACAGTTAATAATTTATACTTGTGCCAGACACAGGACAAGGTGCTATGGAGACAGTGATGAATGAGAAAATTCTTACCCATAAGGAACTCACTGTCTTATGTAGTAGGTTCTTGCCATGTCTGCCTCGGACCAGAAGCACCAGCACGATCTGGGAATTTATTAGAAAGGGAAATTCTCAGGTCCAGCCTGGAACTGCTGGATTAGCAGCCCTGGGGGTGAGGCTGCAATCTGTGTTTTAACAAGCCCTCCTGGCAATTTTAGTGTCCTGTGGAGCTTGAGGACCATGGTCGTAGGGGTGAAGGCAGACCCGAACAGGTAAGGCTAGTATATGGGGGCAAGAGCCAATAGTAAACGCTGGGCACTTTGAAAACTTTCTTTGTTAAGGATAAGACTGTTGTGCCAATACAAATACATCCCCGCAACGTACTGGGCCATCTCCTTTTTCTTATCCTTTTCATTTTCCCAAAGGGAGTCAGCTTATATTCCGGACAGAGGGGAAACAAAAACAAAAACAAAAACAAAACGCAAACAGCTGGTCTAAGACCAAGGGAGTTGTAGCCTCGCTGAACTAGTTTTCCAAATCCAGTTAAACGAGGCTATAACTCCCAGGGCTGGCTCACCCTCCGTGTTGTTGAAATTCCAGAATCTCCCCACGAATGGGAACAACAGGCCCAGTGTTGCTCAGTGTGAGCCAGTGGAACACCTAGACAATAGAAGTCACTCACAAAACAAGGACTTAATGTAGCGCCAAGAATGGAAACCTCCGTGGAAGGTTAGCCTTGATCCGAGAAAGCAGGCCAGCCCCGTTTTGGCCCCCTTCTGTCCACTGACCACTGCCGGAGTGTCTTTGCTTGAGGTTTCTGTCTGTTCTTGAAGGGCTGTTGCCAGGACAGTTTCTAATGAACACCACTGGGCCCTTTCCTTACCACCCCGACAAACAGCAATCCGGCTGC
Organism: Mustela erminea; assembly: GCF_009829155.1. Lineage (NCBI taxonomy): Eukaryota > Metazoa > Chordata > Mammalia > Carnivora > Mustelidae > Mustela > Mustela erminea. The sequence continues at coordinate 41,093,430 of NC_045614.1, forward strand.
AAGGCTCCCTCTGATTTCAACCCCAGATTTAAAAAAAAAAAAAAAAGACCTCCTGGACACTTCTACCTCATATTTATCCACTGATAAAACTGTGAGAGCCAGTTTAATTGGCTTGAATACCTCTCAGACTTGCTATCAGCCGATAAATCTGCAGGAGGCGCTTAGAAAATTAGGTTGGCCTTAATCTTATTTTAAAACTTGGAGTTGGAGGGGGAAAAATAAAAAAGAAAGAAAGAAAGAAAAAAAAAAAAACCAGAGAAAGCATTTGACTAAGTTTTGGTGCAGTGAAGTTATTGGCTATTTCAAATGTTCTAGGATGTCGGCTGAAGCCCATATGAAAACAGTTAAATGCTATTCCAAGAGAATCCAATATGCTAGGAATATGATAGGGGACATTGAATGGAAAATTCTGTAATTACTATGTTCATATTTCATGGTAAAATATATTCAAGATTAACTGTCTTCTAAAGGAACAGTACATGTATCCAAAACATTTGGGGGCCGCTTGGTTGGGTGGGAAGGAGGAATAATTTAATTAGGCCACAGATAGAGTTTTCTTAGAATTCTTGGTCCTATGTAGCTAGTTTTGAATTTCTTCTTTTACGGCTCTGAGCCACTGGTCATGAAATCAGCATTGTTAGGAAATAAACCTGATCAGCAGCCTTATCCTTTTGGTGCTACGCATATGGGGCGATTGTTGAGGCAGTGGGAGTATGTAGAGTCGGGATGGCGTCCCGAGGCATTGTTTCTATCCATAGAGCCCTCTGTGGGTTTCACAGCCATACACTGCCTTTGGACACCAGTCAGGTCTTCTGAAAATATACACGACGTTAAACCGCAGGCTGAGTTTTCAATATGTTGTAAACATTCTCACAGAGAGCGCAAAAATGATTCACTGCCTGCCAGTGTTTGCTCTTAAGAGTGGCCAAGAGGGGCAGAGAATCGAAGGAAAGAAAAAAATAGAAAGAGACAGAGCCAAAGAGAGGGAGGGACACGTGAGAGAACGGAGGAGGGGACAAAGAAGATAGAGGGAATGAGAGAGAGGGAGGAACAGGAAGGGAAAGGGGAGAGAGAGGAAGAAAAGATTAAAAGGAAACTAGCAGCCTCAAGTACCCTAGAATGTTCAACTTGCTAAAAAAACATCAAGGGAACAATTCAAGGGCGAACCTTACTTGCAGGATCCTGGGGTATAACAAGTCAATTTGCATGTGTTGAGCAGGTAACTGACAATGCCAAAGTCACTGCCTGTCCGCCCACCTGGACCCGCAACTTTAGAGATTCACTTGGATTTTGGATTCATTCATCTGTGACCATTAGAGAGGAAATACTAATGCTCATCCGGAATGGATTTCCCAATAGAGCTCATAGCTACTCATTACTATGAAGCTATGAGGGGCTTTCCAGGGTTTCCCAATTCTCAATGTATCTTCCACCTAGAGACAAAGATCACTGGAGTCCATTACAGATTGCAGAGGGGGGAGGAAATACAGCAGGAAATGGTGTTTATGATATTTATAGTATGCATATATAAGAAAGAATATTCAGAGGAAATAATGCTGAGTGTGCTAATATTTTAATTTTTACATTTTCCTTTGATTTAGTTAATGATATTTTTGTTTTACTGTTTTCTATACTTTTCATCGTGAATTTACACAGCTTTTTAACACTTGTTTATTTTTTTAAGTGGATTTTTAACTGATTTTAGAGGGCCTTACTTTCTCTTGAATTCCACTGTACTCTTCCTTCTATTCCATATTCCTTTGAGTTGCTCACCTCTTTCCAAGGACTTCACTTCTGAATTTCACAGACCCAATTTTAGATTTTAGATTTTAGACCCAATTTTAGATCCAGTGTTCACTATTTCAGCCCATCCTGTTTGTTCCACTTAATGACATATATGATTGCAGTGATTTTGAGGACTACCAAGAAAGCAGTGGTTTTCTACTTCATCCAGATTCTTGGGTTTCAAATCTCAGTGGCACAGTTTGTTAATTGTGTAACTGTGGGCAAGTTATATATTTTCTCTATAATTCCGTTTCCTCATTTATCAAATGGAGACAATACTACTACTTATTATATAACATTATAATAATACCACTTACCACATAGGGTTGTTGTGGAAGTTTTTTTTTTTTTTTTTTTTTTTTTTAAGAATTTATTTATTTGGGCGCCTGGGTGGCTCAGTGGGTTAAGCTGCTGCCTTCGGCTCAGGTCATGATCTCAGGGTCCTGGGATCGAGGCCCGCATCGGGCTCTCTGCTTGGCAGGGAGCCTGCTTCCTCCTCTCTCTCTGCCTGCCTCTCCGTCTACTTGTGATTTCTGCCTGTCAAATAAATAAATAAAATCTTAAAAAAAAAAAAAAAAGAATTTATTTATTTATTTATTTATTTGATGGAGAGATAGCATAAGTAGGCAGACTGGCAGGCAGAGGGAGAGAGAGAAGCAGGCTCTCCACTGAGCAGGGAGCCCGATGCGGGGCTTAATCCCAGGACTCTAGGATCATGAACTGAGCTAAAGGCAGACACTTAACTGACTGAGCCCCCAGGTGCTCCTGTTGTGGAAGTTAAATGAGTTGATATGAGTTAAGCACTTAGAATAATACACAGCATGATGGGAAATGTCTAAGAGATGCCAGTTCTTATTTTGAGACACCCATTCATTCATATAGCCAACTTTTATTGATCAACTATTCTGTGCCTCTCCTTCATTGACCACAGGGCCTTTGCAGGTATAGTGCCCTTTATCTGAAATATTTTTCTCTTAAGTTGATTAAATTATATATCTTTTGGACCTCAGCTCAAATGTCACTTTTTATTGACAGCTTCCCCTGAGCCCTTAGCAAAGATCATATTCTCAATGTCCTGATTCCTTTCCTTTATAACATTCATTAGGCTTTATAATTATGCATTTGGCTTTTATTATTTGACTACTCTATGCCCCTTCCTAGACCATGTACCCCACGAGAACAAGGACCATGGAGATTTTGCTTACCATTATGTCATTAATGAGAGGCAGAGAGTAGATGATTAAGAGGTCATTGTGACCTGAGCCAGTGGGTAATTCTGTCATCACTGTGCTGAGAATTAAGGATGAGAAGATCAACAGTCCCTGTCCTGAAAGAGCTTGCCATCAGCTAGAGGCTGGAGTCCTGTCTGGCATCAATTCCAATTGTCTGGGTGAACAAGGAGGAAGGCCAGACCTAAGGCAGTGACAATGCCTTAGCTCACCTGGCCCAGTGGCTTAACGACCTGCCTTGGCAGCCTCCGGAGCAACTGAGGGCATGGGCCCATGGGTCAGTGAGAATCTCAACAGAGAAGCAGACTAATGAGCTTCTGCAGAAAGTCGCACTTGGGAATCCTCGGTGCATATTTATTTGCTGACTTAGCATTAGCCTGCAGCGCCACGAAGTTTCTGTCCATTTTTATTCCCACATAACTTATCCAGGCTGTTACTGACACTACCTCTGCAAAACTTTCTCTTCTCCTGAAAGCTATTTTTACATTTTAGTTGTGAATTCAGTGGTATATTTGTGATTCTCAGAGGTCTACTCTCTTTGGAACATGGCCCAGGCCTGCTGTTCTATGTATAACATTTGACTGCCTCTCCACATCTTGTTGGATGTCTCACTTACAGGCACACAAAATCCATCCACACAGTGTATGGTGGGAAGCAGAGATTGGAGGACTTCATCTCAAAACCTAAATCCAGTGGAACCTGTAACTTTTTTTTTCCATTTCCTTTTTTAAACTCACAAGAATAATACGTTGGCCTGGATAACTATCATCAACATGCATTTGTTAAGTACTCACTATCTTTGTAGGCTCTGGAGGATTGGGCTTTACAAGACTTTAGTTTCTCTGCTGTTAGCTGGCTATGGGAACATGGGTTTCAGAATTTCTTAGTGCATTGTGCCCTAGCTTTCTCTCTGTACTAGGGGAGTAATGGCAAGAGCTACATCATGAGGTTTCTGTGAAGTTTAAGTGTGATAACATCTGGAGCATTTAGACTTATACATGTGTGGAGTCAGTGCATAGTCATGGTGGGAATACAGCTACTGATGCTGATGACACGTTCCTCAGTCACAAAGTCTATTGTTGTCTCAACTCAGGAAATGACTTTAAAGGTATCCTGGACTCATTATGTATCTAAGTATGTGGCTGAGGACATTCAGAAGATTGGAGAGCCTGGCATCTTCCACTTAAGTCACACAGAATCCCTACAAAACTTTTTAAGAACAATGGCCAATGTACGGTTAAAAATGATCAAGCACATAGGGAAACAAGGCACCAAGAGTGAGAACCAGCAGAAACGATAAAAAGCAAAAACATCATTATAAAGATTTCAGATATTGGACTCATCAATAAAAGGTCATAAGACAATTCTTTTTTTTTTTTGAATGTTTAAGTGAATAAAAGGCAAGCTTCAGAATAGCTACAAGCTATTATCCATCTTCAGAAATGGCAGAGATGAACTCTGAGTATCCTAGCAGCTGAATATGTTTTCTTCAGCTCTTCCATTCGCCTTGGTCCTCTAGTCAGCCTGGTCTGCAATTTCCAATTTCCTTGAAACCAGTCCTCCTGGCTGGGGCACTCACTATTATCTTCCTTCCCTTGAGGACATGGTTGATGCCACTTCCTGCACTTCTTGGACAGAGCTGGAAATATTCCCATGAAGGGACAGAGGTCCTGGGACCTCAGCTTGTGTTAGGGCAGTAGCATATCTCTTTCCCTGTCCTCTGTCCACTTTGGTTCCTATTTCATAGGAAAGAGGCCTCTAAATGGTCCAAATGATAAGGAAATGTATTATTTCACAGAACAGAAAATCAAAGGGTAAGCTGGGCTTTAGGACAGGTTACTTAACGGTTTAGCAACAGTCCCAGATTCTTTCTCTCCATCCTCTATCCACACCACTGGCTTCATTCTATAGCTGGTTCCACTCACCATCTCAAGATGGCTGTCAGAGACAATTAAGAGTATGGGTGTCTTTGCTCAAGCGCAGTCAGAGAGAGAAAACCAGATTCTGCCCCAAACCATTGGATAAAAGGGTTCCTACTGTCTGATCAGGCCAACAAGGTTGTGAGACTACCAAAAACATTTACTGATTGGTTTAAGTCTGAATTCCTGAACCAATCTCCAGCAAGGAAGAATTCATTTATGCAAATTGCTTAGACCAGTGGTTCATGGTTTTCCACTGGGCTGAAACTAGCCCTGTAAGGACATTGCAGAGGCTGTTATTTTCCTCACAATGATTTGGGGAAACAAGTAGATGAGAAGCTAAATGTCTTATGGAGGGTAAGGGAACTGCAATAGAGAATCAGACAATAATGAACTGCCCTCTTACCTGTAGGACTTTCAAAAAAATAACAACGTTATGGAGGGGTACCTGGATGGCTCAGTCAATTGAGCTACTGACTCTTGGTTTCAGCTCAGGTCATGATCTTGAGGTCAGGAGATCAGGGTCATAAGATTGGGCTCCTCACAGAGTCTGTTTGAGATTCTCTCTCTCCTTCTTTCTCTGTTCCTTCCCTTGCTTGTGCTCAGCCTCTAAGATAAATTAACAAATCTTCTAAAAAAATAACAGCCTTATTGAGATATGATTCATATGCTATAGTACTCACCTATATAAAATATACAGTCTATTCTTTTTAGATTATTTAAAATTTTGCAGCTCTAATCACAATCAATTTTAGAATGTTTTCATTGCCTCTCTCTGTGGCAAATAGACTCCCACAGCAATCAGACTCCCCCCACCCTCTCAACACCCACAATACCTAAACTACTTCTGTCTCCATAGATTGGCTATTCTGGGCACTTCCTACAAATAGAACGAAACAATACGTGACTTTTGGTGACTGGCTTCTTGGCATGTTTTCAAGGTTCATTCCCCGTTGTGGCATGCATTGGAGCTTCATTTCTCTTTAGTGCAAATAATATTCCATTGTATGGATATACCACATTTTATTCATGCATTCATGAGTTGATGGCCACTGGAGTTCTTTCCACTTTGGGACTGTCATGAATAACACTTTGGGAATTCATGCACCTGCCCCAGTTTTTGCAAAGCACATGTTTGCTTAGGAACATGTTTGCATTTCTCCTGGGAATATACCTAGGAGTGGAATTGCTGGGTCATATGGTAACTCTATGTTTAAGATTTTAAAGAACTGCCAGATTGGTTCCCAAAGCATTTTTATTTTTCCCTGACCTGCAAATGGAAATGTCCTTGTTTCTAATTATTTGTATTAAATGACTCTGATTTACATATAAACATAGAGCCTTGTTTTGTACAGCCATTGGGTGAAATGAGGGCAGGCCTTACTATAGGCTTAGTTGGAACTTTACTAGGAAGTGGTCACCACTTCAGAAAAATCACATCACTGACAACTGCACTGTTTGTTGTATTGGAGTTACCAAAAAACAAAAACAAAAACAACAAAAAAAAAACAACCCACAACTTATATCCAGTCTACCAGTGGCTCCCACCAGACCTGATTGTTCCCACCACCCACTGGCAATGACTGGAGTCCTTTTTGGTTGCCTGAAAGGTGGAGTGGAGGTGCTCCTGACATCTAGTAGGGCATTCCCCACAATAAATAATTATAGAGCCCCAAGTGTCCACAGTGCCAAGGTTCAGAAACCCTAGTGTATACTCAAAAGTTCTCTGATTCAGACTGTATCTTCCCTCGAGCACAATTTTCCCCACTTGTCATTGTATACTTACTGGAGTCAGGCTAGGCGTTTTCTGATCGAAATGTATATAACTTTATTAAATGAAGCGCCTATGTGTCTTTTACATGGCAGTTAGGGAATTAGACTGAATTTATAAAATATGTATTCCTGAATTTTGTTTCATGCTAAGTACAGGGGATACTACAAATCCTATAAATCTGCTAGGGGAGTCAGTGGTTTGGACCTCTCAATTCAACAATGGGAGCTGGGCGGATCTTCTGTAGACCGCTGAGCCCCGCAGGGAAATGGTGGGTGTGGAGGGGAGTTGGGACTCTCTGAAGAAGGTAGGGCAAGGAGAATGCTGGGCAGAGAGTCAACCACGTCTGCTATGGTTACGGATGTTTGCCAAGATCCTGGTTTTAGATCCCTGGGTAGCCTGCTTGTATTCTCCACCTTCTTGCCAAAACTACCCTTGGCACCTTATAACCCTCCATATTCCCTTCGTCCTTCCTTCCTTCTTTTTCTTTCTTTCTTAAGCTCATCTCAGGAAATTCTGTCATTTGCAACCAAAAGGAACCAGAAGTAAAACAAAGGCAGGTGCAAAATAACTACAAGTGGTGGGGGACGGGGGGAAAGAGCATGGCATTCTCAATCTCCTAAGCTTCAAGAGGGACTGTCACTGATATGATTTAAACCTGTTTTTCCCACTGGGTCTTATCAGCACCAGATGTTGCGATGGAATGTATCCATCCAAGAAGATGACAGTAGATGGAGAAACTTAACTTGCATATTGAGACTGGTGCAGAGCTTGCATGTGGACAGCAGAGCCCCCACAACAAAAGAGCTGTCATGGGACGAATAAGAGCTGAAAATATTTCCTGCCTCTGGGAAGTCGGGGCTATGAAACTTTGTTCTACTCAGCAATCAAGCAACACATTTCTTCACTGGTCTGTGAAGAGCAAGGTAGTTCTAGAGTTGACCAGTTAACTCTTTCTTTGCAGTTCAAAACCTTCCTGAGGAGAAGCAACGCAGCCTATATATGCATCCCCACGTGAACATGTGTAGGTGAAATTCAGATACCTAGGTTCTGACCTGAGGGATAACTAGGATCACAGGTCCGGCCGGTTTGGAGCCTGTATTGTAAACAAGATGCTTCCCCCTCTCCCTTCCTGTTCCCTTTGAATCAAGCTTCGATAATTGTCCTGGAGATATAATGATTTGGGTCTTTTTCCCTGACTGAGGCAAGAGTTGGGAAAGAAAACGCTGCCAGAGTTTTTCCTGCTGCAGGGAGCTTCCTCAGATCTGTCTGTCAGCTCAGCTTTCTGGCCCAAGAAGCTGGCTCTTCTGGGGCTGGCTGACGTTGCCTCTGCAATGGAATTTCCTTTGCTGCAGAACCTGTGGCCTGCATCCTGCTGAGCACAGATTCTGTGGCTACTCGGTAAGAGTTCCTTAAACCAGCCTCGACTGAGCGATGGTTAGGAATGGGGCGCGCAGGCCTTGAGAGCACACGGATCGCAGCATGGACAGCAGGGACAGCGGGGCAATGGTGAGGAGAATGCCCATCATCACCCCTGTGGGGTGTGAGGCCACTGATCATGCCAGCAGCCTTATGAAACGTGCTCTCATGCCCCTATAAAAGAGTTACTCTTGATAAAGACCAGGGTTTGAGAATTTGATGGATGTATTTATATATGTATCTAACCCCTGATGGGCTGAGGTTTCTGTGTTTCCAACGGACTTTGATGTGGAGGAGAAAGTACATTTCAGCAAGAATTCCATGCGGGAGAGAAGGCTTGGGTGCCCTCCTCCACCCTCCAAAGACTTCTGAATCAGATAGAAAGCAGGTCCTGAGGATATGAAAAGTTGAAGTGCTATAGAAAACAGTAATTTCAGCTGGGATCGCTGGTGGGTGTGGAGAGATGACTCAGATTCATGAAAGAGAATCAAAAAGATGCTGGAAAAGAAAAATGCATTTGGTAGCATATGGTTGTTTTATACTTTTCTTATTGGGAATGAGGGTAGGGTCGTCTAGAAGAGGGAACCTAGGCCATACAGTAATGTTTGGGTAAGGTAGAGAGGTAAGTGCCTCCTGCTGAGGCCAGAAATAACCTCAGCAAGAAGGGTAAACTCTCTTGGTAGTAGAAATTTCATACCACATTGATGCTAGCTCTTCATGGATAGCAAATATCAGAAACTGAGGTCACCTCTGCTCATCCTGAGATAGACATTGCCAATGGATCACAGCATACCTTTTCACTCTAGGCAGCCATTAACAATCAGTCAAGGTCAATCATGATGAGATATAAAAGGACACTAAAGTATTTGACCAGGGAAGATCTGAGAGAATATCTTAGACTAGATGAGACGCAGGAAAAACTAACATTATAGAAGGATTCCAAAGCCTCGGGAATTTGGGGAAGATTCTCTGATTTCTTTCTAAACCTTGTATCAACATTAATAAAATCAACTATTATTTATCAGAACTTTCCATGCACTGAGCTGGTTTTTGCGTCATTTAGTCCTCCCCCTAGAGCTGTGAGGGGCTGTGATTCCCATTGTGCGGATGAGGGAACTGAAACTCAGCAAAGTTAAGAGGGTCACACAGAAGTACAACGGCAGGGGGTCAATTTTAAGCTACCACTCAAAATCCAGAGCCCATGGGCCCAAGGAGATCTCTCTCAGTCTAAGTGAGCCTGCGGTATCGTGAAGGCACAGCTCAAGACAGACTTCTGGCCAGCTCCCTCTGATTTGTTTATCCCCTAAATTACCTGTGCAGAGATTTCTGCCATCCACCATCTCCCTTCTCCCTGACTGTGGAGGATAGCCTTTGTAGTAAGGAGAAGCATGCAGAAACTGTAAGCTGACACCTCGCCTTGGTCATTTCCATGACTTATGAGCACTTCAGACACACAATTGCTAAACACTCTTGCATGATACTCATTTTCCTCGGATCCCAGCTGCCTGGGAGTTCAGAAAAAAAGCTGGGGCCAGCTCTAGGGTCAGCCGAACGAACAGATGGGGATGCGCAGAGGTGACACACGATCATTCCTTGGCATCTGCTGGGCCTGTCGCGGCTGCTTTGGCTGGCTGATGCCTTGACCCAGCTAATCCTGTTGGTCATCCTGGGCCGGCTGTGTTGTGTCACTCATCCCAGCCCCTAGGGTAACTTCTGATTACAGAGAGTTTCTTTCCTTCTGAAAGTCATGCTGGTAGTGTTCTGACTACCTGCTTCAATTTTGGCCTTGGCTTGGCCTTCAGCCAACAAATGGCCCATGCATAGGGCTAAAGGAGTATCTAAGATGCCAGATTCTAGGTAGTTTACTGATAACATTAGTCTATTTCCAGGCCCTTCCTCTCCTGGCGTTTGTCATCTCATGGCAACAATGCTTACATACTTACTACAGTTAGCTAGATTTTTTAGAATGCCATGCTGACCAAAAATGGAAGACACAGTCTTATTTTAGGGCAGTTCTTTGGGTCTGGGGCCACTGATATCATTCATCATCTATTTACCTCTCTGTTAGTTACGGAGTACCTATTATATGCCAAACAACCTTATTAGGGGGACCTCCACATCAGCAGTGGAAAAAAAACCCCACAAAACTAATTTCATTAGTGTCACCATAGAATTTACTGTCTACTGAAAAAGGTTGAACAAAAGCAAGTTAGAAACAAATTAGTGCAATTATAATTTGAGCAAAGCTATACAGGAAAAAAGTATTTCAGGAACAGATACGTGAAGACCCAGAAGCAGGAAGGAGTTTGGCTTGCTTTAGGAACTTGAAGGTGGCCACTAGGGCTGAAGTGTAATAGGCAGTGGGCTTGGGGCAGGAGACTGGAATAGGTTGGGTCATGTAGCATCATGCTAGAGAGCTTAGGTTGTGAGTTTCACTGGAACAAACTAAGAGGTTTTAGGCAGAGGAATGGCATAATCTGGGCAATGTTTTCAAACAACTTGTTTTTCTGCATTGTGGAGACTATTTTGGTCAGCACTAGAGTGGAGGAAATAAGATAAATGAAGAGGTTATCACAATACCTCAGGCACACTAAGATGGCTGTAATGAGAACGGAGAAAAGTCAGAGAGTGGGAAAAATTATTGTTTCTGGTCATTTGGGGACAAAATGATGACAGATGAATGGCCTGGTTGATTCAGCTTCTCCATCGTGAATTTAAAGATTCGGGGGAAAAAAAATCTACTTAGAAATTGTGTCTAATTATGTATTATATGAGAGTAATCAGGTAACTACACACAGATTTTCTATAAAAATATTCACTGCAATGCTGTTTTCAACTAGCAAAAAATTATAGTCTGAAGGTCCCAAATATCCTACCTAGGAACTTGTCTAAGATATCACAATTTATCTGTATAATGGAATTTTATGAAACAATTATCAAAGATGAAATAAATCTATTGACATAGGCAGATATTCATAATATAGAAGTTGAGTAAGGCATATTTAAGATAAATATGGTTGATATGGTTCCATATTTTGGATGACATCTGCATAGAAAAAGAAATCTCTCAGATCATACCCAACCAAACATTAATGGTGAACACTGGGTGGGAGAAATCATAGGCAGTTATGAATCTTTTTTCTTTCCTATTTCTATTTTCTGTTTATTCTATTGTGTACCAGAATGTTCTTTTGTATAACTTTACAAAGTAGTGGATTGGTAGTAATTGTGCTTTTCTGTTGTTGCCACACATACTGCTTTACTCATTGAGCTTTGGCACATGACTAATACGTTCTTTTCTCTTTGATCTTGCTCATAATCTTCATTTACTTCCTTCTGGAATATCCTCCCTACTCTCTCTTCCTTGTATCTCTTCTATAAACAGGGTGTGGCCGTGTAATTTCTCATGCAAACTGGGACACTTTCATAAATGAAAGAAGCCGATAGGATACCACAATACAGCCAAATCGGTACATCTGGTCAACCTCTTAAAATCCTTTGCTCATTTGGCATCTCTTTCGTAACGCTCTCTCTGCCGTTTTTATACTCCATCCTTTGGCGATAGTAGTCAACATAACTTTTGTCTTGTGTTTTTTTTCCAAATAGTCATTTTCATCTTTGATTGTTATTGACCATTTCACCTGCCTGTGTCTTCCTTCTCAACTAGAGACAATAAGCTCAGTGACAGCAGACACAATATTATCCACCAAGCTTTCCTGACTTTGATACCCAATAAATGCTCAATAAATGTTTTCCTTATTTAGTTGTAAAATTATTCTCTCATTCCAGGCACATGGAAAAAAAAATTACTCAGATGAGAAAGAGAGTTACAGCAAACCTCTTGGGAAGGTGTAACTAACAGAAACATAGCCAAATCAAGCCAGGTTTCCAGTTTTCCAAGAGTCAGGGAGCCCTATGGAAGTACTCTAACCCAAACTGTGGAAATTGGGAACAAATGCTTTTGGAAACTTCACATGTTTGGGGGCGGGGGTTTCTTTACAGACTTGTAGGCCACATGGCGGTTTCAAGTTTTGGTACACAAGGCTTGGGAGTGAAAGTCAGATGTGATTAAAAATACACGTCTTACAGATGTCTGGATGCTGTTCAAATCCCCAAAAGTGTGATAGAAAACCCAGTTGCTTTCCAGATTTTTAGGGCAGGGAAAAAAGGCCATCATGGCCCCTTTGTCTCCTTATTGAATGGGTATGTTCAAGTGACGTTTTAAATTTGTAGTGTTATCTCAGCTGCTTGTTTACCTTTTTAGTGGTCCTGCTCACTGCCCTGAAACTGAAAGCAGGGTAATTGGGGGAACATGTGACATGTCCCAGGAGATGAAAAGTTCTCATTATTTTTAGCATATGCTAAGTAAGCCTAGGTAAGTGCAACACACTATAAACACAATTTATGGAAATAAAAAAATATAAAATCCTGGATACTGCCTCCCTGATACCAAAATAGAACAGTATTATTTTCTTCAGCATTTTCCTATGTTCTTATTTTTAAAAAGAGAAGTTATATTTTATTTATTTGACTTATTTTTTTTATAAACACTCTCTAACCATATCCAGCTGTCTGGCTTTGTTTATAATAACCTGTTTACTCATCATCAATTTAAACATACAATCTGAACATCTGTCTCCTTCTACCCCAACTTATTTGCTTTCAGTCTTCATTTCAGCTTGAACTTGAAGGTCAACATCTTTTTCTTCTGGGCTCAAAGGAGTTTTGAGAGGTATGTTTAATTTAAAAATTCACATCCCACCAACCACCACCCCCCTCAGAAAATAAAAAAGGAAAAAAACTGGTCTCTGTTACACAGAGAGAAAACAAAGTAGGAAAGAAAGGCACTTTGTTTTGCCAGACAAAGACAGGCTATCAATTTTCATAAATCTGCATTCCCAAGACAACTGCTCATGTCTGGTAAGAGGTCCATTTCTTTGAACTTACATACCAGAAAGTATTTTTTCCCTTGTCTCAGAAGGCTGAAGAATATAGTTAATAATAGTATATGTAGAACTTAAGTAATCGAATACAGATAATTTTGTTAATTTCAACAATTCTATTTTATAAGGATGGGGTTCCTTGGGGTTGGGAAATTGGTCCAGAGCTAAGCAGGGGAGCCCTGAACAACAACTTAGACAAACACGCTCTCCAGTTTTCTAGAAAACATTCCTTGCCACCATCATATGTGTTTGTGTACATTTACATGTCAGTTTGTTAATTATAAGATGGACATTTAAATATATTATTGAAACAAAGGGAATCTGGCACAACTCTGACAGGATTGGCTAACTGTATTAAAACTGTTTTGTTTCAAAGAGTCAAATATTACTAATATTTACTGGTTTTGTAAATGTATATGCTGTAAAGTCTTATAACTTTTGTGCTTGCTCTTTTCTGTCTCCCCCTCCAGTTTTAACCACCGAATAACCAACATTCTTGTACACATACAACCCTAACCATACATACATACCAACCTCAAGTATGCGTATGTATAGTATCTGTCAGCCTTAATCCATTTCCTAGTGAAGTTTTATAGCTGGGTCTTTGAGACAGGGCTCATGTTACTAAGACTGCCTAATATACATATAGCTCATTAAACAATGAGAGCTTCATAAATCACTAAGCATAAATAGCATAGATCAGTTGATGCAACATACTGAAAGACCTAGGTTTTAAAATGAATCATTGTTCCTGCATATTCGTAGTATAGGAGAGTCTCACAGTTGGTTTTTAGAGTCATCCAGACCAGATTTCTGAGGATGCAAGTCACTTTGTATGCCCAACAGACATTTAGCTTTCTTGGACTCTTAAGGATTTTGAGCCAGCAGGTTGGGGTAGATCCTGCAGATGTGCAATTTTCAAAGGGGCTTCAGATAATCTTCATGGTGGGGTGGTTTGGGGAACAACACTAGACCTTTGCTGTTCAGAGTGTGGTCCATGGATCAGCAGCATTGGTATTACCTGGAGGTAGGTTAGAGACAAAGAATCTCGTGCCCCACCCAGGTCTAACAAGTCAGAATCTGTATGCCAGCCGCATCCCCAGGTAATATGTATGAACATTAATGTGAGAGAAGCACTGTTCTAGACCAGTAGAATGATTATCACTGTCTTTAATATAAATCCATAGCCCCAAACTCCATCTTATTTTATTTTATTGTACTTTTTGGCAGTTCAACATATCCTATAACTTCATATTGTGAATCTCAGTTCAGGGAGTATGTTTTCATGATGCTGAACTTATTGGTTGAATCAGTTAAGTGGTTAAGTTTGTGAAGACATAAATGAACTCTCAAAAAGCCCCAATCCATCAGCCAAGATAATTATTCATTATAATGTCAACCAAAATACCTACTTGAGTGATTGAATCATTGCCATTGCAAAGCCTTGTTCTGATGGGGCACTATGGTGATTTGCCATGACAATAGCAGGATGCACCTTGTATGTTTTCACTGGAGTCATGGCGTGTGGGTTAAAATCATGGAGTTTGGAAAGGAAAAGAGGTGGGTTTCAGTTCTGGTTTGTCCACTTATTACCTGCATGTTCTTGGGCATTTTTTCCTCTTTGAGCCATAGCTTCCTGATGTGTTAAGTGGAAATAATAAGAGGCTCTGCCTCCTCGTGCTTGGCATATCATACCCATGTTATAAAGGTCAGTTCCAATGTTTTTATCATTCGAAGGGTTTTAGGAACTAGTTGTTTTGTTCTTGAGTTATGGTTTATGATAGAATTCACACTTGAAAATGTGTAGAGTATACTCTTGGTTTGGGAATGGCCAGGAAGCCAGGAAGCTTTATCATGAGCAGTCTATGTAAATATAAGTAAATTAAGGAGAATTGAGTACATCTCATTTAATTTATGGATCTTGATAGTCCTTTTGAAGAAACCCAGGGGATTATCCAAGCATATATGAATCCTCTACTTGAATTCTGGATCTGGTTCTCATATACCTGTGATTTCACTTAATATTTATTACTAAGCTTGTAAGAGCCATAGGACCTTTGAATAGCATTGGTTTTCTCTGAATTATTGAATGGCTTTCCTGACGGGGCATTGGAGTAAGTGGCAAATCACAGCACAGTTGGCCTGGCTTCTAGCCCAACATTTGAATTCAGTAGTTTCTGATTAAAGTGAATTTTCAGGGCAAGGGATATATAAATGCCAAAACACATAGCCTGGAGCTTGGTGGTAGGGGGAAGGAGCAAAGATGGTTCCTTTGGTAATTGTGTATGTGTGCACAAGAGTCTTATCCATACTCAGCTTCACCCCAACTTGCTTCTTCACCTCCCCCTCCCAGAGGCACTGCCCACTGTTTGGTCTCCTCAGTATTTGGTAAAATCCCTTGTGGTATTAACTCCAGAGCCAATTCTCAGAAAACATTTGGGGTTTCAAAATAATTTTTCCTCCAATAATAACTTGCAAGAGGAAAAAAAAATACAATTGATGATAGTAACATTTTTTTAACTGACTCAGTACATTTGTTTTGGTTTTTATGTGGGTGTGAATGACTACATTCATTATACATATACATTACCCAACGGTAAGCCACTTTCAGTCATTTACTCTTAATCACTGCTGGTAACTGTAGAAATGATTTGATGATATATATTGAGATTTGTGAAAGTTTGCATTTTTTTGAACATTTTATTTGAACTAGTGATCCTCAGGTTGATTAATAAGTATCTGCCTGCCCTTAATAGATTTTCTTTTTTTTTCCACAGAGTTATGGGATAGCAATTTTGAAACTACTTTCTGTGTAAACTAGGATTGAACAGATGAGTAAACAGATAGAAGATAGTAGGAGCAATAGTTGAGATTTTGGAGAAGAGAGTTACAAATACAAAAAGGGCAAAAATTAGAATAAATCTTCTTCTGTTAAATTGGAATTGACTGTCATTTCAATAGTAGGTCATATAATACTTATTATTTTTTAACATATATAGCTATGGATATAGTTCTAGAGATGGATACAAGTACCTATATACACATACTCATGAGAGAGTATGGATATACAAATTTGTATTTTCCAGCTCTGTAGGTTGAAAGAGTCTAGAATGAATAACACTTTGGTGGCCACATGCATTCCTATTTTGGTCTCAAATGCCATTTTCCCCTGAAAGGAACTAAGACCCCTTGGAGAAATAGCTGATTCTAGGGGAGAGGCAACAAACAAAAATGAATAAAAAACAATATAGACTTGGAACTTCATGCTATGTCTGAAAGTAAGAAATGTTCAAAGATTTATGGGAGTATGCCAAAAGGACATGGGTACAACATAAAGGAACTTCCACTAAGTAAATCTGGAACACTTGGAGTATCAAAGTAGAGATAATAATAGACTATGACCCATTAAATAAAATAGGAAACCATGAGTCCATATAGCTATAATTAGTTAAGGAAAAGGAAGGGTTCTCCTTCTAGGAGACTATAACTGAGAAATGCAGAAAGAAGGATGGCATCAGAAAACCACCATATGGCAACTATCTCAGTAACAATGATTTCAACCCAAAATAGTCAACATATGCTAAAACCAATGGGTCAAAGTTTGAGGAGTAATAGATATTTCCCTAGTTTTGTAAAATATGTATTAATTACAAAGGAGAAAAAAATGTATCTTCACAAACGAGAAACGTAGCAGACACCACTTTAACCAAAGGGTCAAAGTTGACATCCTGAGTAATGAGACAAACCCACATGAGGAGCCTTATGATGTGATGCTCTGAGCACCCCAGCTACAGTATTCCTGTGGCAAATGCATAACCTAAAACCACTTGGTAGGAAATATTTGAGCCATCTGGAGTGAAGGACATTTTACAACGCATGGGTCTTCATTCTTTAAAGATATCAATATTGTGAAAGACAAAGAACAGTTGAAGAATTGTTCTGAAGGTTTTATTTATTTGAGAAAGAGAGAGCCCACGCACACGTGGAAGCAAGTGGGGGAGGGGTAGAGGGAGAGACTCTCCAGCAGACTCCCTGCGGAACGCAGAGCCTTATGCAGGGCTCCATCTCAGGACTTAAGATCAGGACCTGAGCCTGCAACCTCAGCCAGACTAAAGTCCCACGCTTAACTGACTGAGCCATCCAGGCAACCCTAGGCATTGTTTTAGATTACAGAAAGCCAGAGGCTTATGACAACTGAAGAAAATGTATGATCCAGGATTTATTTGCTATAAAGACCATTAGTAGGACAATTGGAGAAATCTGCATAAATTCTTTAAATTAGACCATATATACCATCAATGTTAATTTTCTATCAGATTTTTATATGTGCTTCTATAGGAGAATATCTGTAATTTTAGGAAATAAACACAGAAGCATTTAGGTGTTAACATGTATCATGTCTGTGAGTTACTCTTAAATGGGAGAGAAGAGAGCTTGGAGGAAAGAGGGGAAGGCAGAAGGGAAAGGAAAAGAGAGAAAGAGAGGGTTAGGGAAATGGAGAGGGGGACAGCGAGAGGAGGTGGGGAGAGAGATTCGTAAAGCAAATGTGGTGAAATGTCAAAATGTGGGAAATCTAAGTAAAGGCATGTAAGGGATTATTTTGTACTCCCCTCCGTCTCACCTGTAAGTTTAAAACTAGGACAAAATGACAAGTTAAAAAAAATGTACTTTTGGTTGGATAAGTTCACTTCTAAGAATCTCTCTTCAGTATATAAGAGTACAGATAACAATTTATATACAAAGTGTTTATTATAGAATTATCTACAATACAAAACTAGAAATAATACATATATAAACTAATACGAGAATGTACAAATGTTTAGACATAAGCATTTGAAAATACTATATAGTTAGTGAAATGAAGTTTTTCCAAGAAATTTAATTAAGTGGAAAATACTATAATGATAATAATTATAAATATGAAATCAATTATGCAAAAATATATATAAACTAAAAAGGAGGTATACTAATATGTTCATGGAGCATTTCCTTAAAGAGAAGAAGTGAAGATTGCTTTCTTAAAAATGTATTGATTTTCATACTTATTCATAATTAACATAATTCCAATAAGAAAGAAAGATAGTTATTTTCATAGCTTCTAATTTAAGATTCTGTTTGATCTGAACAACTGTGAGGTTTTCAGTAAAAAAATATGGTGGTCATGGGGTGCCTGGGTGGTGCAGTTAAGCGTCGTTGGATTCTTGGTTTCTGCTCAGGCCCTGGTCTCAGGATCATGGGATTGAGCCCTGTACCAGGCTTTGTGCTTTGCATGGAATCTGCTTGGGATTCTCTCTCCCTCTCTCTCTCTCTGCCCTTCCTACTTACATTCTCTCTCTCTCTCTCAAATACATGTATAAACATTAAAAAAAAAAAAGAATATGGTAGTTAAAAAATAGAAAAACTTTTTCATCTACAAGATTACCTCAAATATGGGCACTTTAGAGACCTCAATTTATAAATTAGCATACTAATTAGAAATTTTGACTTGTCAACACATTGGTAGTTTAATTAATTTTTTGCTACTTTTATTTCAAAGTAATAGGATTATACTTACTCTTCCTAAAATACACATTTCCTTGTTTCAGACTGACCTTCTCTCTACTAAACACATGTACATTATACGTCATTCTGAGATGTGAGTTCCAAGGATGGGAAGTGACTTCTGATAAAATGGCAGATGCTTTCTGTAGAGGAAGGAAGACTTCATTATAGGGATGGTAGCTATGATTTCTCCCTCATTTAAAGAGCTTATAAAATGTTGGCAAGGAGAGACTTTGCTGAAGATAACATAGGAATATTTTATTTATTTATTTATTTAGATTTTATTTATGCATCTGACAGAGAGAGAGACCAGAAGTAGGCAGAGAGGCAGGCGGCGGGGGGGAGGGGGGAGCACGCTCCCTGCTGAGCAGAGAGGTCAATGTGGGGCTCAATCCCAGGACCCTGAGATCATGACCTGAGTTGAAGGCAAAGGCTTAACCCACTGAGCCACCCAGGTACCCCTTATATAAAATATAAGAATATTTTAAAGAGTTGCTAGTCAGGGGTAATTTGAAATTTTAACAATGATTGTGGTGAAGGATGTTGGGGCAATATTTCCAAGGCTAGAACCTTTTCTTTCAAAGCAGACACACCTATTATTTATTGAGGATTTCTTCTTCACATGGGGTTGGTTCAGGCAACTTTTTGAAATAACAGAGATTGTTTAGAATGTTCCACATTCCTGAAAGAAGATATTAGGAGAGAATTCACAAAAAGGAACACTTGTTAAGCAAAATGAAAAACGACTTGAAGTTGGGTCTCATCAAAACAATGTTGGTAAATGGAAACCAGTAATATCAACTACTATTAATATGTATTGACCATATACTGTTTGCCTAGTGCTTTGCCTGCCTCACCTTCTTTATTGTTAGTTCCTAAACTGGATTGCCCAAAAAAAGTTCAAAGTAAAGATTGTCTTGCAATAACTTAGTACCATCTTCTATGCTTAGTACCTAAATAGCTCAAGGAAGATAGCCTGGATAATTTGTTTATGGGAGATAGAAATTGAATTCAAGCAAGAAATCCCGGAAGTTGGGCATCAGGTGAGCCAGAGGATTTGGCAAAGGAAGGCATGAGGCAATGTTTCCATTAGGGATGATTGGAAAAGAAAGAGGCTGGAAAGGAAATATCCATGGGCTGCTGGATTGCCAAGAAGAACATGACTCACCAATGAGAGATTTGTTATCTGAGCCTCTAAGTCCCTTCTTGAAAAGTAATACTTCTCCTGAGGTGGATTGGACTCAGGAAGAATGAGATGTGGGAATCTGGACGAGTTCCATTTCGAGGGGGAGCGATACCAGACTACACTCTGCCGCCAGTACCTTAGAGGAAAGGTATTGTGTTTCCTGTGGACTTTGTTACAGATGGACAAGCCTGATGGACAAGTGGAAGCAAAGGAGACTAACCATTTCAAACGAGAAAATCTTCCAGTGAGCCTTTACTCATGCCTGCAATCTGTCTTTTCTTTCTCCTCCTCCTCCTCCACATTTTTTCCCACATGTCGAAATCCTGCTTTAGTTTAAAGGTCAACCCACAAATACAGTCTCCAGAAGAATCTTCCCTGATCTGCTCCAGAAACGAATGGCTCTCTTCTTGGTGCTTCAATTTCACTTCCCTTATTCCTTTTGTCACATCATGTCTCGTGCTGCCATGGCTTGCCTTTTACTTTAGCGATTGGCATAGACATTGGTCTTTGATATCATGAAAGCTCTTTGAGGGCAGGGACACATCTTATCCTGTTATCCCTAGATCATCACTCAGTGCCTTGCCCAGATGAAAGATCAGTAAGTATTTGTTTGTGAAGTGGCCCATCTGTGCCATATGCTTTCACAAAGTGAAGATTATGAACAGAGAAGAGGCATAGTGTGACAACAGGCGGGCAAGATGGAATAGATAACAGATCTAGGAACACGAGAGAGAAAAGTCAGCTAGCTACACCATTCACTCTCTTTCCTCTAAGATGTATTTGTGAGTTGATCTCAAGTCAGTAATGACACTTAAGGCCCTGAGAATCAAAGTGAGGGCCTCACTGTGCCGCTGGAAGAATGCTGGTTTCAGACTGAGTGTCTGCCCACCTGACTTTCAGAGGGCATCTAACTGCCATGCACCTTATCCTCCTCACCTGCAAAATAGAGATGAAGTACATGCCTTCCCTTTGCACCGGCTTGTTGTCAGAACTCATGAGGTCACCAGGAAAGTGATCTGGAAGCTCAGAGTTCTTTTTCTCATTATTGTATCAGCATCACCTGGGAGGTGGTTAGAAATGCAGGACCTCAGGCCCCACCCTAGACCTCCCGAATCCGAATGTGCATTTTAACAAGGTCTGCAAGCAGTTTTCATGCACGTGAACCATTTCAGAAAGTACTACTCTCAGGGGCTAGAGACTATAATATACAATTGTTCATGAGGTCTGATGTGTATGTGTTGAGGAAAATGGATGTGGACTCGGTCCTGGTGACTGAGCATTGGAAGGGAAGCCAGATTTTGAACAGAAGGGGGCTCACACCCAGCCACTGAACTGGTGAGGCAGGAAACAAGGAACCTCTTCTGTTACATATAAAATGGTAGGCGTGCTGATCCCTCTGACATGTGTTCCCTTGACGCCAACTTTGCTAAGTTCTTTTCCCTGTCCTTTTCTCTCATCAAAACTTATCTGTATTGTGTTGTTCTTTCTCAACAATCCTTGCCTCATGAGAGTTAGGTAATATAAACTAAAGACTTAGTATTAGGTAGTATCTCAGAAATTTGCATGATGTGAAAGATCTTCCTGAGATAGTATTTTCATCCCAAGAGTTAGGTGGGTAGTAGAAAATTTAGAGTGCCAAGGAAGACCCAAAGGGCTCATTAAACAATACCATGTTGAGGATTGTGACTGTTAATGACCAGAACTTTGTGTATCCCAGAGCGGTAGGATGAGGGTAGGACTAGTGGATTTGCATTCATAGAGGGCGATAAGTTATTGAGAAGTGACTAGAGGAAGTTTGGAAATGATCATGATCATTAGAGTGACTATGCATTATACCCTTACTGTGTGCTGGGCAGTCTGCTGGACATTAGACCTTTGAAAATATTATCCCATTTCATCCACGCTTTAACTCTATAATCCTTATTTTATAAGCATAGCAGCTGAGGTTATAGAACTTGCACAAGGTCACACAGCTAGTGTCCAGTGGAACCAAAATTGGAACTCAAATTGGATGGATGGCAGGGCTAAAAAAGTACCTCTGGATATCTAATTTTTGATGCCATAAGCACACATATAAGAAAAATTAGAAGGACTGTGAGGATAAAAAATTCCCCCCCTCCGTACTTTATTTCTGTGTGAGACAATAATATTTCATAGTGGGAGTCAAGATTTTGGATAGTAACTAGGATACCCTTTAAATTTTATCCTTGAGTTTGTACTTGCAAAATGAAACCCCAAAGTATTACCACTTTCATCAAAACTTTTGTTTTGTCTTTTGCTGAATCACAAATAGTTCTTGTATGAAGACGTCATGAGGGTTAATTGAGTCTGACCTGGAAGAAAATACCTACATGTTTATATGAAAAGGTAAGAAGTTTTGTATTCATAAAATTCTATCTTGTAGAACAAATTGTATGTTCTATCCTTTATATGTTTTAACAGCGGATTCTAAAGGACAAATAATTTTAAAGATTTTTGATCTTACAGAGTTAAGAAAGGATAGAGCACTAGTGTATACCTTTTAACAATCTTTTGGGAAAATTACAATTTTATGCTCTTGTGTAGATATACACACATTCTAAAAGATACAGGATATGACAATTTTAATTTCAGAAGACCAAGACTTTGGAATGCTATATTAATATATTCCATAATAACAGTCCTTGAATTTACTCTCCTTGGTTTCTAGGAGTTCCAGTGTTAGGGGCTGAAACACACATGATGTTCTTCCCAACCATCTGGAAACACAGATGTTTAACTGCTATCTAATAGGGGTCACTTAAAAAAATAAGTGGGCCAGAGCAACAGAAAACTTGCAAATATAATATTAGTGCATCTGTTCTAAGGACAACATGTAATTCTCTCTAGCTATATGCTACAAGGAAGGCAGAGAAGATTTAAATTTATAGGCGAAGCAGGAATATCTCAAAGAGTTAGGAGTCGTGGATTTGATGTCAGCCACTGCTTCAAACACAACCTCCACTGTCTATGGGAATTTATATAGGTAATTTAACCCCTAGTTATCCAATAAAATAGTGACAGGAATGGCATCTGTACAATGTGGAAAGGATTACTGGGAGAATTGGATGGAAGGATGCATGGTAAGCTTTAGCACGGGACCTGGCGTGTTATAGTTAAGAGAAAGCTGCTTTTACTGAAAACTGACAAAGGTTACATCTGATTATTTACAACAAGGAAAGGAATTCTGACTTCAGCTCAGCTCTGGATGGAAACTGGGTGAATTAGCATTAGAATGATTGGAAAATGCTTTAGAACTTGGCCATTCTCAGCCCCTTTCTATTTCTGCTCAATTACTAAGAACTGTGGCTTTTTACGGGGTCCTGTGAATTTCTTAAGGCTCAAAAGGCAACAGTGGGGACTTCTGAAAGAAAAGGGAGTTCTGTAGATTTATTTTTTGTATTTGTGCCAAGCCCTTTAAGATGCCCTATAATTCCACCAAGAAGATTTTCGAAAGTTCTACCAGCTTGGAGAATCTGAAAACCAATGTCTAGAGGATGATGGGAAATTTGATAACTAGACCAATGTGTAGTGGATCATGTTCCTGAAAGATCAGCAAAATCTTGGATCAGGCTGTGGTCTATATTTCTGTTCTTCATTGAAATCTTTCTGCTTTAAAGGCCAGCAATGGTCTTCACTAGGAAGTGATAGAGTACTCTGTGGGAAAATGATAAATCACACACAAACCTTTTCATCTTTATATAATTATGGCTTAAATTTTATTGTTTATGCATAACAACATGGATGAAATTGTGTCTTCTCAGCAGCTGGTTTGAGGATTTTTTTTTAACTGAAGAAATGTGGCCTTTGCTGAGAAGTTACATTCAACCGGCTATGGGGTTGGAGCAAGTGTGGGGCCGGGACAAGTTTTCACGCAGAAGAAGGAAGTGACTTTACATTTATAAGAATCAGAAGTTGGAGTCGAGGCAAGGGGCCAAGAGAGATTGAGAAGCCACAGGGTGGGGGTGGGATGAGAAAGAGGGAAACCCACTGGGTACTTCGAAAAGAGCCTGGATAGGAGAGACTGTCTTGTGGGGACCTTTTTTTTTGAGATCATCACTGTGGGCTCTGAGGTAGAAGCATCCTCTTTGCCTCACTGAAAAACTTCCACAGAATTTACATTGCTCCCCAGTGCTCACAGTTTAAGCAGATTCTTTTTTGGAGAACACAAAAAGCTACTTACTGAGGCTGCCTCAAAGTAGACGTGAGGGGAAAATGGAGCCTGTGTGGGAGGAAAGCGACATATGGTGCCCATAAGTGGCACATGCTAATTGTGGAGAAACGAGAAAATATGGGTGAGCAAAAGAAAAGAAAGGAATCGTCCAGATTTATACCATCCCGAGACAGCTATTCTTAATGTGTTGATGGCTTCTGGTCCTTGTTCTAGATTATTGTGCACATTTGTGTTGTTCTATTATACTTTTCTTAAAAGAAAGTGCGATCCATGCAGTAAATACTGCCTTCCAACCTTTTTCATGTGTCTAACAATATGCTGAGGCCATCCCTCTAACAGCAGGGTGTTTCTGGTGGAGGCATGTAGAATACTCATGTGAGAAGTACTGGTTTCCTGCCTGCTGCTCTCACCGTTACTGGTCTCATCTTATCCTGATGGCTAAATCCTAAACAGGTATCTGTTTATTTATATTTAATTTATCCTTCAGATAAATTTTCCCTTCTCTGCTTCTTCCTCTCACACTTACATTCATCTGTCCGTCAATAAATAGTTGCTGTCTGAATCTGCTTGGGCTACTGTAGCAAAATACCAGGCTGGGGGACTTAAAATGCAGATATTTATTTCCCAGTCTTGGAGACTGGCAAGTTCTAAAGAAAGAAAGGTAGTGGCAGCTTCAGTTCCCAGTGAGAGTTTCCTTCCAGACTTGCAGACAGCTGACCTCTCTCTGTGTCCTCACATGACAGAAAGAGAGAGAGAGAGAGAGAAAGCCAGCTCTTGTCTCTTTCCCTCTTTCTCTAAGGAAGGCCCTAAAGACCTCATCAGACCTAATTAACTCCCAAAGGACTCACCTCCCCATAATATCACATTGAGGGGTAGAGTTCCAACACGTGATTTGTGGGGTAGACACAAAACACTTAGATCCTAACAACTGGTGAATGTTTCCTCAGTGATGGGCCCTGGTTGAGGTTCTGGAGATACAGATTTGTTGACCTCCTTATGGAAGACACAGGCTATGAATCAAATGTGGAAAGAATAATTTAGGGAAGTCATGCAAGGAAGTCATACTGGAGCTGGGATGTGAAGGATGAACAGGAAATAATTAGGGGAAGACAGAAAAGAAGAGGATCTCAGGGAGAAAGAATAGTAGGTGTAGAGACTTGGAGACAGGAAGGAAAATTCTAGAACAAAGGACTGAATGAAGATGAGTATTATGAAAGGAGACATGGCCAAGAGGTTGCCAAGAACGGCTGATTCAAAAGGCTCTAGTATTTCCAGGCCTTATTTTAAATAAAATTGCCCTTAAGAAATGTTATATCACATTTAATTGTATTGCATTTGAAATATTCCATTGAGTTAGGTTATTCCAATGAGAAAATTTAAATAGAAAACTACCAGACTATGGATATGGTAAGGAGGAGGCTGAGTAAACCTGAATGAATCTTCAAGAACATATAAGAAATCCCACTTTAACAGTATTTGGGACTCCTTTAACAGCCCATAACTAAAAGCTCATCTGGGTTGGTCTTAAAAGAGATACGCCCATTCCTAGTGAACAAACCAGCAGTGTAACTAGATGGGCTTAGTCATATTCGGTAGGTTCTTCCAAAGGACCATTTCATTAGTCACTAATCCTGGGCCCAGTCTTTTCTCAGCCAGCAAAGTATGGCATCCACAGAGCAAAACAATGTGGATGAAAAGCAAGAATGCTATTGCTCAGTTAACAGAACTCCATGATATTGTTGGACAAGGCCCAGAATTAAAACACAATTTCATGAACACTTCAGTGATTTTCTTGCCATGCTGACAATACCGGTGAGAATTCTAAGTATTATTTGTTGCTCAAATGTAGTATTTGGCAATCACTTTGCTTTGGCTTGGGAGGCCACTAGCCCACATTAGAGCGTTTGTGTGAATAGGAAAATGGCATCCCCTACGGCAGATGCTTGACTTAGTGATGTTAGAGGGCGTCTGTGTGAATTAGGAAAAGGTAAACCTCCCTTTGCCCTCATCAGTGTAAGTCACACCAGGAAGTGCAGCATGGTCAGGGGACTGCTGGGAGGACTGGGGCTTTACTTGCCCCCCTGGAACCTGGGTGTCAGGCACAACCAACAAGAACACACCAATGATTTTGCTTTAATCTCATTTTGATGTAAATAATGGCTATGAGGTTGCTGGCCTCATCTTTACTTTGGTGATTTTTTAAAGCAAAAGTGAGGTGCACCTGGGTGGCTTGGTGGGTTAAGGCCTCTGCCTTGAGCTCGGGTTGTGATCACAGGGTCCTGGGATCGAGCCCTGGGTTGGGCTCTCTGCTCCTCGGAGAGCCTGCCTCTCTGCCTCTCTCTGCCTGCCTCTCTGCTTACTTGTGATCCCTGTCTGTCAAATAAATAAATACATAAAATCTTTAAAAAAAATAAAGAAAAAGTGAAAAAAAAGGCAAAACAAACAAACAACAAACAAAAAA
Organism: Mustela erminea; assembly: GCF_009829155.1. Lineage (NCBI taxonomy): Eukaryota > Metazoa > Chordata > Mammalia > Carnivora > Mustelidae > Mustela > Mustela erminea. The sequence goes on from NC_045614.1 coordinate 41,119,876, forward strand.
CCCCAGGCTTAAAAACCACCATTTTTCTTTTATTTGAGGTCCCAATATTTGACCCAGTACATTACCTGTCCTTATTGTCATACTGAGGACAATTGATCACATTGCATGAATAATTTCTTACTTCCACAGGAAAGTCAGCAGACTTGACCCATTTTTACTTATGATGAAGGAGACCATTAATTTTCAAGATTGCTCTTTTCTTACAGTGCTGAGTTACACTATGCTCAAAGCATAACTTTGCTTTACAGATGCTTTTCTGGCTTTTATCTTTCCATTTATCTTTCCATTCTAGTGGTCTAGAAGGACCCCTATTTATGGCTCTTTATTGATGCTTCTAGGAAACTGGTAGCAATCTAAAGGGAATATACTAATACTATAGTAAATGGAATTGATTCTCTAATTTCCCTTTCTATTTTTTCCATTGTTAGAGTATAAGAAAACAACCGATTTCTGTTCAATTTTTGATCCTGCCACATTGATTTTGTATCCTGCCACATTATTGAATTGCTGTATAAGTTCTAGTAGTTTGGGTGTGGAGTCTTTTGGGTTTTCCATATAAAGTATCATGTCATCTGCAAAGCACCAAGAACCATAAGATACCTGGGAATAAACCTAACCAAAGAGGTAAAGGATCTGTACTCAAGGAACTACAGAACACTCATGAAAGAAATTGAAGAAGACACAAAAAGATGGAAAAGCATTCCATGCTCATGGATCAGAAGAATAAACATTGTTAAAATTCTATACTGCCTAGAGCAATCTATACTTTCAATGCTATCCTGATCAAAATTCCACCAGCTGAGTAGGGAGCCTGACAATGGACTTGATCCCAGGATCCTGGGATCATGACCTGAACTGAAGGCAAATTCTTAACCCACTGAGCCACCCAGGCACCCCTTTGAAATTGTTTTTTAAAATGATTTTAATGGCTACAGAACCAACAGGGAAAAACCCAAATGGTTTCCTCAGCAAGTTCTCCTCTCAAACCACTGTGCCCAGGGAAAATTATTATGACAACAGGGGAAAATAGGGCAGTTCAACTGAATCCATTTTCTCTTCTTCTGAATTGTCCTTCTCAAGTATACAACCTTTGTGCCAAATATCGACTCTATTTAGGCCAATCATTAAATCGAGCTTAGCACCAAATTTACAACTTTTCAAGAACACGACGTGAGCAGGTTCTGGACAGTTGGAAGATGTGCATATGAGCAGGAAACTTCTAGACACCCCCAATTTCATTAGTCTTCCCAAGGGCTTCTTTTGTGCTCTCTGATGTGACTTGCATCATTCTTTAGTAATTTAAGGGTATGTTCCTTCTCTCTTTCTAACACTGCCTTTCCACTTAGAGATGATCTTTTTCTCTCACATCCATTTTCAAGATAAACAAAAAGAGATTTCTCTCTCACAGTGTGCCAAGCTTTGCTGGCAGTCAAAACAAAGAGAGAAAGAAAGAAAAAAAGAAATACAAAAATTATATAAAGGAGGAGGGGCGACACGTAGGAAGCCAAGAGCATGGGCATCGGGACGTGGTTGAGGAGAGGTACACATGCCAGGCGAGCTCAGGGGCTTGACACAGAATAGGGTTCATCAATAATTTCACCCCACAAATACCCAATCTACCTTGTTCTGGAAATGGTGACTGTTGAGGCCACACCGACAAGATATCCTACAGCCAGGAGCTGTCTTCTGTGAATTTATTTTCCTTCTAGTTAAATGGCAAGTAAAGCAGGTTGGGTTTAGGAAATTTGGGGTTTTGTCTCAGCTCTGCCATTAACTTGTGTTTTAGTCAACTATTGCCTTAATTACGCTGCAAAACAAATCACCCCGAATCTCAGGGACATGCAACCATAAGCATTCATTTCTGGGTCCCTGGACTGTGGCTTGGCGGGCGCAGCCCTGCTTCTAGCTGTGAGTCTGTGGGTCAGCTGGGGTGGCCCTGCTCGAGGCTGTCAGTCAAAGTGAGGCTGACTCCGGGGTCTCTCATGCTGGGGTCAAGCGGAAGGGACGGCCGCTCTTCCGGGCATAATCATGTCATATAGGAGCTCAGAAGATCCTGAAGGGCTGATGGGAACACACCATTCCTCGCATGGCCTATGCCCGGAACTGTCACCTTTCTTCCTCCACTGGTCAAATTAAGTCATCTGGTTGAACCTAACATCAAAGAAGGTGGGGGGCTGGGTGGCTCAGTGGGTTAAGCCTCTGCCTTCGGCTCAGGTCATGATCTCAGGGTCCTGGGATCAGGCCCTGATTCGGGCTCTCTGCTCTGCAGGGAGCCTGCTTCCTCCTCTCTCTCTCTCTCTCTCTCTGCCTGCCTCTCTGCCTACTTGTGATCTCTGTCAAGTAAATAAATAAAATCTTAAAAAAAAAAAAAAAAGAAGGGGGTGGGGTGAGGGGAGACTACCTCTCCCTTGGAGTGGGGAGAGGAGTGACTACTGGCTGAACAAGAGAATTTGCCCTAACTTGATTTCAGGTGTAGCAACTGTATCTCTTCTTAAGGTTTATGGAATGGGGCTTTGGACCACATAGGCAGGGAGAAATAGATCTTGCCAAAGATCAGGTGAGGTAACAATAGTTATTAACTACCTTTATAAAAGTCAAAAGTAAATATACTTAGTGATCTCCACAAAAATCATAATTTAGGTTGGGTATATTATGTTTTAAAGATTTATTTATCTATTTTAGAAAGAGAGAGCATGAGTGAGGAAGAGGGAAAAAGAATCTCGAGCTGATGCCACACTGTGGGCAGAACCCCATGCAGGACTCAATCTCATGGCCCTGAGGTCACTACCTAAGCTGAAATCAAGAGTCAGTGGCTTATCTGACTGTACCACCCACCTGCCCCAGGTTGAGTATACTGTTAAATATCAGAATGTCAATGAGAAAGTTGCCACTGGCTTTTGACCTCTTGAATGTTTCTGTTCCAGCCCACTGGAGAAGTAGCCTTATGGAAGCAAAGGAGCAAAGCTTACCAGGTTACCCAGTAGCAATCTCCCACGTCCACCCCAGGGTTTCTGATAGATCAGGGATCAGGGATCAGCGAACCATGGCCCGTAGGCGAAATCTATTTTTGTACAGACCAAATCTGTAACCCAAGGATGGTTTTCAAATTTTTCAATGCTTTCATTTAAAAAAGAAAATAATATTCTGTAATGTGTGAAAATAAATAAGATACAAATTTCAGTTAAAGAAAAAATCCTTCTTAAAACCTCATCATGTTCCTCCATGTTTGTATTAACCCCACTTCTGGACTATAAGAGCGGAGTTGAGGACTAAGGGGAGAGACTGCAGGGCCAGGAAAGCTCAATATATTTACTCTATGTATACTGGCTTCCGACCAGGAACATTTGCCAGCTCCTGAACTCAACAATTCACCCAAATATAAGATATGGACATTGTATGTGTTTCTTAGAGGGTTTGAGGCCTAACTGTTCTGTACCATGAGACAGAGAGGGGAACACAGTATCTGATGGGTCCCTGTGCCTCCCCTAAATCAGGATCACCCTGAGAAAGGCGGGAAGCTCAAAGGCAGGGATCCCTGACTCTCCCTTAGCACAGAGGGAGAGGGCAACTCGGATCTGCCCACCTCTGTAATGAAGAAAGAAATACTGTTTTTTTGGCTGCCGGGGCAAAATTCTGTATTTTCCTCCTTGGGTGTTTCTTGACCCTGGCTGGGTTCAGTATCCAGCTACTCAATGGCCCATAGAGCACGCCTCCATGACGTCCCTGTCTATGTTTCCTATGGCATCATGAGTGATGCCAGAAACGGCTCCTGAAGTCTCCCCCTGGACACTGATTTACATTTCATGCTGGTCAATGCTGACAATTTATCTCCTATTGTTTTTCACACACATTTTTCTAAACCTCCGTAAGCTTAGATTTGGATTTAATTTTTGTTTTATAAAAACAAATGTCATCCCACAAGGGGAGATAGCTTTTGTTATAAACACACACGTGTCGGACTGTAAAACTTAATGAAATTCACAACCGAACATTATAATAAAATGGCCTCGGGACAGAAACAGTCTGATCAGCCTCCAGTGAGTCACAGATGATCGGCTGGAATCGCACACAGGTGGCTGAGGGCACAAGGCCGCTGGCGTCTTGCCTCACAGCACACAGGGGACGTGCATTTTATGACCCAACTCTGCGTGCCCTGTCGTGCTTTATTGTTTGCATATTTCTGTTGAAACCTGCCCTGGCAATGTAGCTGTGGAGAAATTACAGTCTGCAAAACCACACTCATTAGGAGAAGTAAGCAAATATTTCATTGCCCGAGAAAGGACCAATTGATTTGCAAAGCGGCGTCCAGATGAGGTAACTCAAGTTTTGGGGGCCCTGACTGAGATTTGCAACTTTGAAAAGGAGCATAAAAGAATGACTCCCCTTCCTCCTTCCTTGTCTTTAAGTCTTTTGGGGGTAATCCTGTGGGAGAATGGGAAGTATTTTCTGTAATTTGGGTGACATGCTTTATTGAGTTGGACAGAATCATTGAGAAAGTGGACATGACTTTCAGTTAATGACATAGAAATATCTGAGTGGCTTTGGGGAGTAGCAGTATGGAGAGAGCTTCCCAATCTTTCATTCCAAAATTAAATCATGAGCTCTATTACAACTGTTGGGAGGTGTTGCAAGCTTGCTGAAATGATCTGGGGGCCCATTTACAGTACTTGGTTGTGTACCCATGCTGAGCTAGCTGATGGTGGGGGGGTGGGGGGAGGGGGTGAGAGGAGTACATTCTAAGAAAAATAATGCAGACCTTATCGGGAGATTGACTGATGTTACAAGGGAAATGTATGGGACCATCAGCAACATGAGGCTAATAATGCAGAAAAAGCTACCCAGTGTGAAAATAAATGCATAAATACTATTGCATTATTTTGAGAACAAGTAAATCACCTAGGTTTTTGGAATCTTAAAAATGGTGGTACCACTACCACCAGTAACCACTTCTAAGGGTATCTTCCACCCTTTTCTGGATGATATTTAGATGACAGAATGGTTAAGAGCAGGCTCGGGAACCAGACCACCAGGGACTAAATCCTGGTCTGCTCTGTAAGAGCTCTGTGACCTTGGGAGATTTTTCTAGGATCTCTGTGCCTCTGTCTCCTTTGCAGAAAGAGATAAGAATAGCAACTACCCGAAAGGTTACTTTGCTGATAACAGTAAGTTCATCCATGAGAAGAATTTCACACCATGCCTTGCACATAGGGAGTACTTCACTGATATTAGCTGTTATTATTGTAATTATTTGGTGTATATGTTTGTACATCCACTTAGGACTCTACAATCAAAAAGGTATTTAAGAAGAAAGAGGGATGAGAACTAACATTTATAGCATACCATGGGCTAGGTCTTAGCTCATGACTTTCTGTTTATTGTCTTTTCTGCTTCTTCTAATGGTCTTACAGTGGTACAGATGAGAAAATATATTCTAAAAAGGCAATGAACTCAGAAAGTGCCCATCAACTATATGTAGGAAGAGTTAGTGTCAGCCACTCACTGATCTATGCCTGGGTAAAGAGCTTGAGCTTGGAGTTTAATTCCTGCCTCTGTCTCTTACTAACTGGTCTCAGAGAGTTTAACCTCTTTAAACTTCGTTTGCTCCCTACAAAAAGTGAATAATGATAGAAAGTATATCACAGGTACACCGTAAATATGAATACCCGCCAGTGTACAGCACAGTATATGGGACTTGAAAGATAACGATCAGTGGCCACTAACCACAGGAGATGCGCATGTCTGTTGGGTCTGTATTTCCTCATCAGAACACTTATGATGTGGTTAGCCCATCCATTGTCACTATACCAGTGTGACTTGTAGGATAGTGGTTACCCAAAGTAGAGTAATTACCATGTGTCCTCAATTTCTGGGACAAGGCTTTTAGCTCACATCGGGTGATCAATAAATACACAAAATGGTTGTTGAATAGCTAAATAAATCCATTTCTTATATTTAAATTACTCATTCTTGGGTTTTCTTTGAGGGTATGAAAAAAGGCAGCATACATACAGTGGAATATTATTCGTCCTTAACAGAGAAGGAAATCCTGCCACCCAAGGCTTCAGGGACTAATCTGGAGGACCTCGTGCTAAGTGGGAAAATCAGTCACAGAAAGATAAACACTGTAACGCTTAGATGTAGTATCTCAAATACAAATACTTATAAGATGTATTTAAAATCATCACACTCATAGAAGCAGAGAGTAGAATGGTGGTCTCCAGGGGCCATGGGGAGGAGGAAATGGGGTAGAACTTTTCAATAGGTAGAAAGTTATAGTTATACAAAGTCACCCAGTTCTAGAGATCTGCTGTACAACATTGTGCCTACAGTTAATAATGGTATTACACACTTAAAAATTTGTTAAGAGGGTAGATCTCATGTTAAGTGTTCTTACCACAGTATCATACACACACACGAAAGAACTGAAATTTTTGAAATAGTTCCCATTAATTTCAAGGAAACGTCACCCAAGAAAATTTTTCTTAAATTTTAAATTAAATTTAATTTAATTTAAAAATTTTCTTAAATTTTTCTCCTTCCTTAATTTGGCTTGAAGAACTGACATTTATGGATGATCCTAATAAGTCTTGCTGCTCTTTGCAGAAAGAGGGATGGTGATAGGAACAAAAAGTCATGGCCTGCCTGGCACTTCAAGACTGCTTAGTGACACGGCACCATCACTACCAAAGTGCTACCACCATTAGCTCATTCTCTGTGCAGCAAATGATACCCAGACCTTTCCAACAAAGTCCTCTTTAACCCTCCCATCAACTCTTCGAACAAGAATTCTCATTTCTCTTTTCTCAGTGAAAAAGAACTCATGTTCAGAGAGTTCAAGTGACTTGCCCAGGGTTACACAGCAGGACTGTGTCAGGGGCATGGTGGGGATGTCACTCTGTCTGACTCCAGAACCCTTGTACACTTGCTGTCTCTCTCTAGTCTCCCAATTCTGCGACGGATTTATTGAGTATCTACCACTAAGTAAGTAGGTATGTTTAAAGAGGTTAGAACAGTGTCAGGCACAGAATAAGTGCAGTGTGTTTGGTAAATCAGTAAATATGTAAGTTCTGGGCTCAATTGGAATAGAGCAAGGAGCAAAGCACATCACGGTCCCTGCTCTTGGGGACTATGATGGGGGAGATGACAATGAGCATAATAAGTGCGCAGTAGAGTACGGCAGAAGGTCGGAAATGCTATGGGAGAACTCAAGCCCCTCTGGGAGATCCAGCAGGAATGTTCCTAGGGCTGGCTGGTTGCAGTATTCAGTGTGGTGGTCAGGGCAGGACTCAAGGAGAAGGTTCATGAAAGAAGGTCCCCTGTCTGAGGGAAGGTATCCAACAGGGAACAGCCAGAGCAAGTGCCTGCGGGTGACTGAGGAACTGGAAGGAGGCCAGGGGGTCTGGGCTGGAAGAAGCCAGGCTAAAGTGGCGGGACATGGGGGTGCCTGGGTGACTCAGTGGGTTAAAGCCTCTGCCTTCTGCTCAGGTCATGATCCCAGGGTTCTGGGATCGAGCCCCACATTGGGCTCTCTGCTCTGCAGGGAGCCTGTTTCTTCCTCTCTCTCTCTCTCTCTCCGCCTGCCTCTCTACCTACTTGTGATCTCTGTCTGTCAAATAAATAAATAAAATCTTAAAAAAATAAAATAAAATAAAGTGGCGGGACATGGAATTAGGAGGAGGAGGGGGTGAGAGGCGGTAGACACTGTAGGATAGTCCAGTCCAGGCTGCTTGGCTTAGCATCCCACCATCTGACCCCTACCGGCTGGTCTATTATTTGCAATTCTTGCTTGGGGACATTTAGAAGGTCTCAATAGCCACTTCCACAGTTTGACACCTGTGGGGGAGGGGCGGAGAGGGTTGGATAGAAGGCACAGGCGCCGGCTGGTCAGCAGGGTCTGCTCAACCCAGGAACATGAGATCCGGCAAAGGGCAAAGGTGATGTGGGTGACTGCAAACCTACAGCATCTGTCCGCCCCGCACAGATAAAGGGACGGAAAGGGTCTGAAAAAAAAAATGCAACAGAAGGAAAGGCTCTCTGGGAAGAATAAAAGGCTGAGCAACACCAAGATTGGTAAATAGGAGTGTATGTGTGTGTGTGTGTGTGTGTGTGTGTGTATGTGTGTGTGTGTATTTAATTCAAATGAATCACTGTAGTAACGGCCTGCCATGAGCAAGTCACGACAGAGAACCCAAGACAACTCTGTGACATGGAACAAAGTTTCAGGCATCTTGAAACACTAGAAAAGGCATTGACATTTGGAGTCAAGAGCAAAGATGGGCAAACTTTTTCTGTGAAGGGCCAGAGAGTAAGTTGGGCTCTGTGGGCCCTCTGTGGCCTCTGTTGTAACTACTTAACTCAGCTGAGGTAGCAGGAAAGCAGTGGCAGACAAAGGATTCACAAGGAGGTGAGGCTGTGTTCCAAAAACTTTATTTATAAAAATTGCGATAGTCCTGATTTGGCACATGGGCAGCACTTTGCTATGCCCTGAGCTAGGGACTTACATTACTGTTAGTTCTGCTCAAATGTCTCCTCGCTGAGGGTCTCTACCTGCTTCCAGGACCATGTTAAGTGCTCCGCCTACTAAGCCTAATAGAATTCTTACAGTACAAATATTAAGATCTCTAGTTTGCAGATGAAGAAAGAGAGGCTTTGTTCAGAGAGGGTCAGTAAATTAACTAGGGTCACACAGCGATGAAGGTGCAGAACTGAAAAGCCAGTCGTGGGACACGATTCCTCATGACGTGTTCTCTCTGTCAGAACACACAGAACCTCACAGAAAAGCCACGCAGATAGTAATCGGATGTTTAGCCCTTTGTACCAGGCACGAAAAACCAAAGAAAATGAAGCTGAGATTTCAGTCACCATGTATTGTAACAGTCACAATGTCCATTTTACTTCTGGGAAAGGAGAAACAACAACAAAAAAAGTTATGTTTCTACTTTGCCTTCTTTGGCATGTGTGTGAACTTCCCTCCAGAGATTTCAAAGCTGCTTGGCTCTGAGGTTCTGCATTTCTCTTGGAAACAATCTGTGCCTTTATGAATGCCAGAGGGGGCTTCTGGGCGGCAGAGGGATGGATCAAGGAACTCTGCCCTTGTCCTGAGCGACAGACGGACAGACTTGAGAAGGAAGGGGGGTAGGGAGTGAAGTGCAAAATTACTCCTTAAGTCCTGTGAACACTTCAGACTTGTACAGAAATAAGGCCACTGCCACGTCCTTCTCCCTGTGCTCTGAGAACATCAGCCTTCTCTCTATCCACAGATTACATGCCAAGCTCTGTCCTGAATCATGGCCTCTGCTTGGAATGCTCACATGCCTGGTGTCTCTTGAGACTCAGATCTTGGACTCAGTCCTTTCATCTTCAGAGGAACTTTCCAGAGCTCCTAGTCTCCATATGCCAGCCTCAGGACTTTATCACAGTAGCCTCTACATGTTCTTGTCTACTCATTCGTGTGCTTTAAATTTTCTGTTGATGAGATCACACACTCCATGGAAACCAAGATCTTGCCTATTTTGTTCATCACTGCCACCAGTTGCCTAAGCCAGTGTCTAGCACAGAGAGGGCATCTGGAGAATGTTTGTTAAATGAATATGTGATCGACAACAGTCACGAAGCAGCTACATGGAGTGTTTATTAACAGCCAACGCTGTCCTGAGCCTTCACACGCATTTTCTCACAATTCTTCTCAGCAACTCAGATTCCTCAAGGAATGCTGATTTGTCCCCATTTTACAGAGGGTAGAGTGGAGACCAGGAAAAGTGAGCCCTGCAGGCACACCGCGCCACAGCTATGATTTTCACTCAAGCCCATCTGACTGGGAAGCCCCCATTTGCAAGAGATGGGGAAACTGGAAGATGTGACCATGCCTATTCATGACCCTAAGGGATAATGACAATGTTCTCGCTAAGGGGCAAAGAACCAGGACAAGAAAGGTAACAGAACCACACCAGCCTCAGTTTCTCAGAGGACCTACGCATCAGTGGAGGCATTGTCATCTGTGTCCAATTCCAAGAAATGTTCAAGAAGGAAGAGCAGACCGACCGCCTGCACATTTCTGAGGGAGTCCATAGGAGGGCACCAGGGCATAGCTTGTTCTGGAACCCCGGCGAGGCGGCGCTGCTGTCATTTGGTCCGGCCACATTCTCAAGGTGAGTTATCAAAGAAACAACTTTCAGGGGGGAACTAGAAATCTCGCTGGGGAGCCCTACTCTCCACCCAACCTGGCATGTCTAAATCCTGCTTTGGGTGTGACAGTCGTCGCCTCCGCCTGGTTGGGGGCTGGATTAAGAAGTGACACTTAATAAAGGCGTCTCCAATTCCACCACTTCCATTTGGGCTTTTGGCACATTTGCTTCGAGTTTCCAGCTTTGATGTGGGGCCTCGTTCAGCCGGCTCTGGGGCTGGGGAGCAAAGCGGCTGCGAGCAGGAGGTAGGAGGGAGGCTTGGTGTTTGAACTGGCACAGTGATTGATTAACCCTTTCTGCAACTTCTCCGGTGAAAAATAGACGTCTCAGTGAAGCGGGCTCCAGATGGCCACAGGATGTAGGCTACATTTCCTGAGATGCTGATTTGGGGGGTTGTACGCCCTGTAACAGATTGAGTTTGACATGTAGCCATACGAACATGCGAACCCCGGGAAGACTGGTTTCCTGGAGGGTCTTGGAGGAGTTTGGGAGTGGAGATTTCCTTCTCTCAGCAAATTTCAGTCTCAGGGTAGCTCTGGTTCCCGCACGGCACACAGAGCAATCCAAAGAGAAGGGACAAAAATAAACTCTCAAGTAAAGCACGCATACAACCTATTTTGGTCTTGGTTCTTTGTTTTGCATTTTGTGGACTCCACTGTCAACTCCTAAGCCTTGAATACAACTGGGTTGGAAAGAAAGCAGAAAAAAAAAAAAAAAAGAAAGAAAGAAGGAAAGGAACCGAAGGAAGGAAGGAAGGAAAGAAGGAAGGACACGACAATACTGAATTTGGCCAACAGGCTTTCTAAAGAAGTTTGTGAAACACAACCCTGTTGCCATAACATTCAGTGAATAGAGCAGTATTTTCATTTTGGGAACATCATTTAATATTTTAAGGCAAGAGACACTTGCTCTTTTTCTCCCATTTATTGCATTATTCCAAACACACTTATTCTGGGGTAAAGTCAAAGGAAACCAGCTCTAGTCTCTTGCTTAAGTGAAAAAGAAGGGAGTGTTTACAAACATGTTTTTAATCAGCCTTGTTTCATTTTATTTATTGTTTTTGCCATTTACCAAACATGTTGCTAGTTCTTTCGAGGAAGAGAAAGTACCATGCGAAATGTGATTATGTTCTCTCTGTTGCTTTACCCACAGGTCCAGGCTTCACAGTTACCAGTTCTGAGAGTGGGGAGACTTGGTTACCTGCCATCGTGACACCCGTTTGGAACTCTGGAACTCTGGGACCCATCGCAGCCACCAGGCCAAGCTCCTCACCCAACCCTTGAAACCAAACCAAAAAGCAGAACAAATATGCCTTCCTCCACTTCTTAAACATGTTTGTAGTGGGAAACTGGATGCAAATGAACAGAATGGCTCAGTATGGATGTGGGCATATGTTTATTAAAAAAAAAAAAAAAAAAAGCCGGTAAGACAAGGCATTGGTTGGTTGCAGTAACTCAAGATGTGTTATTTGACCGAGCAGATTCAGCCTCAGCTATCAGATAGGTGAATTTTCGCCTGTGCATCATTTCTTCTGATTGGTGCTGGAGAGAAATTGTTATGTCTATTTGGCCGGGGCAAGCTTGCTTCGACGCTGTTAGAATGGGGCTCAGCATTATGTGGATTTAGGTTGCCGTTCCCCCATGTCTCACCCATGGCAGACATCACTAATCGATGATGGCACTCTTTCCCACTGAGTCCACGAGGCCTCAGAAGCCTGTCACTGTGAGGCACTGTGCAGTCAGTCAGACAGTGTTGGAACTGTTATCACATGAAAATCGACTGGGGCTAACTGCAGGTGACACAACAGTGTCTTGCATTTTTGACAGCCTTCCATTATCCCCCAATATTCCTCCTATTGTGCCCTCATGTAATTAACTCCCTTGAGTACAGGCTAAACCTAGCACTTCACTCTAACAAACAGAATATGGCAAAAGGGATGACGGGATGTCACGACCTCCTTTTGTCATGACAAAAGACTGTAACTTTCATCTGGCTGGCACTCTGCTCTTTCCCTCTCACTCTGAGGAAAGCAGTTGCCATTGTCTGAGTAGCACCATGGAGGGGCTCAAATGACAAGGAACTGGAGGAGGCCTCCCTGTGAGCTATTGGCTCACAGGGAACTAAGACCTGCAATCCAAAAGACAGTAAGTGACTGAATTTTGCAAAAAACCACGTGAGTCATCTGGAAAGTAGACATCTCCCTGGCAGAGCTTTGACATGACTGGAGGTTTCGGCAGATACCTTCAACACCATCAGAGGACTCAGATTTCTCACTTATGGCAATTATGAGGTGAAAAATGCGGTTGCTCTCAGGCTGTTGTTCAGTCCTGGGTTGATTTGTTACACAGCAAGAGATAGCTAATGCAGTAAGATTTTAGCAGACTCGAGGCAAGGAAGAAGGAAGGGATTGAGGGGACTTGTTCAAATAAGGAAACTGAGACTCTGAAAGGAAATTCAAATTTTTCTGGGATGGAAAATACCTAAAAACACATCACCCCTCAGTGTGGAGCTTCTTGGCCTTGGGGTGAATCTGTCACTCTTACCAAACATTTCCTGCTTGTTTAGTCCAAGTGTGTCCCCCCATGGGATCTTAGAGATACACAGAAGCAAGTCCTCCTCTCTGTCCTTAGATATTTCAGGGTTAGGACAGAGGTGCTAGAAGATAAGAATTTGAGGAGAAATCAGTGTACTGGACATACACTGTTTTCATCTGCTCAGCAACCCCACTTTGTTACTTTAACTTCAGTAAGCTGACTTTTCCTGACGAAACCACCCCAAACTCTCCTAGGCTATTCAATCTGGGTGGCGCTGACCCTATCTAAGGTCAGCTCTGATGCTGAGGTCGCTAACTTGGTAGAATAGAAGCTTAGAGACACTGATGACGATCTTTAGCTCTACTTGGGGAACATCAGTCTGGATCACACCAGATAGAGGAAAGCAAAGGCAACAAAAGAAAAGAGGTGCATCCCTGAAGAAACCCTTCCAGCACCTTTCTCCAACTATTCTTGGACTGTGGCTTTCAGTTCTACTAACTAATAAATCCCCACCTCCTTTTTTCTTCCTTAACCTTATGACTATTTGAACTGGGTTTCTGTAACTGGCAACCGAAATAATTCGGAATAATGCAACATGAAAGATGTGAAAACATAGGCATTTTAAAGAGCTAGTCCTGTAGAGGTGGCTTTGAGATGGGCCTGGACCAGCAGGAAGACAGGGTCATATGCAGGCTTCTAGGTTGCGGTGTCCTTTGGATAAAACTAAAATATTTTTTTTTAAAGGCATGGCTCCTAATATGAGTTCTAGAATGAACTCATTCTAGGTGAACTGCCTAGACTCACAGAGAAAATGAGACAGGATATTAATAATGTTTATTCATTCAGCAGTTATTTATTAAATATTGACTCTATGCCAGTAACTAGTGGGGCTCTGTGGACAGAGTGACAAAGTGCCTGTGCTTGTAGAATATGTGTATATGAGTGTCGAGTCAGTTTGGGAAGGTAGATGATAAATAAATCTATCAGTGTATGATAAGGCTGGTGGTGACAAGCATCAGGAGAGACTAAGGAAGTAAAGGCTAATAGCGATGATGGGGTAAGGAATGTGGGTGACACTGTAGATAGGGTGACCAGAAAAGACCTTATGGTAGCATGAACATGTGAGCAGATCCATGAATGAAATGTGGGATGATCCGTGCAGATATTTGGGGGAAGATATTTTAGGCAGAGGGAAGGGTAAGTACAGAGGCCCTGGGTTGGGGTAGAATATTTGGTATGCTTGGGGACAGCTGAAAGGCCAATGTATCAGGGAGATGTGTGAAAGGAGGAGGGGGAATAAGACAAGGTTGGGAGAGCCTGATCACATAGGACCTGCAGGCCATTATGAGGATGTCAGGTTTACACTGAAAGCAATGGGCAAAAAGAGGAGCACCATGCTCTGAATCACTAGGCTCTCTCTGGCTGCTTTATTAAAAAAGGACTGCCAGGCAAAAGAGGTGGAACAGAAGACCAATAAAGAAACTATTGCAACAGTCTTGGCAAGAACTGATGGTGATTAATACTGGGGTTGGATTCTAAATATATTTTGAAGGTAGAACCCATCAGATTTGCTGCACCTAAGAACTGAGTTATGTAGGAAGAATAAAGGGAAGGGTAGAGATGCTTTAAGTAAGACAGAAAAGACTGGAAGAGAAGAGTTTGGCTTGGACCTGCTCAGTGTATGGTACCTGTTGGATGCTAGAGTGATGGATTAGGTGGTGGGGGGTTGTGTAAGTCCAGAGTGCAAGGGGAGGCCTGGGGTGGAGAAATGCATTTGGGAGACACGGAGGACAGAGGTATTTAAAAGTGAGACTGGATGAAACCACCTAGGGAGTAAATATAGAAAGAGGACAAGAGAGATTCAATGGGCTCCTAAGATACTCTTTAGAGGTCATTAAGAAGGGGAAGTTGCTGGAAAAACAAGAGTGGGAAAGTTTAAGCCACGGGGCTAGGTAATCAACTATAAAGCAAAAGCACTAATCTTTGTGCTTCTGTTTTACCTACTATCACTTCCCTTTGACTTAGTATTGTACTTTCTCGTTAAATAGTAGGAAGGTCAGATTGTAAGCACACAGAATCACTATAGCAGTTTTCTTACTCAGAGAGAAATTTTTAATCAAGGCATAGGACACTGGCCTTAAAGAAGACACAGAGTTTCTATTGCAAAGAATTGTGAATGCAGCTTGAAGGGCTGGTGCTGGGAAAACTGAGGCAGGTTTCAAGGAATCATGTGAGGGGTCAAAGCCACAAAGAGACCCTCAGAGCTGGGTCAAGGAAACAACAGTCAAGAAACACATTAGATAAGGGTCTTGCAGTTCCAAGACCCTGAAGTAGAAGGTGGAAAGTCCAAATCCAAAGAAACCAACGAATACTTAGATTGTGAGCAGAGATGCCAGTTAAACAAATATGATGATAAAGTAATATCAAATAATTCATTAAATTACCTTTGGTATTTATGGGGTTTCATCTTGCCTTATTCATTTGACTTTCTTATCTTTCATTTGGAGAGAGAAACTACTAAAGCAGAACAAGTCTGAGGGTTTATAGGTGGGGGTACTTGGAAGTCCTTGGATAGAGAGAAAACTGACAGGAGAGAAAAGTAGCCATTGACACTGACAGGTGATTAACCAAGCAGGGCGTTGCTGTTGTCATTCACAGCGCTCTGCTACATCCAGGATTCACTGATGCCTGGACGCCTGGAAGCACATACAAGGCAGCATCTGTTCTTAACCTTTTCTGCGCCTTCTTTTGGTGCTTAGCAGCTTGTTGCTATGCAACGACCACGGGCTTTGAGTCAGCTAACTTAAACTTTTTTAAATTGGTTCAGACACATTTTATTCTGCATTTTGGAGCCTCCTTTTCCTCCACACAACTGGCAAATTTAAAAGATTGGCTTCATCACTCATTCACCTAGAATGACAATTTCCTCACCCATGAACAATGTAAATACCACCACCACCAACAATAACAACTAACATGGCAAAGTGCCTTCCATGCGTCAGGCACTGAGCTAATGCCTCATTTTATATTCACTGTCTCCCTGTTTTATAGAGAAACTGAGACCTAGTAGACTTAAGTGATATGCCTAGGTTCCTACAGCGAGTGAGTCTGAAAGCTTCAGTTAAACCTAGATCTTAGGCTGACATCCTGACAGTGTCAGAGGCATGTGGGGTGGGACTTCGGTAAGGGCTGGGTAAGTGCGGCTTGAAGGAGAGACTGCTTGACCTCGGGGATGGACGTAGATACTGAGCAAAACTGATGGCAGTGCTCGTTTGGACACATCTCATGAATTGTCTTCCATCTTTAGGTAGAATACCGCCTATCAAAATAAATGGCCTGATGACTTAGCTGGGTCGGGGGAATTAAGGTATGAGGTTCTTTCTGGCCTCAGGGTCTATAGCTTCAGTCCCCTAGAGAAGGGGAACTGTGTTCACCCATTTACTGAACACAGGTTAAGCTAAGTGGCTACTGAGCAATGTACTTCCCACGTGTGATTTTTAGTATCTTCTGAGTACAATTCAGTAGGGTAGATATTCGACCCCCTGTGTTACAGATGAAGAAACTTAGACTCAGCTGAGGAAACAGTGGGCAGTGTGAAAAGGGATGACGCCAGTTTGTTCCAGACTATGCCTGATTCCAAACCTTGTGCTCTTTCTCATATTCCTAGGGAAAATGTATTCTTCTTCCTGTCTCTAAAACCAGTACAAAACCAGATGTGTGTTTTCTTGCCACTTTATCTCTTCTGTAATAGTTTCCCTTTTCCTCCCCAATCCTCCAAAAAAGTTCTGGGGAGCAGACGAGGAGTGCAGGCCAATATTTCTTTCCTTCCCTCCTGTTTCCTCTCCTCTCTGAGTCTCTTCAGCACATTTGCAACTTGTCCTTACTCCCTTCCCCCAAAGTGAAAGTTGCTGTCTTTTGGTTAACTCAGAACTGCAGGGATAAATTCTTGGGAAAGTCATGTGCTTTTTATTATTATGTTGTTTATTCATGCACTTGAAACACATTTATATTGTTAGGCTATTCATGGAATAAAACATTTGGATGAAAAAAACAAACCAGCAAATTTGGAAGTCATCTTGAGGAAACAAAGAGAAGTCTCCTAGAGAGGAACACATTTAACTCTTCTTGTCTCATTTCCTAATTCAGGACTGCCACGGGTTGAAGGGACTCCCTGTTTCTCCCTGTGAACGTCATCATGGAGGAGACTTTGAGTCTCTTGTCAGCATTGCAAAGGAAACCAGGGGCTCAGAAATTACTGGAAACACATGCCAAGCAAGCAACATCGGTATCTATAACAAGCACCTCCAACTTCCCATCTCACAGTCCTCGTGGGGAGTTTATGTTTCTATGGAAGGTGGAAGTGGGGATCCAGTACCTCTAAAGTACGACGGTCAAGCACTCACTCTATAACCTTGCTACTCAAAGTGTGGTTCTGGGACTGGTAGCATTGGGCTATCTGGGAACTTGCCAGAAATTCATCATCTCAGATCCCACCATAATCCAAGTCAATCTGCATTTTCTAAGATTTCTGGGGGAAGTCTCCTGCATATTAAAGTTTGAGAAACACTGCTCTGCTAGGCATCTACTTAGATATTTCTCACCTTTAGGGAACAGGAATTCATGTCAGTGTTACTTATATGAGAAAACAAAAACTTAGGACCAAATCCTCACTAGTTGGGATCAGGGCCATCTTTGAACTCTATTTTGTCTGACTTCAAAGCTTGTCTATTTTCTGCTCTCTCGTATTACCTTCATTTTGTCCTAAAGCTTAGGTTTCAAGGTGCTGCTTTCATTTCAATGAGAGGAAACATGAGACCTGAATTTCCACAAGGGGAGACTCAGTGAAGCAAGAATTGGAGGCCCCAATAATGGTAGACCAGGGGAACCAACAGGCAAGTCAAATGAAGATAGGCTCTTGCAGGTGACGGTGACGAGGGTGTGACCTTCATGATATGGACTGCTCTCTGTGGGTACTTGGGCCACAGTAGTGTGCCCTGGAAATACGTCTATGCATGCTGCAGCTGCACAGCCTTATCTGACCTTTTCCTTCCTCCCCTGCCTTTGAATAAGTCCTAGGAAACTTAGAATTATTTTCCCCTTTCTAAGTTCTCTAACCTAAAGAATATAAACAATGACTTTGAGGGCTTAATTCAGCCCACAGATAGGCATTATTTGGCCTACATGATGTTGGCCCAGATAATGTTTTAAAATTCTTCTAAAAATTAAAGTACCAGCCAACACATTTAAAAACTTTTCATTAAAGTATAGCTTACACAGAAAAGCACATATGCAAGTGCCCGAGTCCATGAATTTTCATAAAGACCACACCTATGTCATTAGCACCAAGATCAAGATACAGAACATTACCAGCATCCTCAAGTTCTACTTATACTTTTTACACAAGGGAATCCAATAGCCTGACTTCTAATTGCATTGATTAGTTCACTTGTCGACATTCAAAAATTAGAAGGTTTAATATAAAAATCTGAGACTTCTGGCTTCTCTTGAAAAACTGAAGCACCCAGCTCCCACTTTCACAGAGAGACCAGCAATAAGCTGGAGATGAGGAGGGCCTGCTAGCTTTTTTTTTTTTTTTTAAGATTTTATTTATTCATTTATTTGACAGAGAGAGAGAGAGAGATCACAAGTAGGCAGAGAGTCAGGCAGAGAGAGAGGAGGAAGCAGGCTCCCCAGTGAACAGAGAGCCCGATGGGGGACTCGATCCCAGGACCCTGGGATCATGACCTGAGCTGAAGGCAGAGGCTTAACCCACTGAGCCACCCAGGTGCCCCAGGACTGCTGTCTTTAATAGTGTATGCCCTCTTCAGTTTTCCACACTCCCCATCTCTTCTTACCAGTCAACACTTAGAGCTAGTGGCAGTGGTCTTTAATCAATACACTTGCTGTCAAAAGTAGAATTAAGAATGAAAACGGAATTCTGTAAAAACATTTCTTATATTCTCTTCTTCCCTCATTTACATTATACACTGGACTCCTATAAGCACTTGAATTTGAGATCCCTGCTCTAAGCCTGAGGATTCCCCATATAATTGTCAACCTCAGAGGACAGCTCAAATGCTTCTTAAGAATGGTAGTTATGATGGAGCGCCATTAAAAAATTTTTAAAAATTATTCATTTAAGAGAGAGTGAGCAGGAGACACAGGAGGGTCAGAGGGATAAGCAGACTCCCTGCTGAGCGGGGAGCCCAACATGGGACTCTGTTCTGGGACTCTGGGATCGTGACATGAGCCAAAGAAGGACACTTAACCATCTGAGCCATCCAAGCGCCCCTGAAGTTATGACAATCCTTTGTTATCTTCCCAATTTGGCTTTCAAGGTGCTAAGTAACTGGTTAAATATTCTTGTTAAACTTAGTGTAAAGGGAAGAAGATTCAATTTACTAAAAGATTTTTTTTCTTTTCCTCTTTTTGGCATAGTTAGGTATTGTTGTAGGGGGTTTAGCATGGTACAATCAAACACAGGAAAGAAGGTGAGCACATAGCCTGGGCTAGGTTGGCAGGAATGGCCACATCCAGACCTGAGTTCTGAGGGCTGCTCTCCCACTGTGCAGAAGTAGACATCTCCTCCTGCAAAATTTCCACCCAATTTATAGGTTAGAGAAAAAATGTTCTCACAGAATAGGTGCTGCTCTGGATAAGGGCAAGAGAAGGGAAAGTAAATGAGGAATAGGGGAGGAGCCCTCCATTAAGGAAAGAGTATAAACACCAATAACAATTGTATCGTTTCCAAATTGGAAGGGTGGGCTGTGAGGACACAGAGCCAGGGTGAACATGCAACCCCTTTCTCAAGGCCTTACTTCTCTCCTCTGTTGAGAATCCATTCGCAGCTTAAGAAAAGCATACTGACTCCAGCGAAAGAGAGTGCTGTATCCCTTGCCAGATAACACAGGTATGAAATGAACCTGTGAGGTGATAATGGGTTGAATAATAAGTTTAAGAAGAATTTTAATGAATGATTGTAGACTAGTAACGGGAAGTTACAGGCCAGCGATGTTAGCCTTGAAGTTGACAATGAGGAAACTTTCCCTCCCTAAAAGTTCCCAGGTACTGAGAGCTTCAATTTGAGGCTGGATACCTTCATCAAATGGTAATGGAAAAACCAGATATCCATACACAAAATATGGAGATTGGACCTTTATCTTACATGATAGACAAAAACCAATTAAAAAGGGATTAAAGATTCAAGCATAAGAATTGAAATTGTGCAACTACTAGAAGAAAACATAGGGGAAAAGCTTCATGGCATTGATCTTGGCAATGGTTTTTCATATATGACACCAAAAGCAAAGACAACAAAAGAAAAAACAGACAACTGGGAATAGATCAACTAAAAAGCCTGATGGAAACAATTAACAAAGTGAAAAAGCAACCTACAGACTGGAGAAAATATTTGCAAACAATATATATGATAAGGAATTAATACCCAAAATATACAAGAAACTCAACTCATTACCAAAAAACAAATAAGCTACTTAAAAACTGGGCAAAGGAATTGAACAGACATTTCTTCTTTTTTAAATTTTATTTATTTATTTGACAGACACAGATCACAAGTAGGCAAAGAGACAGGCAGAGAGAGAGGAGGAAGCAGGCTCCCTGCTGAGCAGAGAGCCCGATGCGGGGCTCGATCCCAGGACCCGGGGATCATGCATGACCTGAGCCGAAGACAGAGGCTTAACCCACTGAGCCACCCAGGCATCCCTGAAATTGGCATCTTGAAGAGGTATTTATACTTCCAAATTGACTGCAGCATAATTCACAAAAGCCAGAATATGGAGACAACCTAAATGTCCACCGGTGGGTAAATGGATAAAAAGATGGGATACACACACAGGTATACTATTTAGGCTTCAGAAAGGATCTCCTTCCACATGCAATAGCATGGTTGAAATTTGAGGACCTTATGCTAAGTGAAATAAGCAAATCAGAGGAAAAATACTGCATTTTTAAAAAAAGATTTCTATTTATTTATTTCAGAGAGCAAGAAAGAGAGTATGAGTGCTGGGGAGGAACAGATGGAGAGGGAGAACCAGACCACTCCCGCTGCCCCCAACTAAGCAGGGAGCCCAATGTCGGGCTTGAAGGAGGGCTTGATCCTAGGACCGCAAGACCATGACCTGAGCAGAAGGCAGATGCCTAACCAGTTGAGCTACCCAGGTGCCCCTGCATGATGCCATTTATACGAGAAACACAAAGCAGTTGAGTGTAGAGAATAGAATGGAGCTTTCCAAGGGTCCCAGGGAGGGGAAATGGAGGGTAGTTATTCAACTGTTTTAAAGTTTCAATTACGGGGGGTGCCTAGGTGGCTCAGTGGTTTAAAGCTTCTGTCTTCAGCTCAGGTCATGACCCCAGGGTCCTGGGATCGAGCCCCGCATTGGGCTCTCTGCTCAGCAGGGAGCCTGCTTCCCCCCTCCTCTCTCTCTGCCTGCCTCTCTGCCTACTTGTGATCTCTCTCTCTGTCAAATAAATAAATAAAATCTTAAAAAAAAAAAGTTTCAATTACGTAAGATGACTAGGTTCTAGAGATCTGCACCGTGCCTGTTAACACTGCTGTATTGTACACTTTAAGACCTGTGAAGAAGGTAGATCTCATGTTAAGTGATCTTGGCCCAAGTTTAAAAAAAAAAAAGTGGGGGGGAGGTTGCTGGATACATCATTTGTTCTTAAGGAAACGGAAAATAAATCCCTGGATGAGAAGAGAAGCGACAATCCCTTTGGGGCCCGCACTATGCTCATCAGTCTGTGCGTGACGTCATCAAGACAGAAACCACAGCTCAGAGTATTTCAAAACAGACACTATGAGATCAACATTACGAGGTTTCAGATATTATGGATGAAGAAATGGAGAAAAGTCACGTGTCCAAGTTGCCCAACTAGTGTTCTACAGCTTGGAGCGTAATGCCAAAACCCTCTGCTTTTAAAAAAACCACGCTTACTGCCTCCTCATCATGGAAACAAGGTTTTAGAGGTGCTCTCTGGTGCTAGCTCCCCTCCCCCACGTTTCTAATTGGGCTGATAGAGAGATAGAGATTGAGTGTCAGTGGGTGAGCATTTATGCTGCTCCGGGTTCTCCTTGGTCAAATGCCATCACATGAAAAGTATGAGGTGTTGTCCCAGGAATAATTGGCCACCCAGAGGAAGAAGGAAAGCTGTCTTGCTTCTAGGAGCCCAGGATAGGCTCTTCTGGATTCCCCTGGAAACTCTTTAGCAGGAAGTGTCTTTGGCACATTTTCTATTCCAGAAAGATTGCTGCTAAAATTATCTGTGTTAGGAATGTGACAGAGTTCTGGCCCCTGAGAATTTGGTATGGAAATAAACAGCAGAACTGATTATCTCTATTCAAACTTAAATAAAACCTCATGAAGAGCTCGGCCAATCCCTCCCCCACCAGCCCCACCTCATCTCTGTGATTTTTGGAACATCCATTACAACGGGCCTTTTTCTCTTCCTCTTCTGTCTCCTCCTCCCCCAGATCACGGCCCTTCTCTCCCAGCTCTGTGCTGCAAATCAGCAAAAACCCCCAAGTCTTTCCCAAATGTCCAGCAGCTAGTGAATGAAACCCCAAAGGTATTTCCAGCAAACCTCCTCCTTCCGAAATTCTAAAAAGTGTGTACAAATTCAGAACTGTAATCAGGGTGATTAGGATTCGTCTCTGCTTTGCTCATTCAACTATGTTGCAAGAGCCATTTGATGTCAAGTAGAGTTTTTAGTTTTCTCCCCACGCCCACCCCAAGTCTTTTATCTTAAAACCAGGAAGTCACATTTTTGCCAGCCAATGATGAACTGTAACCACAAAAAGTTGGAGATCGGTTCAAAGCTCAGGACTCATGAGAGGCCTGAGTGTGTTTTAACCTTGGCCGCAGGCATTCCACAGTCACTCGGGGGGAAGGCATGTCCACGGGTGCTGGTGGGGGCAGCAGTGTTACTGGCAACATGGTTGGGGGGATGGTCTCACAGTCTGAGGAATATGCGAGCAAAGCAGCCTCATTCTGGGAGGTGCTGTACAGGACTGGAAGAGGAGTTACTTTCATTTTCCACTCGGATGTCGTGGTGGAAAGAATCAGTCAGGAACCTCTCCTTCTCTCTTTGCTGCCTCTCCCTGAGCTCAGCTGTAGAAACAAGGGTGGTAGTTCTTCCTCGTACACTGGGGAGAGAAACCCAAGCCATCTGAAGTGTTCACTGTAAACACTCGAAATTGAGTGGGGAAGGCCCCCTCCTTGGTGTCATCCCCTCCTATGTCACTTCCTTTGCCCCCAGTCTTTATCTTTCCCTAACACAAAACAGCTTGAATTCCCAAGGCATATTTGTGGCTTTTTTTGTCTTCCTTAGAGCCTTTGTACATGATCTGCCTCTTCCGGGACCTTTTCTCTGCCCCTCAAGTCTTCCAGAAAGCACCTTGATATTCCTCTGACTACTCCTGGAGCATCATCTTTTATGCAAAGACTTACATGAAAAGGATATCTATCTTGGTCTCCGTCCCTCTCTTTCTCCATCTTCTTTGACATCACTGGAAAGAGGTCTTTGCTCCACAATTCCACTTCCCTGTTTTGTGTATCGATGTCTGGTAGTGCTGTTCAAAAGGATTATCAACCTCTATGAGTCTGCTTAGCCTTCCAGACCGCTGTTATCCGATAGAACTTTCTGCTGTGATGGAAATGTTCTACACCTGCAATATCCAGTATGGTGACTACTAGTCACATGAAGTGTGGCTGGTGCCCTTGAGGAACTGAATTTTTAATTTTACTTAATTTTACTTAAGTTAAATGTAAATAGCTGCACATGCTGTATTGGACAGCACACTGTAGACTGTGATCTTCTTGATGATAAAAACAACATATTACTTATCCCCTGTGCCTGGCACACAGTAAGGGCTCAGTCACCATTTGCTGAACTCAATTATTGTGTATACTTATGACAATAATCCTGCCAGGCAGATATTACTAACTCTAGTAGTTTCATCTTTATACACAACACAACACAACAAAACAACAGCAAAATGTAGTTCAGTGAAGTTAAGGGATGTAGCCAGGATTGGAACCACAATGTGTTTAAAATACCCCCCCCCCACCCCCATTCTTTCTGATTCCATGGGCAGGGCTTTGGTACTTGGTACATTTGTATGTAAATGGTTGTATATACAAGATAGGAGGAGGCAACATTTTATAGAATAGTTAATTGTCTCCATACAATTAGACATGCAAAGACTTGCTTGTAGAAAAGGCAATGGAAAGAAAGAAAGAAAGAAAAAAGGCAAGTTGGCTTATTCTTAATGTATCTTAGTACCGTGCACACATTTAAAGGATAGATTGGCTAAGTAGATTTCTTTTAAAAGAGGAGGGTATCATAAAAGAAAGGTTACAACAGCCAACAAATTGGGCAGCTGGTGAGCAATTTGTGATTGTTAACTTTCCAAAGTTGATAGCCTTGGAGTTTGACAGTTGAAGAGCAAAATGGTGGGGGTAATGCTGCCATCTACTGGTGACCATCGCAGTTAGCTGGTATTTCAAGATGTGAGCAAACAGTCCAGATGCTGCAGGATCCCAGGTATCAATTTTTTTTTTTTAAATTTATTTCTTAGCCTTATACCTGAAAAATAGCTTCAGAATTATTCTAAACTTGAAGGAAAAAAATCACCATCCTTCACATTTTTTTTTCGTTTTTGTTTGCAAATAAATACAGCCCCCTGGGGTTTTCGGTTCTTCCTCATTTAGCTGAATTGCCTGCTGGTACAAGCCGGTAATAGTTTCAGCTGGCTGTTCTCTGATTCACATTCTCGCTCCTGATGAATGACTGTATCAGGCTGCATTCTAATGGGATTACCCATCATCACAGACCACAGTCAGGTCTTACAGAATTTCTTCTTCCCTGCCACAAGTCTGTTTCTAGATCAGTGTTGAGGGCTATACTTGAAGACAGGGAGTTAGGGCAAACTTTGGGATTTGATGATAGATCTGAGTCAGATACTGGTAAGAAAAAAAAAAATCTTGAAGAAAATTCCAATTATAACCAATGCGGAGAGATTAACCCATACTCTTTGTCAGAAACCAGAACTCATGCTGCTCATTTTCATCAGCCATAAATGCCCAAAAGGCAATATGGAAATGGAATTTTGATGTTCAATAAGTTGGATTCTCTACAGAGGGATCTAGACTCTATCTGATGATTTTCTAGTAAGAATCACACTGTCCTTGCATGTTGAGGCAGTTGGAAGTAAGGGAAGCGATATGAGCCTGGAGAAATAGGTGAAGAAAGGAAAAGAAGCACTTATACCAACTTGGCTTCACAGATTATATACATACATATGAATTTCAATGGACTTGTAGTAACTGCTGGTAGGAAGACCATCCTCTGATCTCTGTCTTCCAGGACCTAGCTGTTTCACTGGGTTATTGCTTAATATTTGAGCTTCTAACTAGTCTTTGCTCTAAACAGCAACTTGGATATACCCTACCAGAGAAGAAATGCATTGACACGGATTCATTAATTCATTGACTTATTCATTCAACAAATATCAAGCCCATACTATTTGATGCATTAATAAGGACACAAAACAGAATGAGAAATGGTCCCTATCTTCAAAGGACCCACTGTTTTATCTTACAATATCTTGCATATATTGTATGCTCCGTACTATGTTACACATTTTATAACTACTCTATTAGTTATTCATTTGTTCAACAATGTCTACTCAGGGTCTACTCTGTGTTGGGCATTTTGCTGAGGGCAAAGATGAAATGATATAGAAGGTGGATATGGTTCCTGGCCTCACAGATACTTGCTGCCTTTGGGGAAAGTCAGAAAAGTAAACAAAGAAACATGGTGTGTTTAACTTCTGCCATTCCTTTTGGCCTCTTAGCATTCGACTTGCTTTCTGTATGGAGAAATACCTTATCGTTCTGGAAGGAGCAAAGACCCCATTTAACTCTAAAAACTAAAAACGCTGGGTATTTTTTTTTCCCAGCAGCACTTGCGGCTACGTTACGGGCATGCGACACAACTTTTGCCAATCAGATAACACCTTGCTAAATTTTGAGTCAGTTCTGCCTCAAGGAGGAGACAGGGCACATTATTTCTCTGATGGTGGCAGTGATGGGGTTAGCATTGTCCGCATCAAAATCCCTCAGAAGCAGAGTTTCAGCTACTTTTATTTATTTTATTTTTTTGCTGCTTTCTTTTCTCCAAATTCACCAGCTTTTCCAGTGATGCTGGAGCCTCGTATTCGTCTTTTAATAAATCTTTTTGGTTTTGGTCAGTGTGAATCACCATCTGTTGTATGGAAGCAGGTACTCTGACCAAAGCCACCGTGATGCGGAGAGGACCGTATCGTCAATCGTATCATCAATGCATAGCAATCACCACCCTACTAAAGTAAATGACCACGCTTGTCTCTTAAGGACAAGTAGGAATTATCTGGGGTAAAGGGGTTGGAGGAAGGGCCCAGAAAAATCACAACAGGCAGAGGAAACAGCACATTTGAAAGCCTCAGGCAATCCTCTGAGGTAGGAATTCTTAGGCCTATATTTTACATTTGAGGAAAGTGAGGCTAGGGAGCCACAAATCTGGAGCTGATTGTTCAGAGTTCAACCACCATGCCTTTCTTCCAGCTGAAGCCTGGAAAAATACTTATTCCAGTGCTTTCCAGTACTAACTTTTTAAGAACTTTTAAAAAAGGATTTATATATTTATTTGAGGTGATGGATGGGAGGGGTGGGGGGGCAGAGGGAGAGAGGGAATCCCCAGCAGACTCCCCACTGAGCACAGAGCGGGAAGCAGGGCTTGATCTCACAAGCCTCACATCATGACCTGAGCTGAAATCAAGAGTTGGTCACTTAACCAACTGAGCCACCCAGCTGCCCTTAGAACTTTTATTTTGAAGTGTCTGTATACAGAAAATTGTCCAAGCCATAAACACAGAGCTTAGTATGTTATCACAGGGTATTCATTGAACTCCCACTAATCAAGGACTTAGAGCACTGGATAGCCCAGAAGATTCCCCTCTGGCCCTTTCCAATCAATATTCTTCCTTCCTCCCCAGAGGTAACTGCCACCCAGAGCTAACTAACACTATAGTGCTCATACCTGGTTCAACTTTGTATAAATGGAATGATGTCATACACATTCTCTTGTCTGGCCTCCTTCACTCAATATTAGGATCCTAAAATTCATGGATGTTGTTTGTAGCCTATTCATTTGCATTGCTGGATAGTTTCAACTGTATGGGTCTGTTTATCTTTTATACCTAATGGACATTTGATTATTCTCAGGTCCTATTATGGCAATTACAAATCATATTGCCAGAGATATTCTCATTCATGTTTCTTCTTGTGTGAATAAATTTTTTGAAAATATACCTAAGAGTCAAATTGCAGGTCGTAGAGTGTGTTATATATTGAACTTTAATGGATAATGCCAACAGTTTTCCAAAATTGTTAAGGCAATTTAAGTTTCTACCTGCAGTTTATGAAAGTTCCAGTTCCTCCATGCTCTGCAATGTGTGGTATGGTTAGTCTTTTTAACTTAGCCATTCTAGTGGGTGTAGTGCTATCCCACTGTGATTTTAATTTGCATTTCCCTGAAGACTAAGGAGGTTGAGTAACTTTTCATGTTTATTGGCCAGATCCCCAGTGCTATTTATCAGATGGCCACTTCCTGGCATATATTTTAGGGTAAAGTGCCTTAAGGATGAATGCATATGATTTCCAAAGATGCTGTAGACTTTTTTTTCTGATTCCCCAAAGCCGTGGTTTTCATTATCTCTCTTAAGATAGACACCTTCTAGATTTGTGGGGCTCTGTTCTTTCTCAGGAAGTGACTCCCTTGGGGCTAACTTTCTATATGTAGAGTTGGTTTGATAAATGTAGATATTCAAGGACCGGCTGAGGAAAAAGCCATGGAGGCCCTTGCCTGGGTCACTAATGGTCTCTCAGATGTTGTTTGGCAAACGCTGGCCTCAACAATATTTGTATTTTCCCACGTTCACTGGGTAGAAGTCTCCATGGACATGTTACTATGAATTTACAGTGTTCTTTGAGGGGTTTGGGTTAGTTCAGTAATAAAAATCTTAGCATATGGAGACATACGTCTGGTTTCCACACATTTGAGGCTAGAGAGAGCGCAGCTACATTTTCTTAAGGTCAGCTTACTGATGTCTCCAAAGATAAAAAGGCACCTTCTGATTGAAGCCTTGCTCTGAAAATATTTTTGGCAAAGGATTTCTAAGTTCCATTCTCCTGGGATGATCAAATGGAGTTCTGTTTTGTCTGCTGTTTTGACAAACTCACTTTGGCAGGGAAAGGGGTTTGTTGCAGGCCCCTCTGCTTTGATTTCAAGATTTTATAATTAGAGGCAAGAAGACGACAATTGTAATCAATGAAAACCATTCACTCAGAAGACAGCATTGGGTCCAAATATACAACAGAAACCAATAACAGAAATTACAGCTTTGCTCTTGGGTTTTGCCAAAGGTTCCTTCCATTTAGAGGTTTTCAGTCAGGGTAAGTCCATAACCTATACTATTTTTAGCTTAAAACCTTAATCTATTGATAAGATTCTAGCCTATTATACCAATGTTGTGTTGCACCCAGTCTTGCAAAGATATGGACATTAACTATCCACAACCCCTTGAACAAAGGCCCTTTCCATTAGTCAGGATTTTGTTTGTAAGCAACAGGCCCTGATTATAGTTATCCTAACAAAGGAGGAGAACTTATCTAAGGAATACCAGAGGTTGACAGACTTACCAGGAAGCTAGGGCCTAGACTTAGAACATGGACCAGCTCTAGAAAGCTGCAGAGAGCTGAGTATCAAAGATCAAAGCAAGGGTCACACAAAAGAAAGGCCGTCTCCTCAGATGCTGGGCCCACTGAAGTCTCTCTGTTGGAAAGTGCATCTCAAGTAGAGACACAGGGAAGATGGGTTTTGGAGTTTGATTCATCTCCTTGCAGCACCTGTCTGAATAAACTCTTTTTGATGTCTACTGTCCAAAAGCTAGAACTGTCCTGGTTCCTATCTTTCCCTGTGCATTGTTCATCTCTTCCACAGATATAGTGAATTATCCATATTCTTCCTATCAAGGATTTCAATGGCTATTGGCCAGAAATTTCTCTTACTTGGCAATCAAAAACCTTAACAGAGACACTGATGATGGTGGATGTGGTCCAGGCTTGCATTTTGCTGTAAGAAGGATGAGGGAGGAGATAGCTTTCTACTTCTTGTAAGCCAGAAGGCTCATGGGGTCTAGAGAGGGATCCTGCAACTGGCCTCCTTTATATCTGCATCATGTGAACCACTCCTTGCTTCACACAGGAAGGCCCTGCAGACCAGAGTGCTTTGGGCTTGGGTGGCAGGGGGGGGGGGGGCTCAAAAGAGATCTGTTGAATTAGGCAATAAATGAAATTCTTGGTTTTGAAACCGGCATCTCAGCAGTCCTAGGAATTCTTTAGAAGTGTTCAAATGGCCAGTGGGACATCGTGATCAAGGGGTTGCCTCTGCCATCACTTTTATTCAGAGTCTTTCTGTTATTTTCATTTTACATACAGGGATTGCACTTAAGATTTGTTCTTTAATAAGTCCTCCGCATTTCGAAAACACTGCACTGAATTGTCTTTGTCCCTTAACACTTCATTCTAATTCATGTCTTAGTTTATTGAAAAAACCAAGTGATATTCACTGGGTTCCTACTGAGTTGCAGGCACTGGGCCACTTTCTTACCTATGTGATCTCATCCCTTTCCTTATACTCATGAAAGTCAGCTCACCTATTGACCCATCATTCATTCATCACATTGATCAAGAGTCTCTTCTCTTAGAGTTTTGTCATTTTATTCGCTTCTCAAGGGGCTAGAGCTAGATTGGGCTATTTGTTCTTTAGAAGAATTAATCCTTAAGTTTTGCTCTTACATTCATTGTTTCTTTCCAGCTGCTTGCTTTTCTTTGTTCTTTCTTTCTTTACCCCCAGCTTTTTGAGGTGAACACTGCTCATTGGCCTTTCATTTTTATTTTCTTTGATATATGTTTTTAAGGTGGTACATCTTCCTCCAAGAAGAGCTTTGACTCCATTATAGATATGGAGATTTTGGCCATTTATTTCTAAGTAATTTTCTTTTGCTAATTGCTAACAGAGGAATGTTTTATTTCTAAATGTGTGTATTTGGGGATGTGACTGTCCCGTTTTTTTTTTTTTTCTTAATCCTGTTTTCTTAAGTTCTAATTTTATTATATTCTTATCTGAGAATATGGTCTGTGTGATCTGTATTTGATCCTTTGATATCTTTATGACTTAGGTTCTGCAATATTTGTGGCCTTATATATGTTGAATTTTTAAAAATCTATGTTGCACATATTTTCAAAGAAAAACAAAAGTAATATTGTTGGGTGGAGTGCTAAACAGGCATCACATCAAACTTGTTAATTCTGTTCATAGCATTTATATCTTTATTAATTTTCAGCTTCTGATAGAAGCTGATCTGCTTTCTAAGGCATATGTGTTAGATCTCCCTTATTGATTGTGGATTGGATTATTTTTCTTTTTCCTTATATTAATTTTTGATTTACTTTCTGAGATTCTGCTAGGTATGTGTAGGCTCAGAATAGTTCCATCTTCCTTTTTTGCCATTACATAACATCCTTGTTTATTCTAGTTATTCTTTTATTCTTATCTATATAATGCAATATTCATATTTTCTATAAAAGCTGTTTTGGATTAATATTGGTTTTCTATGTATTTGTATATTGCTTTAGTTTCAAATGTTCTGTTCTACATGTTCCTCTTGTAAGCTATGAGTTTTATTTTAATCTACATGTAAGACCTTGTGCAAGGAAACTGGCAAATTGTACTCATCTTTTTAAATGTGATTACTAATATACTTGGATTTATTGTTATTGTTATGGCATTTGAGCTTTCTCTCTGCCATGATTTTTTTTTTCTTTCCTAGTTTCTATCACACTGGTTGAGAGTAAATAGGTTTATAGCAGAGATGGGATTTCGTATCTATGTTGCTGGAACTAGAAGTCCCCTAACTTGAGTGAGTGCCAGGCCAGATGGCAGGGGTAGGCACAAGTTCTTCTCTGGTGGCTCTTGTCTTTCCCCGCACAACACTTTCAATCTGAAATGGAAGGACTATTTTGTTTCTTCATTCATTCATTCATTCATTCACTCATTCAGCTAACACTGACTGTGGGCCTGCTATGTACAAGGTTTGTGTATTAGGTGCTAGATGACATGTTGAATAAAATACATGTGGTTTCTATAATCTACTAGAGGAGCCACTCAGTGTAGTTACACCGACATGAGTACAAATTTTATTGTGAGGCAAAAGGGAATTATTTGTGTGCAGTGAGAGAAAACAATGGAATGGGGTTCACTCCATCCCAGTGGCTAGGCTTTTTGAGAAGGACACGTGTAAGTGAAAGAATACATAGAGTGGGAGATGCAGCAAGGTCTCAAAATTATTCCCAGTATGTGTTCCTCCCTCCTTCCTTAGAAGTATAATCCCAAAGTGTGGGTGGGCAGAGAGACCACTCAGAATAAACCTGAGAGCCTTCCTTGTAGTTGGGTATAATGATGTAAGGAAGATTCTGGTCAAAGAGGCGCAAAGGGAAGTGATATGTGCAACTTCCGGGAAGTATCTTTAAGGGAAAGGTCATCACCTTTTCCTTTCTCTCTTTTGAGGTACCTAGAATGAAGTGATGATGGCTGGAACCAGGGAAGATCTCTTGAATCATGATGTGAATTGGAGACCGGAGGCTAGGAATGGTGAAGCAGTAAGAAAAAATAGTAGGAGTATGAGTACTTGGTGATCCAATGTACCTATGAAGATTTTTTGGTAAAAAAGAAATACATTTCTACATTTTCAACCTTTGCTATTTTGGTTTTCGGTGAACTCTCCCCTGAAAGCATGGAGTATTTCAGGCCCAGGGAACAGAGATCTTTAGAGTAGTGGCTCTCAGACTTGAGCACTCAAAAAAAAAAAAAAAAAAAAATCACATGGAGAGCTTGTTAGAACATAAATGTCTGATTGCACCCACCAAAATCCCAATTTGGTAAGTCAGCAGTAGAACCTGAGAATTTGCATTTCCTATAACTTCCCAGATGATACAGAAGACCCTTGTCCCACACACTGCTCTATGGCTCTGAGTCTTGGCCAATGTGTCCAAATGGCCTGTTTTCTAGCATATTTCTAGCATATAATGAGTTCAACACATTAAGAAATTGAATCCAGGCTAGTTTGAGAGAATATTGGAAGCTGTGTAATAAGGTTGGAAAGGTAGGCAGAGGGCCAGATCACTCAGAGCTTTATAGTCCAGAAAAAAAGAATGATTTTCTTCTAAGTGTGAGAGGAAACCACTGAAGAATATTGAGCAGGAAAGTGACCACATCTAAGGTTGGAGGATCATCATCTCCTACCTGGAGAATGTATGGCACAGGACTAGGATGTTATATTA
The DNA here is from genome assembly GCF_009829155.1 of Mustela erminea. Classification (NCBI taxonomy): domain Eukaryota; kingdom Metazoa; phylum Chordata; class Mammalia; order Carnivora; family Mustelidae; genus Mustela; species Mustela erminea. The sequence goes on from NC_045614.1 coordinate 41,152,057, forward strand.
GTCATCAAGGCCAGAAATGCTAGTGGCTTTCCTCAAGGTTGTATCAGCAGAGACACAGTCAAAATATTTTGGAAGTAAGGATAACAAATACTTTGCTGAAAGATTCGGTGTGTGGAATAGAGGAGGAAGAATCGAGAAAGTAGAAGGATTCCGTCTTGAGCAAATGGGTGGAACCTGCGTAAGATACGCTAAACAGGTTCCTATGCAACTGACCGCAGGTCGGAATTTCCAGGGGTGGTAGTCTACCACTCCCATTTGCGGCACTTTGGGGAGAGGCCAACCTTTCAGATGTTTCTTCCACTCGGAGCTATTCACTGCAATTGCCCAATAAGCCTCTGGGTGGGTTGGCCCGACCCATTCAACATCTCTTCTTGAGCACTTGTGCCTTAGATGTGGTTTGGAATTATTTTGTCTGTTTTCCAGAGATGATCTCCAGAGTTTTGTTTTTGTGTGTTTGTGTATGTTTGTGTTCCCTTTGGCAGGATACACTGTGACTCTTCAATCACAGGGCACAAAGAGTTCTCAGAATTCTGTAGTTCTGGAGGTATCTGGATGTCTTGACCAATGTGTCCAAATGGTCTGTTTTCTAGCACATTTCCACTGTAATTCACATCATTACGGGATGACCCTCACAACAAGAGTCATTATATTTTCTCTGGTCTTACTTCCAGTAACTTCTTGCTGCTCACAGAACAATTGTTCTAAATGTTCCATGAGGCCCTGTATGATCTGACTCCTAACAATTGTTCTAAATGTTCCATGAGGCCCTGTATGATCCGACTCCTATGATCTACTCCTCCTGACTCATCTTAGCTACTTTCCCCCCAATTTCTTTCCACTGTATCTATATTGAACTTTCCTCAGTTTATACATTCAACCTGCTTTCTCCTGCCTTAGGGCCCTTGTACAAGCTATTTGCTATTTGTAGAAAACCTTCCCCTGTTGGTAACATAGCCAATTCTCAATCATTCAGCTCAAACTTGAATAAATGCCACTGACTTCTCTGAGGCTCTCCTATATATTTCCCTACCGCCCTAGATTGGATAGATCTCTTTATTAAGTGCTGAGACTACCTGAACAGTTATTTTGTTAATTTACCCTCATTCAGTTCATTTTCTGGAGATACTGGTCTTAATTAATACTTGGCCTCTCTCATTGACTATAAATGCTGTGAAGGCAGGGACTCCATCAGTCTGCCTTGCCTTTGTATATCCCCAGTGCCTGACCTGCAGCGGGTTCTCACTAAATATTTGTTGGTTCACTCATTGATTTCAACAACTGAAATACATTTACTCTTTAACTCTAGAAAGAACCATCACAGACTTCTAGCAGCTCAGATTATTTTCAATCCCAAGATCATACTTTTATTCACATTCTAATGCATCTGGTGGTCAATGTTATACAGCTTCGCACATTTTCACCTTGCTAATTTTTCTTTTATTTCCAACAATTTCAAACCAAGGTTTACCTTCAAAAATTTTTTTTGCACGCACATTATTTCCCTATTTTGTTCCTCTACCATTTTCAACACAGGGTTTTGTTTTTTGTTTTTTATTCAGAATTCCATCCCCTTATTCCTGTTTCTTTTTCCCTTTACCAGGAGTACTTTTTGGACTTTATTTTGCATATGCCTCTACAGTCAAACACTGTTAATTCTTAAATACTCTCCTCTCACTTCAAAAGAACAAGTAGGAACATTCTCTACAAGATACCCACCCATTCTGGCTTTTTTTTCCCCCCTTCCAGCTCCCTAGATTAAACTTAACTGCCTCTATCTGAAGATTGTAAAATTTCTCTAGCTGGGAGGTTTTCTGCTCTGTGTACTTTTATGACATTTGTAAGCATTAATGATATGCTGCAGCATTTTGTAGAGTACTATAACAGAGAATTACATATCAGAGAAAAATTAAGACCATCAAGTCTGTCATCAGGCCTTAGGAGAACTGCTGAATATTTCAAATGTGTTTGGGATTTCTATAAAATTTGGTTGGACATTTATATGAGGTTCCAAATATTTTTTCTCTCTCTCATCTTAATGATTACGCCAATTCATGTGCTCTGGTTTTCCATTTTGCAGGCGAAATCAGCAAAAAGAATTTTATAGATCGGGTCAGAATTGGTAAAGCCAAAATTAGACTTTTTGCTTTCTCAGTTTAAAAAGTGAAGAGAAAAGAGGCACGTGGGTGGCTCAGTCTGTTAAGTGTCTGCCTTTAACTCAGGTCGTGATTCAAGTTTTGGGATCAAGCCCTGCGTAGGGAATCCCTACTCAGCAGGGAGTCTGCTTCTCTCTTTTCCTCTGTCCCTCCCCTGCTCCCCCTACTTGTTCTCTCTCTCTCTCTCATTCAAATATATAAATAAAATCTTAAGAAAAATGTGAAGAGAAAAACCTTTAACTGCCCAATCTTCCCAAATGGTTGAGATGATTAAATTGTAATTATCAACTAATACCTCAAACAGAAAACAAAGAAAAAACTAAAAGATGCTAATTTGCTAAAAGGCTAGAAACTGAAAACTCTTCTGACCCTTTTGGTTTATTTATCCAGTGCACACAATATTCCCGAAGAAGAGAAATTATCTCCATGTGGAAGGTAAACAAACAAACAAACAAATGCAGTAAGTTGTGAAAATTGCCCCAGGTCTTCTGGTTAGAGCACTATATGAGATATAAATCTATGTAGATTATAGATTGTTTTTCTCTAGAAACATATAGAATGTTTCATCATGTGTGCTCTTACTAAGACATGAATAATTCAGATCAGATGTTTGACTTCATGGAGCTTATATTCTGGTGAGGGATGGTGAAGTAAACCAATGATACTTTAAGAAGATGACCTCTGAGATCTAGGTGGTGGGACAAAGCAAAGCAGGGAAAGCTATTGTAGGTAGTGGGACTGAGGGGAGAGTACTTTATATTCATTTAAAAATTATTTTCAGATTTGTTATGGAAAAATTCAAACACACAAAGTAGAGAAAATAGGAAAACAACCCCCATGTCACCCTAGCCTCCTTCAACGTTGCCAACCCATGGTCAATCCCATTTCCTCTCTGTCTCCACCAACTCTGCCTCATTATTTCACTTATAAATATTTCACCATGTATTTCCAAAATAAATAACCATTTTTTTTCTTTTTATACAAACCTTACCACCATTATCATATCTGAACAGAACTTCTTATTTATGAGGTGATCTTGGAATTTACATTGGAAGGAAAGTCTATTGGAGGAGGTACAGTTTGACAGGATCAGAGTGAAAAAAGGAGCCAGCCTTGAGAAGATACGGGGATGGTACCAAACTTGAGTTTTTTGGGTTTTGTTTTTTACACAAATTCAAACGTTTATCAGCTACAGGGAAAAAGTGATTGATGGCTCAAAATCAATTCCTGTTGCTTCTTGTCAAACATGACGCTCACAGAACATTTTCTGTGAAGGAACGGAAGATCTATGTTCTGGGGACAAGGTATGCTGGTTGACGGATGTCAATGAAAGACTGTACTTGCCGCAAATGTGAAACATAAATATAGAAGCCCCATGAACAGAAGATTCAAAACCAGTACTGGAACAGAACCAACTCTGAGTCAACCTTCTGCGCAGAAAACTAAATCGGAATGACCAACAAAATCTTTCAGCTGCTTCCTTGTTCCAAAGCTGGCCAGACTAGAGATTGAGCTGGCTGGCTTTTCCCTTATTTCTCTTTTGAAGATCTCCTTAACCACACCTTTCTAGAACCAAGAGACAAAAAATACTCTCTGAAAACCATTGAATTACCTGTTACCGCTTTGAGAAACACCTTTGTGCTTCCTTGTTCTTTCTCTGGATGAAGATCAGCCCAACAAAGAAGCAGTATTAATGTTCCTTTGCTGGCAGTTCCGTCCAACCTCCCAGGGGAAGGCATTTTGCCAAGCTCTCTTCTGCCCATTTGAAATTCAAATCCCTGAATAAGCCTCAGTGCCACCTTTGTCCAGAAGCCTCAAAAGCCCCAGTCCAGGTCGGATCTGCCTTGAAATTATAAAGGGATATATTACTGTGTAGGAAGATAAACTGTGTTGAAATAACATCCAGGGTGGTTGTGAAATAAATTCAGGAAAACCAGGACATTCACTGTGAAGATGAGACTCTGTCCTCAAATCACCTCCCAGGCAAGAAGTGGGCAGACAAGCCACACGCTGGGGGCGGACACTCTCACACTAATGACTTCAGTGGCTGTTTGACTTAGAAATAATGTAGCTCCCCAACTTCTGGCAGCCTCTGAGCTCTTGTTCCAGGCATCTCCAGAGATGGGATTAAAGCTTGAGCTTAAGAAAATTTTGGCTTGGGGCTCCTGGGTGACTCAGTGGGTTAAGCCTCTGTCTTCAGCTCGGGTCATGGTCTCACCATCCTGGGATCGAGCCCCAGGTCATTGGGCTCTCTGCTCAGCAGGGAGCCTGCTTCCCCCCCCCACCCCCCGCTCTCTCTCTGCCTGTCTCCCTGCCTACCTTTGATCTCTGTCTTACAAATAAATAAATAAAATCTTTAAGATCTTTAAAAAAGTTTTTGGTTAAGTTGGGAGAATCTGGTTTCCATTTTCTAGCACAGGGACTTTGTTGCTGTGTGGCCTTGGCCATCCTGTCCTTTATTTTCCATATCCACAAAATGGGACCATTCAGGCTGGATTATACACTTGTTTTTTTGTTTGTTTGTTTGTTTTAAAGATTTTATTTATTTATTTGAGAGAGAGAGATCACAAGTAGGCAGAGAGGCAGGCAGAGAGAGAGAGAGAGGGAAGCAGGCTCCCTGCTGAGCAGAGAGCCTGATGTGGGACTCGATCCCAGGACCCCGAGATCATGACCTGAGCTGAAGGCAGTGGCTTAACCCACTGAGCCACCTAGGTGCCCCTATACACTTGTTTTGAGGACAAAGTATGCAAAGATGCTTTGAGAAGTAAAAGGCCGATGGAATGTAAGCTTTGAAGATCAGAGATGCACTAAGAAGCCATGCAGCTGAACTTTCTGACTGCTAAGGGATATGTTTGGCCCATTTGATTTAAAGGAATTACCAGGCACCTACGCTGCACTGAGTGGGTTTTCTCTGGTCCCAAGATGTATGTGGGTGTGAGGGAGACAAGAAACCCACTAAATGATCAAACAGCAATATGTTGCCTCACGAATCCCTGAGCAAGGTTAAACTCTCCAAGCCTGAGTTTCCTTATTAATTAATTAAATGGAGACAATAAGACCTATCTCATAGAATGCATGTGAAGATTAAAAGAGAGAATGAACAGAGCATTTAGCATAGTGTCTGACACAGAAATCCTCATAATTCTATCTACTTTTAAAAAGACTTTAACATTTTTCTTCTATGATAAGGCTGGAAAACTCTGATTCTCACCCCGCCTCCCCCGCCAGCAGCTTTAAAAAGAGTGGCTTATTTTTTCTGTCAGTAGTAGGAGCTGTGAAGGTTGTTGAATAGGAGGTGCTGAGCGAGAATAACTGAGCAGAAGTCTCGGGGAGGGGGGGGGCATGGAATGTGACAGAGTCGTAGGTAGGCCTATTCTGATGTTGTTTCAGTGATTCCCAAGACAGAGGCATGGAATATGTGATTGAGAAGGATGACACATGACGGAGTCAGATCTCAGAGGAAAGAAGGGCCAGGACCAAGAATAGAGGTCTTGGTGGCATACATGTAACACCCTTTCTGTCCCTCTCCTTTCTGTAATCGAGGGCGGTTGGCACCACCGAGTCATGGTGGCCTTTCTCGCTGCGCAGGCGCAGCAGAGGTGATTGCCTCTGGCTCACACTAGCACGTGTCATGTGCTCTCTTTAGAGATGGAGGAGTTACTCTCAGAAAGGGAGAGCATGGCTTTTCCAGAAGCAGGAGCTATGGAACAGACAGAGGTGAACATAGGGAGCGATCTTAAGATGCAAGCGGCAAGATCATTTCACCTGCGTGTTCCATGTGGGGACCTGGCTTATGATCTGAGCTCTCGGGGGAGCAGTGGGGGGGGGGGTGGGTGCAGCAGGGGGGTGAGGAAAAGAGGAAAGGAGAGGTGGTTTAGAATAGCCTGAAGAATACCAGTGACACAATGCTTCCAGCAACTTATGACTAGACACTGCATCGGGTGCTTTGCATGTCTTTTCTTTTTTAATCTTCCCAGTGATTTGATGAGATGAGTCATGTTTTTACCTCCATGGGGTAGAGAAGGAAACTGAGGTGAAGTAGCCAAAATTGTTTCGCTAGTCAGTGGCAAAAGTCAGGTCTGAAGCCAGGCTGTAGGATCCTGGAGCCCAAGAGCGGAGCTCAACTGGGGATTTTGAGTATATTAAGAAAACAAGTGGCTAAAAGCCGATGAAGGAGAAAATGCAACGGATTTTGCACTTATGCCCAGGGCTTCACATTTATTTATTGTCTCAAAAATATGTTTTTATGGTGAACAAAACTAAGGAAGAATGAAACTGCTTCTTTGACATGAACTATGATGAAAAGCTTTACAACTGGTTGTGTTTGATAAGGAAGAACACTTCTGGTGTGCCTCAAGAACTGATTATAAATCCTACGATGAAAATCTGCCTTTTCAATGATATCCTCCTCCAAGTTACCTGTTGACTGTTGATAAACGGTAATGGAGAGTACAATAGAGTCCATTTGTGTGCGTATCTGTGGAAACCCGTGTGTGTTATGCTGTCTAGTCAACCTGGTAAAAACAGCTGGACATTACATGAAGAATTTTCTAACCACAAAGCAGCTAAGTGATTACTTAGAGTGGTTGGGTTGTCAGACCGTATTCCTTTGATTCATTCTTACTTTTTGCTTTCAAGTTTCATTTCCAACGAACCATCTAGTGGCACATCATAGTGGAGCCTGCTTATTCCTCATGAAATAGGAAGACTTGATCACCAGATGTGATATTGTAATGTTATAAATGTGTCAGACGTCCAAAAGAAACACACTACCGGTGCTGTCTCTCTCTGCACCCACATCGCTCTTAAGTGAGACCATCCTCTGATAGGTGGCGGCTTTCGAGCACATTCCTTTTCTCATCCCACCGCCCAGAGCACCCCCGCAGTCAGTTGTTCATTTATTAAACAATTCATGCCTCTGAGGATTCACTTTTTGTTTCATGTTTCTTATCAGTGTCAATTGTAACCAATTACTTGTAGAAGACGATGGAGCACCTAATTTATGACATGATGACACACAGTAGATACAGCGTTTCTATCTAGAATTGAACAGAACCCCTGCGTTAGTTTTCTGCCAGAGCCAAGAAAAGGCTCTGGGGAATAGAACCAAGATGAATAAAGCATATTTTCTTTTTCTTAACCCCCTTTCCTAACTAGTTCAACTTTTAGAAATAACATTGGCTAGCCAATGAAAACACTCCTTTGATAAAGGCTAAGAATTTAAGATAAAAAACAGCTGGGCAGTTCTTTTTTTTATACAAAAGGAAACAACTTTGAACTACATAGACAATGTTGTTTAAACCCAAACAGATGTGGTTTAATCTTGTTTTTGATCCTCTTGTAGATTTTTCTCAAAATGCCTGCATATGCATAGAAATGATGACTTTCAGATGTTTGAACATAATTTGTCTCTGTTAGAATATCACCTTGGTACATAGATCATCTACACCAAATACTCCCAGTCTTTGAACATGGACAGCAGGGTACGAGCGAGAATTTATGTTGGTCTTTTGGTTATGCCTACCAATTTTGTAAGAAACTGAAAGGGGGGGGAAAGCAAGCAATGGTATCCACATACTGTCATTTTCCAAACTAGAGTCACATGTGTTCTCCATGTCTTCAGTAAATCATGGTGATAGTTTTAGATCCTAACACTTAGAAATGCTTTTAAGATGAATCCTATCGTGAGAATGCTCTAAAAATAACACACTGTTGATTTGTGCACCATTTCGTGTCCCCACTGATTATTATCCACTTATCTTATGATACCCTCATGTATTAAAGTTTTCCCATCCCATTGCTAGGAGAAGAAACCACTGGAGCAAAACTATGTTAACAAATGTCATCAGTCGGACTGTAAAGGCACCCACTAAAATATACTCAAACCCACTTACAACTTCAAAGGCTATTAGTTGTTACCTCAGGCATTAGCCCAAAGATTGAAGGAAGGGTTGTACACTTAGAAATTTTATACAATTTTTTTTCCCTTCTCGTCTCCCTCCCTCTTCCCACTTGAATGAATAGAATGGTGAAGCGTGGGGGAGAGTCTGGGAAACATGTGGAGAGACTTAAGATCACAAGTAGGAATCGAAAGCAAAGAGAACTCTGAAGACAGAGAGCACTGGGTAAAGACTGTCCCGCTCCACCAAACGACCTTGGACAAGTACATGGACAGCACTACTCCAATTTAACCTTGCTCCCAAGGCACTTCCACCTTGGTTTCTACAATTTTCTTCATAGCCACAGCCCTTGAGAATATGTAAAAGAGCAAGGCTGGACGAAGAGGAAATGAGATGCCCGTATTTATTTCTGAAAGGAGCATTGAGTATGTGGTTATTCCTGTGTGTGTGTGTGTGTGTGTGTGTGTGTGTGATGTGAAGGAGTGAACAAAAGGGTGGATGGAGAGGAGGTGCCCTAATGGCAGTGGTGGCTTTGTGCTCGATCATTGGGAAACCAGCCCGAAACCACCCATCAAAACACAAAGAAGGTTCCAACCTCTAAGTGGTCAGTTTCTAGATCTCTGTTGGTTCTATGGCAGCAAACTTGTTCTGTGTAATGTCTCACCACGTCAAAACCTGCCTCGGGGCATATGTGCAATGTGAGGTCATTCAGAGCCACAATCTAATCTACAAGAATCATCTGGCATCATATGCGAATGCTTATTATTTAAAAAATGCAGTCCTGTTTATACTGTTGGAGTCTCTAAGTCGTCTTCATTATTCATTCATGCTGTCTGTCTGGATGTGTTTTCTGATCTTTGTGTGAGGAAGTTGCCTCTGCTCAACGTGACTCAGAAAGAAAATATTAGGCTCTGATGCCCTATGTTGTCATGATTCCCATGCCAGGGGCTTCATAAATGATGGTTCCCACCAAGAATTACAGTAGCTGCCAAGCGATGGAGGAGGTGGGCACCGGCCCAATTACAGAGCAGCGAGTGAGAGCTCCAGAGGCTTTGTGGAAATCCAATGGACTCCTGGAGCAGTGAGGAAGGGGCAAGGGACTGGAGAAGGCATGGGGGAAGAAGCATGCCCCTTGCATCAAGGATCCTGAGCCAGGAGAGGAGGGAAGTCAGGGCGGCTACAACCCTTCTGGTGAGTAGTTGCAGGAGTAAGACATGGAGAAGGGTGACATGTGACACACTAAGGAGCAGATAAACAAGATGGAGAAAAGTCACTGCACCAGGGGGCCACAGAACTGGGTTCCAGAACCACAACTCGTTGATTTTAGACAAATTATTTCCACTTTCCTTGTATACCTTGTGTAAAAGCAAACAAAACAAAACAAAAACAAACAAACAAAAAAACCTGGATGTCTTCTAAAGATCCTTCCAACTAGAAAATGTTCTGAGCATAACAGTCTTTTGTCACTACTAGTGATTTGGTAAACGCATACCTCTAACTCATAATATTTCAGAGGGAGCAGAGGGAGATAAGGGTCAAGATGGAAGAAAACACAGAAATGAATCAGTGATGATAATTTTGGTCCACCTTCCAGTCTGTTAAGAGCATGTGTGGTGTACCTTTGAGAAAATGGGAGTCTTTATCTACATTTGGTCTCAGACCCTAGGAACCCCCCATGTCATTAGAATCTCACCTTGCTGAGTAACATCCTGGTGTTTAAAGAGACCAGTGTTAAATATTATCAGGGTTTACATTTTTATTACTGCTTTTGGAACATCATAGGCCCTAGTACAAGCCAAATACTCCATGTGATAATCAACCAAAGACTCATTATACCGGTGAGATGCTGGAGGAAAACCTGGCTGGTTGGACTTGCAAAGAAGGTCTTCCTAATGAATCTTCAAGGGTAATTCAAACTGTATGTGATGTTTCACTTCTTGTGCTGACTTGAGCACAACTGGAATGTAAAACCTACTGTGTGGATGTGCCTCCTGGTGTTGTGGCGGTCCTTGCTGTAACTTGGGAAACAGACTGAAGAGATCCAGCAAGAAGGGAAGCAGGGGGTGAAATCATGCAGTCAGTCTTCATCTTTAGAGTTTCCGTGTGGTGAGGAGAGTCAAGTAACTGATTTGCACTGAGGCCCTTCTGTGTGCCAGGTACCATGTGGAACATTTTACATGTTTTTTTTTTTTCTTTTCTGCAACAATCTCATGATTCATTCAACAACTCATTTTTTTAAAAGATTTTATTTTATTTATCCGACAGACAGAGATCACAAGTAGGCAGAGAGGCAGGCAGAGAGAGAGGGGGAAGCAGGCTCCCTGATGAGCAGAGAGCCCGATGTGGGGCTCGATCCCAGGACCCAGGATCATGACCTGAGCCAAAGACAGAGGCTTTTTTTTGTTTTTAATATTATTTATTTATTTGACAGACAGAGAGATCACAAGTAGGCAGAGAGGCAGGCAGAGAGAGAGAGGGGGAAGCAGGCTCCCCGCTAAGCAGAGAGCCCGATGCGGGGCTCGATTCCAGGATGCTAGAATCATGACCTGAGCTGATGGCAGAGGCTTAATGCACTGAGCCACCCAAGTGCCCCCAAAGGCAGAGGCTTTAACCCACTGAGCCATCCAGGCGCCAAACTACTAACTCATTTTACTGCCCACCTACTAAATGCCAAAAGCTCTCCTGGACTCCAGGAGAGCAACAAACAAAACAAAACAATAATTCTGCTCTCCTGACATTGAATTCTGGTACAGAGAGAGATGAGAAACAAATAAATACTCATGATGTCAGGTAGTGAGAAGCACTGTGGAGAAAAAAGAAGGCAGAGTAAGGGAACAGAGAATGCCAGAAGGACAGGTGGGTGGTCAGAGAGGCCTCTCTGGTGAAATCACAGAAGCAAGGGGGCAAGACTGTTCCCAGGCAGAGAAAGCAGCTACCTTGTTCTTCTACAGATGGGGAACCTGAGCTTCCCATGGTTTCTCATTTAATAATCTGTGATGATCCCACTAGATCCCAAAATAGCATCTGCTTCACATTTTAAAAGGATGCAGGTCAGAGGAGGGCTGTGAGTACAAGCAAGTCTGGCACGAAAAACTGCATGAGTCTATTAACAACACACCACTGCTTTGTCCCCATAATGCCTGAGCTGGCCACGTTCTTCTACTCTCCTGAACCAAGAGAATTGGCAGATTACTCTGCTGTTATATAGAAAAGGCACACGTTTTCCTGGATGTCTTTCCCTTATTTCTTCCATCTTGAACCTCAGGCTATGAACAAAGATCCGTCAAATATGGTTTTCACACAGTATTCACAAAGGGATAGTGGGCTCCTCAAAGAGACTTCAAGGATTTTCATGAGGCATAACAGAAAGGGTCATCTGGAGATCATGGCCACTGACTCCCCCTTTACCTAGAGCAGCAGTGATTTTACTGCTCCAATGTATTAGGGCTATGAAATGAAGTTTCTGGCATTAGTATAAAATTTGAAAAATACATGAAAGCTATAGTTCCTTGTGAATAATAGAGTTTTTTTTTTTTTGAGCCATCTTAAAATGTGGCTTTAACTGCAAAGTTTCTTAAAACGTTCCTGGTAGAATGATCACCCTAGGGGGTAGCCTTAAAGTCATCAGAAATAAATGGCAGATGCAAGTCTCCTATTGGATGAAAAACCAGATGATCCAAGTGACTGTTAAGCAACTCTGATCAAAGATTTGGAGAACCCATGGGGAGACACCACTGTGTGACTATACTTTTCTCTGACCTCTTCCCTATTAGATGTGATATTCACTACACACACACACACAGAGTGTGGGTTTTGTATTGTGTGTGTGTATGTGTTTTTAAGAAAGGTTTTTAAAGGGGTGCCTAGGTGGCTCAGTGGGTTAAAGCCTCTGCCTTCAACTCGGGTCATGATCTTGGGGTCCTGGGATCGAGCCCCGCATCGGGCTCTCTGCTCAGCGGGGAGCCTGCTTCCTCCTCTCTCTCTCTGCCTGCCTCTCTGCCTGCTTGTGATCTCTGTCTGTCAAATAAATAAATAAAATCTTTAAAAAAAAAAAGAAAGAAAGGTTTTTTAAAAAAATAGATAAAAATCAGGTGAGGAGGGACTTCTTCCACTCTAAGCATTTTCAGAAAATGTGTAATTTTAGAAATAGAAGTCTTACCTCTTAGGTGAATGAATAGGTAAAACGGGAACGAGGTATGGAAAGCCAAAATTTGGTGTATAATCCAGTTGATAGGAAGATACTTTCCTCATTTCTGTCTTGTTGCTGTTTGATTAAAAAATAATAATAATAATAAGGAGTATCCAAAGCTTACAGACAGATGTCTCTGGCTGTGGTGGTAGTGGTGGTGTGTGTTTGCATGTGTGTGAGTGTGTTCTCTAGGAAGAAATATCTTTCCACTGTTTTTCCTAAAGGCCTTAGAGCAGAGGGTAGGTTTTCACCAAGAGAGTGAGAGCAGGAGCAGTAGGGTGTGCCTTCTGAGATGCTTCCTTAAATGCAGTTTGTTTCCTCTGAATTTTTCTCTTCCCCATCTCATGAGCTGGATCTTGGATGTGGAGTGTGAGCCATCTTTAATCAAGTGGGTGAGAAATCACATGAGAGGAAGACAGAGACCTCTTTCTCTCAAGGAAAAGGAAAACTATGACTACCTCTGTCATATTTCAAGAAAGAGAAACCTGTTTTGTTTGAGCTACTGTATTTTTTTTTAAGATTTTATTTATTCATTTGACAGACAGAGATCACAAGTAGGCAGAGAGACAGGCAGAGAGAGAGGAAGGGAAGCAGGCTCCCCGCTGAGCAGAGAGCCCGATGCAGGGCTCGATCCCAGGACCCTGGGATCACGACCTGAGCCGAAGGCAGAGGCTTTAACCCACTGAGCCACCCAGGTGCCCCTGAGCTACTGTATTTATGTGGATGTTCCTGCTTTGTTTCTCTGTTTTAGCAACTTATCTTCTACCCCAACCAATAACCACCTGTTGGATATAAGAAAGATCGAAAGTTCATTTGGCTCCCCATTACTATATTTTTGAATCCTCTCCTCAGCTGGCCACCTACTACCCTTTTAGATGCACCGGAAATTCCATATGTAGAGGAGGATTTGGCCTCAAACTTGAGTTCTCTACTGAGTTGGCTAGATCGTACAGAGCAGATGTTACAAACTCATCCACCAATAGAGGTTGGGCAGATAAATGCAGAAAAGTAAAGCTTAGTGTATAGCGTTGGGCTCAGTGAGAATGTGTGACCCATTTAGAGGACTGTCCTTTAGAAACACGGGTTATTTCTTGATATTTTTAGCCATTTAAAAGAAAATGGAAATCTAGATTAAGAAAAAGTGAAATCCATACATTTTAATTAAGAGGTAAATTAAAAAATTATTTTAAGAGATAATACTTGGTGCACCAAAGAAAGTATTTCTTGGGCACTTGGGTGCCTCATTTTGTTAACCATCTGCCTTTGGCTCAGGTCATTATCCCATGGTCTTTGAATCAAGTCCTGTATTGGGCTCCCCTGCTTGTGTTCTTCTTTCTCTCTCTGTCAAATCAATAAATAAAATCTTAAAAAACATATTTCTTTAGAAAAGGCCCCTTAGGCCTAGGAAGAATTTCCTGTTGCCTAGGGCAAAAATTTACTCTTAGATCTAGAACCAAAGATATGTGGTTTGGTGGATGTTTTTTGACCCGTTCTCTTAAGTCTCACACCAAACCCTGGAAATCTAATCAGATGATTATTAGTAAGATAAGCCTATTTCAAGCCAAGTATATGTAGGCAGCAAAAAGTTGTGAGCCCCAAAGAAAGAGAGATAGCCTCATGTCCTGAATGGACATGGTATGGGCCATTTGATCAAACACTTTGGCCCAAGCAAATAGTTCTGGAGCCTGTTTTATTTGCCAGTTGAATCAGTGTTCTTGGTCCCAAGCAAAGGAATTATTATTCACCAAGGAAAATTAATAAATTATTAGAATGTCCCAATTAAGTTACTGGGAGGTTGGGAAGAATGGAGCCAGTGAAACTCCTATAATCTTGTTTTTTTCCAATGAGTAGACACAACATCAACTATCTTTTGATTCTTTCTTTGTCATTTTAGCAGAGCTCCATGCCCACAAATAACAACTGCTAAATGGCTCTGAATAAGGAACCAGTGAGCTACACCATGTACACCTAGTCAATGAGAAACCTGCAGCCATTAGAGAGAATAATGTAGATCTCTTGCTACCAGGGGAATTGGGGCACCATGCTTGATGGCCCCAGAGTACAGCCAGGGAAGATCCACGAATGAAAATGAAGGTGCTACTTCCATAAGAGTGGAAAAGATATTCCTAATTATGCCAAAATAATAGATAACTATTAAAATAACAGTTCCCGTGTAGAGATTCCTTCCTGGCATTTCTTGAAAAAGAATTTTTGTTTGTTTGTTTGTTTGTTCTTGAATCTCACATCCTGAGAAAAAAGAATTTAAGAAGTCCGGAAAATAGAAAAATGTATCTTAATTCTAAGAATAAAATAATGACATCACTTAGAGACATTACTCTACAAAGGAATCCAGTGATGTCAAGAAGAAAGCAAGAGTCGGAAAAGTTCACGCAGAGTTGAAGGTCAAAGACAATGTTTCTAGTAACTGGGATGGAATGAGGAGGAAAGAAGCAATCACAATCATACTGGTTTTGTTTGTGGCTGGGCCATGTTACAAATACATGTTCATGGCACTCTCTACTGCAAATGGTACATTCTTTTGATAAATAAGGTGAATGCTAAGATTATTCCCATGATATCCTCTGTTATAAACCTGTGATTGGTATTCAAAGAAATAAGTTTGGGAAGAAAAAGATCTTTATTTTTTTTTAAGATTTTATTTATTTATTTGACAGAGAGAGAGATCACAAGTAGGCAGAGAGGCAGGCAGAGAGAGAGGAAGGGTTAGGGTCATGACCTGAGCTGAAGGCAGAGGCTTTAACCCACTGAGCCACCCAGGCACCCAAGAAAAAGATCTTTAAATTGCCAATTTCTATACACACTTCTTTGTAGAGCTGTTCATCTTACTGGATGAGTAGAGTGTTCGCATTTAAAACTCCCCAGTAATGTCCCCAGTACTTTCTAGCATTTGGGTATCCAATCTAGAATACAGTTTGTTGTGATTTCTGCTAAATTTATGTATCTTTGTTATTAGACAATTTTTTGATATTCCTAATAATGAGTTATGTATATGAAGAATGCTGGATGTATTTAATAACGATTTATGATTTGAGGTATTTCCAATAATTCTGATTTTTTCCCTAATTGCTAACATTAATACCTGTTTGGGTTCATAAACTAATTACACTTGCCACAGAGAAGAGGGATTGCCCAAAGAGAAAGCCAGGGAGGGAAGCAAAGGGAAAGAGTCCTGGCTGATTCTTCCCAAGAGGGAGAGCTGAGGCTGGCCTATACTAACAGACCCGAGAAGAAAGGAGAGACTCTCAAGAGGAGAAACCAAAGGAGAAACTGATCAGGCTCCTCCTTTGGGAGGACCAAGGGAAGTACAGGGTCTAAGTGAGTATGTGTGAATCAGGAGAGGGTAAGAGGAAGGAAGAGAGAAGAAATTTTGGCCCCTCTCTTAAAGGGCCAAAAAATCCACTAGAATTCCAACTTTTTCTTTAGTTATTTTTTTATTTACTGTCTTTTTTTTTTTTTTTTTTCTTGTTGGTTGGAGAATGTTTCATATGTGGATCTGAGAGCTTCCCTCCGGGCTGACCAGACAAGAACCAGCTGGATTTGATGGTTCCCCATCACCCACTGAGAGTGGGTACACTGCACACAATTTCTCATGGGGGAGTGGGTCTCTTCTGTCTAGCAGAGGCTATAGGTGCTTGATGGCCCCAAGAGTTCTAGGAGCCACACGGTTGGTTTTCCCAGACAACTGCTATAATTAGAGTATGTTGTAGAAATTATTCCCCCAAATTCAGTGAAGACAAGAAAAAAAAAAAAAAAAGTCCTCTTGGTGGGCTAAAGAGCAGTTGTATGAACCCTGGGCAGAAGTCTGCTTTATTATGGACATGGGCGACCATTCAGAAGATACACTCCATGAACCTGTGAGTAGCGTGAGGTGAGGGTTACAGTGAGTACGCAGCTGTAGGGTCAGAATGCAGATGGAATTCTACAGTCTGCAACAACGAAAAAAATCTACCAAATGTTGAACATCTTATTAGTAAGTGTGTCAGGTCCTGGCCTCTGGTCCAAACACTAATGTTCCAAGTACGAGAAGCAAAGAGATTCCAGAATTTAAATAGAAAATGGAATTTGAAATGAAGAGAGGACAGGACTGTCAAAAACTTCATATTACATGTGCTGAATGAGCAATGGTATCTCTTGTGAATAGTCCCCACGCAGGGCCAGAAATAGACTAAGTGCTCAATAAATATGAGTTGCTCTTGGTGGTATGCCCACTGTTTGCTCTTGCTGACAAAAGTGTGAAAAGAGGGCAGAGTGTTGAATACTTGGAGGTTTCTGGATTTGCCTTCATTCTCCTGTTGCCTCTCATCTTTTCTCCCATGTTCCCTCTTAAATGTACTTTGGTGCTGCTGGGATTGATCAAAGTGGAGGTAGTAACTGAGTAGGGGAAGGGGCTCTGATCAGGAGCCAACCTTAAATCCTTCTTATTGTCTAGGGCCATGCCAGAAGCTTTACATGGGTTATGGGATTGAAGCCTCTCAACAACCCAAGGTTAGCAGGGATAGTCTCCCCATTTACAAACCACCTTTGTACTTCTCCATAAGAAAACAAGGCTCAGACAGTGACCTCACCGATATTACAGGGCTAGGAGGAGGCGGAAATGGGCTTTGTACCGAGACCTTTGCATAATCTTCTACATGGTTTTCTCTAGGGGACTCTGTCCTCACTGTAGCAGCCCCCTACTCAGGGTCTGCAGCAGGGATGGTGGGGTTTGGGGTGGAAATGGTGGTGGTGGAAATGAGGATTGTGGATGGGTTTTGGAGGGTTCTGGATAGGGAGAAAATAAGGGGATTAAAGAAGCCATTTATGTGGCTCCATCATTCCAAACAATTGAAAAATGTTCATTCCCCTCGGAGAGGCTCAACAATAGTATCTTTCCATTTAGTTCCAGAGAAGCGGTTGGGTTTTGGACTTCGCATTTTGCCCACACTCTCTGATGGGTCCGATGAAATGCTTCCAATTTTAAGTGACCCTTGAAGGAAAATTGAGCTGTGAGATCAATTGGTAAGTTTTTATTTTCCTTTCTCTTCAACCCAGAGAAAGCTATCATATCCACAATTGAGGATAAAAAGAACAAGTTTACAGGAAGAAAAAAATGTTCTTCCTTTGGAGATAAAAATAGCATCAGCTTTTCTGAGAGCCAGATTGCAGCTGGAAGGAATTATTTATATCTTATCTCTGACCCTTTCCTAAGTTTGCTGGTCACCTTTCTGTTTAATTACTTTTGCCATTAAGATTTAAAACTACTGCAGTTTCAGCATCTGTCATTTCACTAGCACCTGGATGTTCAGATTTTTTTGTTCGGCTTTAAAGTTGAGCCAAGTTATACCACACAGCAATTTTAGGAGGCCGTCACCCTGGTCTAAACACTTTACCCTGAAAACAATAGCTGTCGTTTTAGAAGAAAAAGTTCCCCAAGAGTCAATGACTTTGCTTATACTGCAAAATTTCAACAGATTCTCTGGGTTTGAATGAAGCCGCCAGTTCCCGAAACCATGTAGGAAAAACAATCAAGTCTAGGGGGCTATCTTTGTTTTCTCTTCAAATATGATATTTTAAAGTAAATTATATTTTGGGGGGCATGGGGAGGAACATATATTTAAAATGGGATCTTTATTTCATTTACAGAAAAGTTTTCTGGTACCCACTGGACTCAGGGTAGGCAGAAACCTTATTATTAACTAAAATTTGAGAACTCTGTAGCATGGGCACTTTGAAGTGGCTCTTTGTTGTGGCTTGAATTCTAGGATGGGAGAAAAAGCTGTCGGCAACCTTAGGGAATTACTTAACTTTTCCTATATTTGTTCCTCAGTGATATAAGAAATTGCTCTTTTCAACATAGGGAGTAGGGAAGCATTCTTTAAAAATAAGGACAGGATGTTTTTCTTTTCTCTTGAATTCTCTTATCCTTGGGAAAAAGGAACATGCTTCTCAACAAAATTTTGTCTCTCTATCCTCGGTGATTGGAAAGTATTGGTGCCGGAGCAAAAATGGGGAAGGCGGGATGACAAACAACAGAGAGGGAAATTGGGAAAAGTCTACTTCCCACCACCAGCACTCAGATCAGGAGACTGGCCATTACTTAGGTGGCCAGGTGGTGAATTACAAACCAGGGAGAGGGTTTTATTTGTGCTGTGTTATGGAAGTAAAGACTTGCTTCTTGCACTACAGTAAGAGTGAGCATTTAGCAGAACTCTACTAAAGTATTTTTGTCAGTGTGTTTGTCATTTAGGATTTGAGAAGAGCACTGTCCTCATGAAATGATGGCTGTCACTTGTAGCCTGGAGAAAGCCAGAGAGGTCGAGCTGACCTGGAACAGCACTCACATGGGGCAGAAAGTATAGGGGTCGGTTTAGCAGGCCTGGCTGCCCTGTGAGGATCTCCTTATTAGGGATGCATGAGAACAGAGCAGCTTCTCACCTTTCTGGGCTGTTTAAGTTCGAACTGCCTTCAGGGGACTTGGAAGCCAGTCTTTTGGACTGAAGTTTAGAATCATTCAGACAGAATGGGTCTCACAAGGTCACCTTGGCCAGTCTCCTGTCTTTGGAAAGGAGGTACATAAAGAATACAGGAATATGAATGTTCTAGGGGAGACACTTCTCCCTTGAGAGGGCAATCTGTAAATGCAATGAAGTAACAGTTTGGGGCTGAACTTCTATTTAAATTGACAGACGTAACTTTCAATTGTTCAGTGATGTTGTCAATTTTTTGAGTTAAAAATAAACAGAATCTTAAAATTCTGAACTTCCAGTTTTTAAAGGAAAAACCAAAAATTGTAAAATTCTGAATTACGTTTTACCTTTCCAATATAGAGTTCAATGACACAGTTCCATAAGACACATTCGAAAATTGTGTTTCTTTCCTTCTCAATTGACCATCCAAGAGCAAAAATTATCCTTTCGAGGCTTAAATGTGTCCACATTCAGCACGCACAGTAAATGCAGTCCACATTTGGCATGCATGGTAAGTTCGTTCAACCTTACGGTTTTAGCTAATATTCAAAATCCTCAGTCATCAGAATCAATACTCTTCCTCTCCATTTTGCAGTCACTTAAAAATAAAAGCTTAATATCTAAGTTCAATAATGCATTTAAAGTATGCCATAAGCTCTACTTTTCAGGCAAAGTTGGTGATACTATCGCTCAATGAGCCAAAGGGCAGAACAAGCAGAATATTTGGAAACATTTGTTCAGTCAACATATCAAAGGATATTTCCGTCTCTTGAGTGCTTTAAGGTTATCAAGGTGTGACGGGGCGGTACAACGTTTGGGGACCACTTGGCATGTTGTAACACTGTGTATTTATAAAACAGCTTTGCTTTTTGGAAATGTTTCAGATAGACTCTTACAAAAGTACTCAATTTGTCTGAGAATACACATTTGAAAGAACATGCATCTAGCGAAGGACAAAATGCAATGCGTGGACTGGCTTTGGTAAGTGCAATGTGGGATCAGAAGCTGGGCTTGAGTTTCTGTTTTAATGTGGAAACATTAATATTCTTTTCAATGCAGGGCTTGTCCAATTTGGGCAAAAGAATCTTAGTCTCCAACTTCCCTTTCTTTTCTTTTCTCTCCCTCTCTCTCTCTCTCTCTCTCTTTTGGCTCCTTATGAAGTACTTGGTCATCTGGTGACAACTCTTCGATTAAAAAGTACTTCGACGATAGTTTCCTCTTTCTTTAAATTTCACATACAACAGTCCAATAGGCTCCACACAATAGAGAAAACATTTGACTCTGATGAATGTGTTGTAGAACACTTATGACTGGGGACTCTGAAGATGGGGAGGTCTGAGCTCGCACTCTAGATTGGACACTCTCTGTGAGACAATGAACGAGAAAAAAAAATTCGTGCCTCAGTTTATTCATCCATAAAATGGGTGATTGCAGGGCTTGCTCTCAGTTGTTTGGAGAATTTGACTATAGTTTGCTTGCACATCTTCTAAAACAGGGCCTGACTCAGAAAATATGTTAATATTTTGTTGAATTCATTTTTTATAATAGTAGTCAATCACCGTGATTTCTCCCTCATCAGTCATTCTTCAACATATCCACCACATGCCTTTATTTTATATTTACCTTGACTATTTTAAGAGTAATTTCAGTTAGTTTAAAACAAAACAACTAGGGGTGGCTTGGTGGTTCTGTCTGTTAAACAGCTACCTTTGTCTCAGGTCATGATCCCAGGGTTCTGGTATCAAGCCCCATGTTGGGCTCCTTGCTCAGTGGGGAGCCTGCTTAACCCTCTTCCTCGGCCCTTCACCCTGCTCATGCTCTCTCCCTCGCTCTCAAATAAATAAAATCTTAAAAAAAAAAAAGGAAACAATTGATATAATATGATAAATCAAATAAAAAAGACAATACCTGAGAGAGAGAGAGATGAACACATTCTAATGAGGAATCTTAGACATTTCCTCTGGTCTAAGGAAAACATAGTAACGCACACTCTGAGGTTCCTGGCGGCCAGGGGAGAGGGAAGGGCAATGCACTAAACCATGGGTTATACTGCGGACAAGAATACATTCTGGTTAGTTTCCATTACCAATAGCTGCATAACGAGCTGACCTAACACTGGGGCTAAAATCACGATGACTCATCAGTTTTTAGGTTTCTGTGCAGCAATTGAGTGACTCTACTAATCTTGCTTAGGGTCACACATGTGGGTCACACATGGGAGGCTGGAATTGGCTGGGGTCGTTCATTGGGAATCTTGGTTTATGTCCACATGGCCAACCTGTGCTTCCTCACAGCATGGCAGTCTCAAGGTAGCATTCCAATAGGACAAGCCCCACTATGCAGGGCTCTGCTCAGCCATGCTGGCTAACATCCCACTGATGAAATCAAGTCATAAAACCAAGCCCCGAGTAACATTAGGTGGGAACGCCAGGAGGCATGGTTCGTGGAGTCCATAATTTACCAGTTTCTTAGGACAAGCCAAGTTAGAAATCTGGGACTCATTGTCACCCTGTTTTTTTTTGTTTTTTTTTTTTAAACAGCTATCTTCATGTTTCATATCTTTTTTAATATTAAATCTTTTTTCCATGAGTTACATCTTTTTTTGCCTCTAGTGAAACCACCAGTCCAAGCCTTATAACCTCCTATCGGCTAGGACCATAAAGATTTGTTAGCCTTCTGCCTCTGAGGTCTCTGGAATAATTTTCTCTGCCTTTTTGTGGATGATTCCCCAGACCTCGCTTGCTGAAACAGAAGTTTTCCGATAGTCCTGCACATGCCGTCCATGGATTCAAGTGTTTCAGCAGATCTCCTGTAAGCTGTGATGAATTACTCACAGAATTTTTGTAGTTTTAAGGTGTGTATCAAATCAACTGGAGAAATACCAAAATGCAGACTCCTGGGCCTATTAAAACTAAATCTTCAGAGAGCTAAGAACGTATGGGGCAATTTATGAGCATAAAGAAAGACTGCCCTCTAAATTATACTGTCCTGCCTCTCTTTTCCTTCGGACACCTATTTTCCTTTCAGTATTTTACTTATCCTTGGCCTAGTCTACCTTCAAGTGAAAGACAGGGTAAGAAAGTGGGAGCTATAACCAGACAACCTTGGGCTTAATTCTCTCCATCTCTTTTGGTAACTGGGCAATTTTGGATAAGTCACTACATGCGTGTGAATCCCTCTTTCTTCATCGGTTAAATGGAGAAAGTTCCCTACCTCTTACCATCATTATAAAGACTAAAGAGACAAAATAGGTAAAGTACAGTGCCTAGAACATAGTAAGAAGTCCTCTACTAGTACTACTATGATGACTACATCCTATGGTGCTTTAGGTTGTGCTTAAGAATAAAGCCAATGCACAGGAAAAGAGTTGACAGATGGAAGAGCCACTCAATCTCTGGTGACGTTGCTTGAGCACTTGGATCCAGCTGTGCCTGAAGCCATCACTCTTGTTGGACTTTTTATTTACTAGAATGGACGGGTTCCCTTTTTGCTTTAAGCCAGCTGGAACTAGGTAACCGTCACTTGGAACAGAGAGGTCCTGACCTATGTAGGACCCAAACCTGCTCTGTGTCAGTTTCACTGATGAATATGGATAAAATATAGTCCCTTGCTTTGATTCCTGGAAATTCTGATTTTGTTGGCTTGGGATAGGGCCAGGGAACATGTATTTTAGAGCAGACATCCCTAGCCTATTCATCACCTTTAGGAAACTGCTTCCTTCAATTCTGAGCTCCTTATTTGGCAGTCCCTACAGGACCTTGTAAGTTATCTTGCACATAGAAGGCCCACTAGTCCATTAAATATTTGTTGAAATGAACACACATTCCAAGAACATGAGTAAGGAGAAAGGACAGATTGTCTTGATAGGCTGATTATATAAAGTTGGGAGGATAGTTAAAAAGAAACAGATTACTTCCAGAAATTTCTAGCATCTCAGGGTAGCTACCTCGCTTGACTTAATTTCAGACAAATTAAAAATTCTATTCATTTTTCTCCTTCAAGCTTTAACATTTGGGTTGTGAGCAATTTATCACATGGCCTTGGACCTGTTTCCTGACAATTTCATATTGCATTTTGAGTTTTTTTTATTTGTTTCAAATTAAGACCTCTTTGGTACATATAAAGACTTCATGTTAGGGTTGCCCTTTATGGTAAATTTTATTTCAGCTGAATGATTGTCTAATGGAAGTTTCAGTCTCATTCTAACCACATCAAGGGCTTTCCAGAGGAAAATAGGTTCCTATACTCAGTATCCTGATAAATGGGGTGGGAATCCTTCTTTACTAAAGACAGGCAGTAAAAGGTGCTACTGATGGAAGCATTACCCGCACACACTATCAAAGTGGGAGAGACATCAGAGCCCACCAGGAACAAAAGTTTGTTCTATTTATTTCATACACACATTGGCAATTTCTCACTCCTGGCCCCACAAATATTACAATGGCTTTTTTTGGAAAAAAATGCATCTGCAGGCCTGTCTGGATGGATTTTTAAGAGTTACAGGCCAGAGTCGACAATGTGACCACAGGAAAAGATTTATTACAAAGACTTTCAATGGAAACCACCCATCATCAGCACTGGAAGAGAGTCCGAGAGATCATTTTTAAAAGCAGCATTGCCGTGATGGTTTGGATTATAAAGCTAAAGGAGGCCAAAGATAACTAAATTCAAACCATTGGAATTAAATTAGAACCTGGAAATCACAAACCAGAAAAAATATGCATGCAATCACATCTTAGGGGTTCCTCTGATCAGACACACTATGATGTATCAGGGTGAGAGACATCATCCCATTTTGAACATCACAACAAGATCTGTGCCCCCCTGGAGACATCCTTCTGTGTGATCACGGTCAACTACAACATCAAAGCCGGGGTTTCTCTTAGGGGAAGAAGAGATGCTGAGGATCTCTAGTAGGGAGAAACTACCTCATGCCTTCTGTTAAAGTGACACATCTTTTTAGATGAAAGAAAATTGTGGCACGACAGCGCCCAGAGATCCTTCACCCTGATTTTATGGATCCGCTATGTAGAGAAGGGGGTCAGTGGTTAAATCTTACAGCACCACTGAAAACGGAAACATGCAAGATCCAGGTTGCATCTGAGTGTGTATGAGATTTTTCTGGGCGGAAGCATTGAGAAAGATCAAGAGTGAATAATTTTCTCTCACTGAGCCCATTTTATGGATGGGACTGCTAAGGACTACAAGGACATGCCCAACATTACTGAGCACTTAACTTGCAGAACTGTCTTGCGGTGATGGGTGACAGACGGGAACCTCCTTGTGAACATGAGGCTGAGGGCATGGGAAACTACAGTGAACTTAAGCCACAGCATATTCTGTGTTTTCTCCATTATGAAAAATCACAAACATCCCACTGGCTTCTCAGAAACAGCAAGCCGTGTGGTTAGACAGAGCCCATATTTCACTGGTGTGTGCCCACCAGTGTGACCCAGTCACTCCCACTTTCTATTACCATAAGCTCAGCTGCTTCACTTAGTTACCCTGTCCTACCTGCTCACCATAACACTTGAGTTTATGGCTTTGGATGCCAAGAGTTCTGGCACCTGCCGAGTCCCTTGAAAGGTTTACAAAACTACTTTGGATCTGGTTCCATGTCAGTCAGGATGGTTGTGGGGTTGTTTTGTTTTTGTCTTTTTTTTTTTTTTTTAAACAGCCAAATCACTACAGCTTAGAATAACACATTTCATGCTTGCTCATGCTCCTTATGTGTCAGTGCTGGGACGGGAGCTCCACTATCATAGTCATTCGGAGATACAAACCGACAAATAGCTACCAACCCAAATGTTCCAAGCAAGAGAGAGTTCTAGGTGGTCCCACACTGACAAATGCTTTGCCCTGAAAGAGAAATGCCACTAAGCAGTCATTGGTCATTGGTCAGCACGAGTCACGTGGCCTACCCAATTTCAAGGAGGCAGGGAGGTGTCCTCCTACACGGTGTGCAGAAGGCAGAGGCCAAGGAATATCGAGTGAGCCCCGCTGGTTCCTTCTGTTAGCTTAGTTGCGAAAACTTACCCTGGGTCGTGAGCAGGGGCGTGTGGTTCCTGGGACAGCTAGCTTGCTTAGGGAGTCCTGTGGACAGCCTTTCTAGAGTGACAAAGCACTCTGTGTCTGAGGAACACACAGGCTGCAAAGTGCTATGGGAGGTTCAGGGGATCCTTTGGAGATAGCTGTCAAGCTTTTGTCCTGGACTCAGTTCAGAGGATTTTTTTACCGTGCACCCCTGGGGAATTGGGCTGTATATCTGAGCCTCCACT
The DNA here is from genome assembly GCF_009829155.1 of Mustela erminea. Classification (NCBI taxonomy): domain Eukaryota; kingdom Metazoa; phylum Chordata; class Mammalia; order Carnivora; family Mustelidae; genus Mustela; species Mustela erminea. Next base: position 41,177,044 of record NC_045614.1, read on the forward strand.
CCCTCAGCTTGAAGTAAGGATAGCTGACTACAGGTTTGTGGAGATGATTACATTCAATGAACTTAGTATGTGCCCAGTCCAATGTCCCCATCAGTGGCAGCTGCCATTTCTGGAGGGGGCACCTCTTAGTAATTCCAGAAGAATAGGCTTACAAGTAGCAGTGTGATTTTGCTAGTGGCCAACCCTGAGACTCAATTTCCTCACCTAAAAACCGGGAACTCACTGTGCTAGGCATGAAAAGCCCCTTGTGCCATTTAAACACTCAAGAAATATGGTATTTTGATATTTTAAAAGTATGCTTACACGGATTAACATGCGGATGCCCCAACTTCTCCATTTCTTTAAAAGACAAACGAACAAACAAACAAAAACACTAACAATAATTCTTGCCCTGTTAACCAGTACCACTATCACTTGATTTGAGCTTGTTTTTGGCATAAAATGTTCTTAGGTTATGACCTGCTTGGATAGAAACCACTCCCTGGCTGGGGCTCCGGGCCTCCCTGGTGTTTCCTGATGAGGCTGAACTCCATTCCAAGCATTTGGCAGCCTTGCTGATCTGTTTGGTACACTCGTGCAGCAGTCAGAAGTGGACCCTGTGGGCCGGGAAGCCACTGCAGCTTCCCAAAGCTGTTGGGCAGCTCAGGAAACATTACAACGCTTTGTCTTATCTACCTCAAGTCTCCTCTAAGAACCAGAGAACGAATTGACTTGAGGAAATCAAGCAGGTTACTTTCTTTCTCTCGTTCTCTTTTTCTCTTTCTTTTTAGCCACAGTTCTTGTGATTTCCCTGGACAAGCAGAGGGAGAATGTAAGATACTTGGCGTAGGCAAGAAAAAAAAAAATCAAGAAATTCAAAGAGGGCTTATCTGTACCCCAAATCTGAAACTCAATTCCCTAAATGTCTGTCTCCAGGAACAGAAGGACAAGAAAGCAAGTCTTTGGGAGACTATTAAGTGCTTTATTATTTTATTTAATTCTCCAGCCACTGCCCTGTGTGGTGATTCTGCTTGCTTCTCTGAGGCTCACAGAAGTTAAACAATGGTCCAAGGTCACACAGGACATAAGGCAGATCTCAAATTTAAACCATACCCAAACTAGCTCTACTCTAGCATGCCGTTTCTCCTGCCAGTGAAAAGTTTGCTGCAAAAGGGTAGTTTTAGAGTTAACATCAAAATGTGGCCCTAGATAGGTTAAGAAGTTTCCCAAGAGGTGATGTAATTTGCTGAAGATCTCACAGCTGCTTAATGGAGAGAACAGGGTCCAAATCTTGTGTTCTTTCTATACAGCATCCCAAACCAGGCTGATGCTTGGTTCGAACACCAACTCCCTGGGCTCCTCCAGATTTCACACAAACACCAAGCCTGGCCAATTTCTGCTGGTTTCCGAGTAAGGAGTTGGGGTGGAGATCCCGGCCACCACCTCTCCATGGGGCCCCATCACACTGCTCCTAGGCTGCCAAGTGGACCCTCATATTGAACCCAACTACCAGCCAAAAATCACCTGAATTTTTCATTAGCCTCTTACTAACACTGTTCCCCTCCTGAGCTCTGACTGATACTAGGTAGGACACTGATCTTGCCCAGGCAGGCTGCTTCAAGCCAACTGGAAGTGAGCAACCCTGGCTTCTGGGCCAGGGGGAGAGAGATGAGGTCAGCACACCAGATTTCAGCACCCAGATTTCTTTACAGAGAAAGGAAGGATGAGTTTTTAAAAAAATGACACTCCTAAGGACCTCCCCCCACCCGCCCGCCATAGATCCTGGCTTTCCGCCTGCCTTGAGCTTGTCAGAGGCCTTTTGCATCAAGTTGGCTGAGACTCAGAGGTTTTTATGAAGGGGCAAAGCCATTTTCCTACATGACCAGGAATTTGGTCTGGAGGTGTCATCAGATCCAAAGCAGACCTGACATTTTAAACCCCAGCTGGTTTGCAACTAAAGTCCTTGTGGATGGTGGCGGGGTAGAGACACAAACCAGTGGCTCGTGGTATAAATGCACAGCTGGTAGAATACAAGATTCTACAGGGCTCTGGATATGTCTGGGGTCCAGCATCCTTAAGTTTTCCGGATCTCCAAATGGAATCCTCTAGACGTTTAATTTCATAGACTGAGTTTTTAAGTTAGAGACAGCATAATTCAATCATTTAAAAAAAGAGATGGTGGGGGTGAGGAGAGGAGGGAGCTGGGAGGTGACATGATTCTGCTTTACTCTTCAGAGTTCCTTCCTGTGTAGCGCGTGTAGTTGGCTGAACATTCTGACCCCTCTGCTGCTTGGCTGCCTCTGTTCCGGGAGGTGGAGGGGCTTACCTGATTGGAAACTTGGCAAAGGAGAAACTCCATCTTCCTTCTTGTGTTTTGAGGTGTAAACCAGTTAGGAGAAATGGGAGTTCTTCCCAGCCCCCATCCCACTGAACATCTCAGCAGGCAGCACTGCCTGGGCTGTTTGTGTTCACCTACTTGGCGGAGAGTGGCAGGCTGGAGTGACTAATTCTACCGCACACACTTAACGTGCAAGTATGAAACCCAACTCCCATCCTCGCCTTTGTCTGCCATAGAAGTTATAGTTGGATTTTCCAACTTGTAATTTAGTTGTCTTATTTATTTGTTCAGAATCCAGGTGGGGAAGGGGGTGATATTTATTAGGTCCCTATGATGGTTAATTCTAATGTGCCAACTTGGCTAGGCTATGTTACTCAGTTTTTTGTTTTCCCAACACCAGTCTAGTTTCCTACAAAAATATTTTTAGATGTGATTAGCATTTAAGTCACTAGATTTTATGTAAAGCAGAGCAGCCTCCATAATGTGGGTGGGTCTCATCTTATCAGTTGCTGTCCATAACAGCAATGGCTAAATTTCCTGGAAGAAGCGATTTTGCCTCAAGATGGCAACATCGAAACCTGTCCAAAATCTCCAGGCTTCAGACTCAAGACCACATCAAATCTTAATCTCCAGGCTGCTAGCTTCCCTTATGGATTTAATGCTTGTTAGTACCCACAAACGTGTGACCCAATTCCTTAAAATAATTATCTCTCTATTCTTGATTTCTATCAGTGCCTCTGTCTGTCTCTCTATTTTGCCTGATTATTCTGTTTCTCTGGAGCGCTTTAATACAGTCTCCCTAAGGCCCCAGCAAATAATCACAGTGCCTGTCATCACTAAGCCTCAATCTCACAATTACTTGCAAGGTAGGCAACTGCATTTCTCCCATTTTGGAAAATGGGCAAACTGAGGCTTAAGGCAGTTAAGTAATTTGCTTAAGCCCTTGCAACTAGAAAGGGGAAGAGATGCAGCATTTGAATTCACATTTTCCTGAAACAAACAGCTGGTATTCTTAATCATTATACCATACCAGGCAAGAAAGGCATACTCAAACTTGTGATATGGTACAGAATTAAGGTGAAGTTGTTGGGTATACTCATCTGATCATGGCCAAGTGAGGCAAATCTGTATCCATTAATCTTATTGTAGGGACGGCTTCTATTTCAAAACTCTTTGCTTCAGGGCTGGAGGAACTAATTCAATGTTAAGGTGACACTAAGAGTCCAGCAGGTACTTCTCTGGGAGCCTCCTTGGCGCTTTGCAGGGCCCGGCTTGGCATGGGATGTGTGGTTCTGAGTGTTCCTGCTGTATTTGGTACTCTGATAGTTACCGTGATGAGTAACCCTCCAGGCTGACTATGGAGACCACACATACTCTTTTTCTGTTACATCTAAAACTGGCTATTATAAAAACTTCCAGGGGCGCATGGGTGGCTCAGTGGGTTAAAACTGCTGCCTTCAGCTCAGGTCATGATCCTGGGGTCCTGGGATTGAGCTCCGCATCGGGATCTCTGCTCAGCAGGGAGCCTGCTTCCTCCTCTCTCTCTGTCTGCCTCTCTGCCTACTTGTAATCTCTGTCAAATAAATAAATAAAATCTTAAAAAAAAAACTCTTCCAATATTAGCAACAGCAAGAGCATGAAAAAATAAAAGTATCTTCATGGATAAAATTCATCTTTGAGGATATATTCCTATGTTCATCTACTCATGCATTTTTATAATAGTCATCTGGAAAGATACACTGAGAATTTATCCTGTGCATGTATTTTATCTCATTCATTCATTTATTCAAAGTTAGTTATAGAATTCTGACTACATTTTTTAAGGGGCACTCTCCCAATTTCTCTCTCTCTTTTTTTACATAAACTAGTGGCCTCACAACAAGCTCACTATGACAATAAAGGACGTCCCCTGTACTCAGAATTTTCCATATCCACCTCGTGAAAATATATATGTATCTGACTCAGTTCTGTTCTCTCAGAGCCTTGCTTTCTACTTTCCATGATGATACTTATTACCCGGAAATAGATGAATGGATACTGAATGGTGTATCAGTTATTCGGTCTTAGATAACATATATTTTAAAAGAAAGATCTTTTGGAAGCACACCGTCTCCATTCAGAAGGAGTGGCTTTCATGGCAGACATTTCAGGTCATATTTTAGGGGTGATTTTGGTCTGATGAGCTTTCTCATGTCCTGTCAAATCCCATGACCTGTGCTGAGGACAAAACCACCGCTTTACAAGAAGCCGGCAAAATGTCACATTGTGTGACATCATTCACCTTGTAACTGGGATGATTTTATCACAAAAATAAAAAGAACCGAGTAACTATTTGCATGAAAAAAATCATTTGTTAAATATTTATGAAGACTTAAGATTATGGATAAAAGAGGCCAACAGGTTTCTTCAAAGGATTTCCTCTCCAGTTTCATGTAAATTTTACTTGACTGACTGAAGCTTCCTAAACAAGACCTAGTCTCTTTGTATTTTTCAGTGGCTGGACCACCATTTTGGGTGAGGGTGACAAAAAACCCGATTCGCATCTTGTCAGTAGTGTGTTTAAACAGCTAACCAGTAACATGTTTCTCTTAGGAAATTTCTTCAAGGACAGAGGACCCAACTAGGAGATGTTCATCTTTTGCTTTTCCCTCTTCCTCATGCCTGGGAAATAAATATAAAGGCTGGTGCAACAAACGCCATTTCTGACCACAGAGTGACACTGGGAAGTGAAGCCACATAATAGCATCACAGAGCATAAAAATAGGACAAGCTTGCTGAGTAGGGAGTTATCCTGTCAATACTGGACTACCTACTTCTAGAATTCTTTGATGTAAAAATACTAATTCCCACCTCATTTCAACTACTCTCTGTGTGTCTGTGTTCTATGTAGCTGTAACTATAACTAAAACATCCCTCGGGTTTATTATTAGAATCTGTTAATGGTGTTATTCCAACAATATTTCGTTAATGGAAACAATCTGGGATCTTGAGTGTATTCACAGCTGACCGTCCAGTCCGTTGTATGATCAGAAACAGAATTCCTTGAACCTCTGGGTCCTGAGTCCTGACTAAATTCCCGTTCTTTCATTTCGAACGTAGATCCTCGATGTTCATTGTTGTAAAACTGTGGCTGTTCATGGCTTGTCCAACACATTTTTAAAGAAGTCATTGTCCGGAGGATGTGACTTTCATTTTTAAGTGAAAACCCGCTTCCTCCTCCCCCTTCCTCTTTCTTTGTGTCTCCTCTGAGTTTGAGTACAATTATGCCTGGTGTCATTTATTGAAATCCATCTTCTCCTCCACCCCCCAGCCATTTTCTAAACAGTACCTGTCCTGGAGAATTTAACACCTGTAAAACGTTTGTTACTCTCACTTGTCCTAATCAGGAACTGAATAAGAAGACATTTTGACATCTTGGAAACAATGAGGGTTTCTGAACTTAAGCTGATCTGTTAAACCAGTTAGTTGAGCAAGGCCGGATGAGCCCTCGGGAAAAATCATGAAAACTAAATTAAACTGAACACAAAAAGCAATTTGCCAGCAATGAACCTAATTCACAATTTGCCTCCTCTGGAGAAGAGTATTTTGCCTTGGCCATGTGCCAACGAGAGCTCTGTGCGATAATGTATAGGATTGCACAATTCCTCTTAGGACAGTTATGAAAGGAAAAATAACATTGGTTCTGCCAAAGTATGTGGACTTGCTGACATTTGCTGAAATACAGATATCATCTAGGCGAAAAGTGAACAGGATGTTACCCTTAAGGTGCTTCAGAGAGCAAGTATGTTACAGATCTTTTCCACACATACATAAGGCAGCTTGAATTTCTGGTAATTGTGAGGGCTTGACTCTTGCAATGATTTCCAACAGACCCCTGGTGACTTTTGGGCTTTGTGAAGATCATTCCTGTGATATACTCAACCTGGTGAGAAATTGTTCTTTGCGATTTTCAGTAATGTTTGTCTATTTCTCCTCCGGTTGGAATGGTGACTTAAGGGAGATAGAATCTGGAGTTGTTGGTGGAGAGGGGAGTCAGCACACTTTAAATCAAACGTACCTGTCATATGAATTGCCTGATTCTAGACTGAACAGAAGAAACATGCTGGGGAAGGATGGCAGCGAGGGGGCGGGTGTGCTACGTATTTTCTAACCATCAAGAGAAAAGTGGGGGGAGATTTTAAAATAATGGATAATATCACCAATTCATATTGGATGATTTCATGGAAAAATGCTCCAGGCATGAATTTGTAGAGGGCAAAACAGAAGACATCTGACACCTGATAGCAAATCTGGGAGCCCTGCTTAGATGCTGTGCTGTATTTTAGTTATTCCTAGACATTCCACTGTTAAAAGATTAAAATCCAAAGCAGGCTTGGAGGTATGAAAAGGAACTGGTTTCAGGCTAAGCGTACAGTAGAAATTGAGTATGATCCAAGTTAAGCATAGATGAAAGGTACTATGCATAGGGTAAAAGCATTTCAGGTTGAAATATGGTGAGTATCTCAGAAGCAGAAAAATATAAGCAGTAATGGACAAATTGTTCAGGAACAGAGTCAAAAAGAACTTGGCCAACAGCCATCAAAATATTAGAGGATCAGACAACAAACCATAGAATTAGGAGACGTGTTTCAGGAATATCTATATCTATATGTGCGGAAACTTGTAAAGAATACAATTGCAGAAGATTTCATGTTGACACAGATTGGATGTGATAGCTGCAGTCATTTTTAATATTATTTTATACACTAGTGAATAAAAACTGAGTTTAGATTGATTTGCAAAGTTACAAGGAAAACAGCAGCAGTCTCAAATACAGAAACTAGGGTTTAAAGATCATCTAAAACTTCAAGCAGAGTCAGGTGGAAGCTAAGAAACTAAGACAAAATTAGTTAAGTGAAAATGACAAGTCAAAAAGGGCCTTTGATATCGCACTGTTGTAAAATGTTACAGTTCGACTGGAATGTTACATTTATACTGCGTCGTTTGGTTAGGTGGAGGGGTTAATGAAAGATACAGTTATCACTGAATCAAATCCAATTTAATTCCTGTCAATTTAAGTGCAAAGATGGTGCTCAACGTATGCTAGGTACTGTACTGGTTGCTGAGAAGCCCAACGCGATTAAGTTAGAGCATCTGCCTCTAAAAATTTATGGTTCATTGAAAGACACAGAGAGAAAGAAAAGAAAGAAGCAAGAAGCAGGAAACTGATGTGACAGAATGTATGTGATGAGACGTGCAATTCCAGGCCATGTACAAGATACAGAAAGAATATCACGAGGGAAGAAGGAGCATTGTATGGTGGGCCTGACTTGTTCTCAGGGCAGTAAAAGGTGAGAAGACTACCAAGTTTTAGGAAGAAATTTCCACCTGGGCTTTGTGAAGAGGAAGAGGAGCAAGTCCGAGACATTTAATGATGGAGAACAAGACAATAATTTTGAATCATCGATGTAAATAAACCTTTGTTCTTTTCAAAGAAGGGATTGAGAGCCAGATCATATGTTAGTATCTCTCCCAGACCCAGTATCCAAATCTACAATTTTATCACTCTGATTAAAATTTTGAGTTTGCGTAAATATCCCATTCGCCTTTTTAAAATCATTTTTTGATAGAACTGAAGTGACAAATTCATCTCATGCTGGAAGTTTGAAGGAGCTGGTGAGATCATTTTTGATTTCCTCTTGTTGCTAATTTCTTCAATTCAGCAAATTCTTACTGGGAACCTACTATGTGCCAGGAGACTGGGCACTATTTTAAGTACTCATAATACATCAATCAATAAAAGAGGCCAACATCCTTGTCTGCATGAAGCATATGTTCTAAGAAGAGGACAAAGGCAATAACTCATACCCAAAATAAATATGTAAACATTATTGTCTGTCAAAAGGCAATGGATGCTAAGGGAGGAAAATCAGAGCACTTTAGGTGCGGGTCAGTCTGTGTCTCTGCCCCAGGCAGACTCACTTTAGTCCTACTGTCTCGGCATAATTATCCCCAGCAACCCCTTTAACTCTAAAAGATGTCCCAGCCTGGGGCAGAGACTATGGAAAAGAGTACCATAATTAGAAGGAATCAGAATGCGTGTCTATGTGCTGGTGTGTGCATGTGTGCGTATGTGTGTGTGCATGCATAGGTGCAGGGCCACGTTACAATATTTAACATGGCAATCCAGGTAAGCTTGGATAGGGGACCTCTGAGCAAAGACCAGATGGAAGTGAGAGAGTGAGCCACTCCAATAGTTCAGTGAGGACTGTTCCAGACGGAGAAACAATGGAGGCAAAAGCCCTAGGATTTCATGGAATTCAAGAGGGCAGTGTGGCTGAAGCGGAATGAATGGAGAGAAACAGGAGATGGGGCCAAGGGTAAAAAAGAGCAGGAACCAGGCTGAGTAGAGCTCAAGGCCATTATGAAGGAGCCGAGTTTTCCTCTGAGCCCAGTGGAAGCCACGGCCTTCCTATATAGAAAGGGCATAATCTGACTTGTGCTTTACAACCATCACTTTGCCAGTTCTTTGTGGAATCTAAACTTTGTGAGCAACACTCTGGGGAACACAAGCAAAGGGAGTCTACCTGGGTAGGAGGCTCCTACGCCGAAATGAGTGAGAAACAGTCCTGGCTTACACGGGATAATAGCAGTAGACCTAGTGAGAATGTTCCGATTCTGGATATGTTATAAACCAGCAGGATTTCCTGGTGGACTGGAAATGAAGGGATGAGTCTTTCTTATCTTGCAGCAGTAACAAAACAATTCCTTACAGAACTAGTTCAACAACTTTGAGTTTTGGTTCTGACTGACCTCTTCAAAAAAAAAAAAAAAAAAAAGAATCCCTTCTCCCATTTTGCTTCAAAGCCTTCCCTTCCCTTTCAGAGCCTTTGCGACATGGTGGGTCCCACGGGGGACAAGCTGCCAACAAACGTAGCAGCTTCTGTCTGGGAAATATTAAGGATCGCAGCAATGTGTAGTTCTGGTGAACTGCAATGTAGGGTATGCACCACACCAAAAGAATTTTTGTCAAAAATGGAGCCTTCCCGGCAGTAGCCAATAGGTAATCCGTATGTCGAGTGAAAAGCTTACGTTTTAAAAGGGTGGAAAGTGGGGATGGTAGCACACTTAAAGGGTGAAATATTACTGTGGGCAGTAGAGAAGAGACTCAGGAACCATACCCATGTCCCACTCTGTGACTGTCGCCACGTCCCTTAACCCCTCTCCGGTGAATGCCCTTGGTTGTAAATGGAACATTTTACTGTGATTACAGCTCTGCTCTGGTGTTCACTGTCTTTTCAGCTCTGGTATTCTGTGACTCTGTAAATACTTAGAAATCGGGTGAGGAGAACAAGGCTGTATACAATGGGAATTCTGAGTTCTCTTGACATCCTTTACTGCCATCACTGTTATCCTTAGTATTCTGTTTTGCATGTATGTAAACCAGAGGTCAGGGACTGGTCTCTTTTCTAACAATGTATCACTACCCAAGGTCATAAACCAGAGAGGTCCTTATCATAATGATTAAGAACATAGACGTGGTTCTAAAGCAGATTAAGTGATAACCGTGTTTTAGGAATGTTGTGTTATTATAGAAAAATAAGATATATAGATAGTGATAATTTATTACAAGGACTGTTGATTGAAAGTTTAGTACTAAGAGTAAAGTGCTGTGTTAAATGTTTTACAAGAAATCTTTTAATTTGAAACAAAAACAAACAAGTGTCTGTACTCTCTGAGTATATTGTATTTTCATACCCATTTTAGAGAGGGAAGTGGAGCCACAAGGAATGGAATACTTTGTCCAAAATTAAAGGAGCTTGAGCAGCTGGCCTCCAGAACCTATACCATCTTCACCACCACACTCCATTCCCATCTCAAGGCACACAGAGGGTTAGCACAGCATCTGGCAATGGTGTAAAGTCAATACATGCAAGCTATGATGATGACAGTTATTACAGCAGTGGGAATTCAGTACCTGCTGGGTGACGGAATGAATCCATGAGTCATCTACACTGAGGCATTGAGGTGATAATTGAAATCAGGAAGAAATGAGCTCATCCAGGGGGAGAGAAACAGAGAAGGGCTGAAATTTGGATGCTGGATAACCACATGCCCTAATGCATCCTTGGGTGGCATTCAACCTGGAAGGACTGTTCTCAGAACCTGCGGCAGAAACAAATATATCCTTTAGAACTGGTCTAGTGGCTCTGGGATTTGGGTTTTAACTCCTTAAAATTGTAGCTCCCACCTTGCTTCACCTTGTCTTCACCTCCAAAAACATTCATAAACGGGTAAATCCCACTTCTAAAGAGTCTGCTGAAGGTCAGTTGCAAACACAACTGCTTCAGTCTGGTAAGGATTAATGATGTTTCTGATATGGATATTTCTGATTCATTGCTGTTGAAACTCCAGAGCTCAATGTCAAAGTTGGGAAATGAAGTCTTCAACAGAATCAAAAGACAAGAGGCCATATGTCCTTGAACATAATCCAATCAAAGAGATTGCAAAGGAAAACACAACAGAAAGTATTAAATTCATGGTGACATGAAAGATCCCTATTGACTTCGTGAGGAAACCACCAGTTTATCATTCTCCAAGAGACTGTCCTTTGATATGGACCTAAAATGTAAAAAGCAAACAAACAAAAATGTCTTCCTACAACACTATTCTTGACTTCACTGATTAAACATTTATCCGTTCTCCACAAATTCTACTTTGCAAGTCTTGATGCTCAAAGTGATAGTAGAACAACTAAATAAAAAGAAAACCCAGTCTATAAAATACAAGCACTCAACTGCCTATAATGCGCATTGGTAGATAGAGGAAATAGTATTTGGTAACATCCATCAACAGTGTCATCCTGTTGAAGCTGTGAGTTAAATAGTATTAAAGTTGTTCTAAACGAATGACAGGGTACAATCCTTGCACAATGCCCTATTACTATTATTAGATAATAAGATCGTGCTCAGGCACAATCAAATCAGTTGTTCATAAAGCTTGAATGGGATTACGTTGAATGGTATTATAAGCTAAATTACTTTTTGAAAATATACCAATGCTGTTTGTTCTCTAGTAACTACTCTGCCAGTTAAAGTTACCAGTGATATCACTACAAGGAGTAGGCTAAGTTTTTTCTCATTAGGCCAGTGGTGAATATTCAGTTTTAAATGCTGCCTACAGATTTCTCCTATCCCCTCATACCTTGCTAAATGCTGGGAAAAATGGGTTCATTCTACACCAGAATCACCTGTGAACCTAGTGAAAAAATGTTAAGTTCTAGGCACCACTCCAGAAAAATCAAATTAGAACTTCCGGAAAGTAGTTAGACGAATACACATTTTTAACAAAATCCTCTGTTGATTCTCAGGCACACAAAATTTGAAAATCATTGGGCAGGGCACAGAGACACGTGGTCAAGTTTGATCTCTGCCTCTAAAATGCTGTGGAACCTTGGGCAAGTGATTTAACGTCTCAGAGTCTGCTTTTACTAGTATCTATGCTTAGGATAGCACCAGTCCTGCTTATAACAAGGTGGTGTGCATGTTAGAATCAGTTGACCAATGGGAAACTGCTCTGTAAACTACAAAGCAAGGCATATGTAGAAGATACTATTACCGCGGCTTAGTCATTTCCTTCCTCCTTATTCATCCACTTGGCTCGTGATGCCATGGGCGGCAATCACCTGGGAAATGTGAGCAGAGAATTGCAGAGGTGCTTGATGTTTTCATTCTCATTCTCTTGAAGTCTGTTTTAACCTCCTAATGGTAAATTACTAAAAAAGATGTGTCTATCTTCAACCCTTTCAGTAAACACTGGCTTGTAAAATTTTTCTCTATGACGTAGTCCATGTTTTGAATCTATTCTATTTATTCATCTACTATGTGGAAAATATAAAATTTATTCATCGACTATGTGGAAAATATAAAATTTCAGATGAGAACTTCCCTGCTCTCACCCAGTCATGATGAATTACCACCAGGACCAATAGCTCTTGTGAAAAATAGGAAAATATGTCTGCTTCAGTACACATGGCTTAGAAGTGATAAATAAAATGGGTATTCCTCAATTTTAAAATAATACTGATTAATAGACACATTTGTTCAAGAACATCTTTTAGGGAGCATATATTTACACAGAAAATCATAGTATTCATATGTATTTATACAGATGTATCTTAATTTTACCGATAAAGAGGAAACGAAATGTAGTATATATAATCAGATTATAATATTAAAACAGGGGATAGAAAATTGTGTCAAATTAGTCTCAGTCTTAGAGAAAAAGCAATTCAATCAGATAAACCTACATGTTGTGATACAATCTCCAAACAATGGTTAGAAGATGTTAAAACAAAAATATAATCGTTAGGAAATAGGATGTATGTGCTAGATTGTAGTATTTGTTTAAATACTGTTCCTCCTCCTAGACCCATTCCTCTGAGGGCACTCCCAAAAGCCTGTCCCTCCTAGATGAGACTCATGACCCAAGGTTGGTATCAACTTTGGCCATGAGATTTGCTTTGGCCAAAGAAATGTAAATAGATGTGACTTGTGCTATTCTGGAGCAGCAGCTCTGAATTATTGGCTAGTTCTGCAATCACTCTCCCTGTCCTGCTCTAAGACAGAAACTGCCTCAGAGAAGGGGTGCTCATTCAGCTGGGGTCACAAATGAAGAATGCATGGAAGAGAGTTGATGTGGACTGCCATTCTCGTGTCACTTGAGTGAGAAATGAGCCTTCATGTTTCTAAACCATTAAGATGTACGGGGCTACTTGTTACTGCAGCATCGTCTAGTGGGAACTGATGAAAGCAATGTGTTCGTGCTTTTCCACACTCTCTTGTTTTATTTGTCATCAACAGTTTTAAATAAATACGGGCAGGAAAGTTTGGTTATGCTAGTTATGCTAGTCTTGACCTCTCACCATGAAATGTACAAATTAGTAGCTGGAAAAGAGGAGCACTTTTTCACACATTCAGCATTAAAAAAATATTGATTTACTAGTTGAAATGAGTGCACCTCATCTGATGGATGGTGGATTAGGGGCTACGGTGACATACTTGGACAGATCGAAATAATATTTTACATTAGCTATGGTGTGCTTTGTTGTTCATCTGTGGTTTTGATCCTGCTATTTTCTGTTAGCTTTGTTTTTTGATATACTGAAATTTTAAAAAAATTTTTCTCTTTATCAGCTTTCAATTAATGCATTCTTTTAGAATTCTTTTACTGGTTTTGAGTATGCATGCTTGATTTGTAACAATTTGCCTTAACTTAGTACTTGTGTCATTTCCCCAATGATGCAAGAAATTTAAGAGCATTTTATTCCTTTTATCCTCCTCATGACCTTTGTGCTAGAGATGCCATTTTCTTTTACATACCATGGCTTCTTTTGAAAATTCAGTTCTTAGACTGGTTGCTTCTTTGAAAATAGTGAATCTTCTTTGTCTGTGTGCCTTCATCATTTTGTTTTGTTTTGTTTTGTTTTCAAAAGCTTGATACTGAACTATATGTCCCAGCGTAATTTTCTTTATCCTGAAGGGGAGTCACTGAGCTTATGAAATCTATGAATTGATTTCTTTAGCATAAGGTCAGTATAAACACTTTATAATTGTCTCTGAGACTAACACTTCCATGAAAACCATATGCCTAACTCAAACATTGATAATTATATAAAGAGAAAAGATGAAGTGAGATTTAATCAAAAGTTGAAAACTTCCAGTCTTCAAAGGACATCTTGAAAACATGAAAACATGAAAAGGGAAACCACAGGCTGGATAAAATATTCCCAATACATATATCTGACAAAAGATTTGTATCTAGGATGTATAACAAATTCCCACAATTCCACAACAAGACAACAAAGAACCCAACTTAAAAAAGAAAAAAAAGAGAGAATCCGAGTGTATAAATGAGTAATAAGCACATTAAAAAGTATTCTACATAATTATTCATCATTGGAAATCCAACTTAAAACCCAAAGAGACACTATAATGTGCTCATCAGAATGGCAAGAATTAAAAGTCTAACATCATCAAATACTATAATATGGTACCACTTGGCCTTTCATATGTGTTGGTGTATACAGTACTACCCCCACCTTGCAAACAGGTTTGGTAGTTTCCTATGGATGTAAATTTAGTGCTTGAGGAGGTTATTTGATTAATGGTAAAGGGGCATCAAAAATCAAATGTAATTCTTTTAACATGTTCCTCCCATTTATTTATTCACCTGTCCATGGATATCTGTGTTACTTCCTTTTTGGGACCATTATGCATGAAGCTGCTATGAACATGCATTTACAAGGTTTGAATCAACATATGATGAGGGTATTGAGAAATAGAAATGTCACAGATGGCAGGGAGCAGGGAGTGTAATCAGATCACATTGATGAGCAATATTTCTAAAAATTGAACAAGTGAAGAAATTGTGGGAATATCTAAAACAGTGACTAATGTTCTGCTTTTTAAGGCTGAGTTTTGCCCTAACCTTGGGAAAAAAAAGCCCAGAATGCAGTTTTCCCCTTCTCGTTGCAAATGCCAACTTCTAGAGAGATACTCAAGATACTTAACCACTGGTGTGGCCCAGACACTAGCCAGTCAGAACTGATGCCTGTCCTGGAGGCACTCTACTGTACTTGGTGTTAACTCAGAGATTGCTGGACTAGAAAGGGGTTCAAACACTCTAAGAGATCCTGAGAAAGGGGCCAATGGTGGTAGTTCAACTAACCAGCATGAAAGTAATTTTGTATTTAAACAAGTAATACAGTATAACAATATATGTTTTATTTAACAAGGGGTACCCGCACTTTCTAGCTTCGTGTCAGCCCTGGCCATCTCCTTCTAGTATACTTGGAGGTTATGAGAACAGGCATTTATCCAAGGTTTATCCTGAGGTTTACTCTCAGTTCTTCCTGGGACTCTGTGTTTTTCATTCTCACTGGGTACCACTGACTGAAGACTGTATTTATAGCAAATATGACCTTCCATCATTTATAGCTAGGAAATAACCTAAAAACTGACCATTAGCTATTACTATCTTTTAAGGGGCTTCGCCAACCATTGTGGCCTCCATTTCATGCTCACACCAGCTGCCGTGTTGTCCATCCACCATTTTTACCCATTACCTGGGCACCATGCCCTAAATGCTCTTCTGTTTGTATTAACTCCCAAATTCTTGCTTTTTTGAGCAGAAAAGTCTAATTCTCTTTGTTTTACCATTCCACCTTCCCATCCATGTTTGTCAATCATTAATACACTTATTCACTCAAGCCACAGTTGAGTTTCTTCTATAAACTTGGCTCTGTGGAAAAATAAGCAAAACTGTTCTAGGTCCCTACCCTGATGAAGTTTATAGATTTATTAGGGAAACACATGTTTAAGAAACAATTACACTAGAAATGCCAAATTGAAACTATGCAAAGTAAGGGAGAAAGAGAGGAAGAAAAACATAATAGGGGGATGAGAACTGCTGGGGAGGGGTAAGGATTCTTGGAGGAAGTGATCATCATGCTGAGATCTGAAGAATGAGTGGGAGGTGGTCTTAGCTGGAAACCAAGCTTACTGACACCCCTTACTAAGCACACGTGGAGGCTGTTAATGGAGTGAGTTGAAATCCTCTTTGTACACATAGATAAGATACTCTAATATATGAGACCAGTATCTAAGACAAGCTGGTCTTACTTTGGACTCTAAACTCTAGTGAGGTACTCCTGGATTGTTGATTATTGCTACTTCTGGCTTCATGGTTCCCCTGTTGTAGTTAAAGACTTATTGATGAGACAAAGATGCTCATCCTTGAGCAACACAAGTTGGCTCTACAGCACGGGACATTATTGTCAAAAGACATTTAAAATAAAATTTAAGAACAGTTCTCTATATTTCACTGTATGACTGGGACTCCATTCTCCTATTCCCCAACCGTCCATATCACTCAAAACTTGGAAACAACTTAATTCCTTAGGGTTTCAATTAAAGAGAGAGAGAGAGAGAGCATTAAGGGAAAGGAGTTGAAAATTCCTTAGTAGGCTAAAATTATCTATTAAAGATTATGTGGGCCTATCTCTGCATTCTTTTTAAAAAGTCAGTGTATGTATAGGTTAGAGATAAACAGTCCCCAAAAATGTTGTTGGAAGTTTGGGAATTCCTAACACATTTGGGCTTTCTGGAGAGTATGAAAACAGAGGAAATGAGTTGACCATTTGTGATGATGTCAGTGGGTCAGTGGTTCATCTATGTAATTAATTTTAAGGTGATACTTCTAATTATTTCGCAGATCAACCAGGTCATCCTTGTAGAGCTGACCTAGACTGATTGCGCAGAGGAAACTCTCGTTCACTTTTAGAGGTTCTTAAAGTTTTAATTGCTTCCAGTCAGGTACCCTGGGCCTGGACTTATTTTTCACTGTGCCATGTTTTACTTTGGGTGCTTTTGAGATGCCAGCGATTACATCTCTGTGGTACCCCACAGCAAGACTGGCCATGATGCCGGATAACCATATAGCAAGAGCCTAATATGTAACCAGATTTCATTAAGATAAAATTGAAAACAGATCTTACACTTAAATATTGTGGGAAATAAACAAAGACCACCCAAATGAGAACAAGCAGAGGTTATTTATTCAGAACTGGCTATAACAGGAGAGCCAGCCACCACTGCTGTGTTTTGGCAGACTCAAAGGCAGACAGAGGTGTAGGGAGGAAAGCTTCATAATGGAAAAAGGGGAAAGTTTTAAGTGTGCTCTAGCTGGAGGCTGGTTAACCAGTCTAACTTGAAGTGGGACATCCCAGGTTATTGGTTGGGGGTGTAGGTTCGGCTTTTTCTGATTGATCCTAACTTGTAAGCTAGGGTAAACTTTAGGGAAATTGCCAGTCATAACAAATAGTGATGATGATAATTAAATTCTGACCACTTTGGGCCAATGTTAAAAGGACTTTGCTTTGCTTTCTGGGTTGTTCTTAGAGACAGCAGTCTGATTACTCCGAGTCTGACTTATATATAGTCAGCTAATTTCCTGGGCTGGTTACTGTGGTTGGTTTCCTGGGCTGGTTGCTGCAGACTGTGCATGAGATGATGATGGTGATGATGATGATGATGATGATGATAATATATGGCCTGCCATTTTATGTTTGCATCTTTAGTCTCTTAGTATATTTATGAAGTATGCATCTTAGACACGTCAAATGTCTTGTGTTTTCTTTACACTAGGGTTTGTTATACTTCTGGCTTTTCCAAGTTCCCTAAGTTCCTTCTTATCGCATTATTTAGGTAATGTTAAGAAGTTGGAGGAGAATATTTACAGTACAAAACTTTGTTTAACCTTTGTTTGCAGAGGCAGGCAGAGACAATTAAACTGTAATAGGATACAATACAATGGGAAAGATTGGAACCCTGAACCTCAGCTGGGTACTGGATAAATCAGCCATTTTCAGGGAGCCAGGGATGAGAAGGAAGAGAAAGAAGATTCAAGAATCCAACTTTGAGGGCACCTGGGTGGCTCAGTCGGTTAAGCCTCTGCCTTCTGCTCAGGTCATGATCTCAGGGTCCTGGCATCAAGCCCCCCATTGGGCTCTCAGCTCAGCAGGGAGCCTGCTTCCTCCTCTCCCTCTCTGCCTGCCTCTCTGCCTACTTGTGATCTCTGTCTGTCAAATAAATAAATAAAAATCTTAAAAATAAATCCAACTTTGATAAAGATCTGGGATGAAGCAGAAGGAAAAAAATCAATGGTTACATTAATTTACTATCATTAAATATGCTTTCACTTCATGCTAAGCGTTATGTTAAACATCTTTCTTCACTATCTTGTATATTCCTTATATAAATCCTATGAAGTCTTTCCCTTTCTACAGATGGTAAAAATTATCCTTTTCTACATATGGGGAAATTAAGGCTCAGAAAAAATCAAGTGTTTTGCCCAAGTCGCTCAGTAATGAAGAGTTCAGCTGGTACCGGAGAGCAGCATGCTGATTCTTGAGTCAGATTCAGGCTTGAACCCCTTTCCCTGCCTCTTGAGCTACTACTCCAGGTGGCCCAGCCTACACCCTCAAGCTGCACCAGTCTCTTGGCCAGCAGGCAGCCCTCTTGGGTGACTTAACAGCCAAGTAGCTTAAACTGTGAGTATTAAATGATAAAGCCACCTTCCCCCAAATCTCTTCTCCCTTGAGCAGGAAGAACAAAGAAATCTCAAGTCCATTGCCTAAGCCAAGTAAGAAATTCCAGTCTCTCCCCCATTCCATCCATTTCTTCTCTCTATGAGAGGATGTCTCAAAGTCTTCCTTCTCATTTGTTTGGGAAGGGGATGTGAAGAAAATCCTAGGGAGAACACAAGAGGGGATCAGGCTGTTGGAGAAAGTCTTTGGCATCTGAATTGGACTTTCTCTGCTCTCCCTTTCTGTTGTGACTTTGTTAAATTATTATTTGCTAAATGGAACACAGGGTGCCAGATGGCGATATTTCCCCAACAGAGCACAAAAGAAATTCAAATAGACAAGTCTACCCTCATAATGAGAAGGAAATACACAGTACTTCTGGTGAAAGTACATGGCACGCCTGGAAGTGCTGCATGAGGAAGTCAAGACAGAGCAGGTAGAGGGTGATGGGGGAGTGAGAGAGAGCGAGACGGAAAGATAAGGAGAGGGAAGGAGGGGACTAAGGAGGCCGAAGGAGGAATCCCGCAGATGCCTTTATTAGGATCCATGGGTAGAATGCTTTAGGGTTCCCAGGCAAGTGCTGGATTGGTCAATTCAAATAACAAGAAAAGGTTTTTTGGTAAAGCCCATGGAAGACTTATCTAAGGACTATAGAAGGCATACAGGTGCTGGCAAGGAGGGAAATCTGTTGATCACAAGGGTGACTATATCAGGCAGGAACTTCCATTCACTTGTCACTCTGTAGGCTGCTGCTTTCTAGGACATGAACTTGCATGAGGAGTCTAGTGAAAGTTTAAGGTCTCTGCCGGCCACTTGAATGGATGCTAAGGCAGCAACACCATGGAGTAGTTTAGCCTAACTTGACACTTGCCCTCTTTAATCATGGGAAATAGGAGGTGGAGTTGATTGATTGTGATAAGGACTTTTTAGGTAACTCCTGGAAAGCCTGGGGTATTGGCTCCAACAGTTGATAGCTCTTTTTAGACTGTGGATTACTTAGTGCTGGCTTCAATAGCTATAATGAAGTTGAGCAGATAGAGGTATCTAGAGATGTGCAGGGAGGATTGACACCCTCTTTAAAATTTGGAAGACTTAGTAATGACGTGATATCTGGATCAAGTCTTATGAAACGCACTTATGCAGCAAAGAAGCTTGGAGAAAAGTATGTGCAGTATAAGGAAAGTGATGCAAAGACATGGAGACCTGCATCAGCAGAGGGACTGCCCAGGCAGAGTGTTATGAATAGAGTAAAAAACATACCGTGGGTGGTAACAGTAGACTAGAGGTCCTTAAACCTTCCCTACTTCAATTCAGGATTATTTGTAAAGAAGAGGGATGTAGAGGGTGCAGAAAAAGTCAAACGGTCCCAAGCATTGTCAAATGAAACTGCAGAGTAATAAGCAGCAAAAGTGCAAGTTTCTCAATAGCCATCAGCTCTTTACCTAAACTAGCAAATGTTTTAAGGGACAAGAAGTCTAGGGTAAATGCTTTGTAACTATCTCCAACACCTCTGACCCTCCACCTTGAAAACCACAAGTTCATCTCAAAATTGGATAATTATAAAAGAAAAACAGGTAAACTTAGTAAGTAGAAGGCAAGCCTTAAATAAAAACTTATTTTCGGTGCTTCATCAAAATCAATGATCATTATCTTCCTTGCTGCTTAAGAGACTCACAAACAAATAGAAAGATTTCGTACAGACTTTTTTTGTCTTTGAAAACTCAGATTTTTTTTTCTGTGATTTGACTGTAAGTGAAGACAATAACTGCACCTGGTCTGTTCACTACTGCCTATTCAACTAGTAGCAAAGATAATGCTTGGAGTATTGGCAATTTGGGGAAAAAGAAATACATGAAATATGTAAGTTCTATAAATATAGTTATAAAATATATATTTATAAATAAAGTTTTAAAGTGTCAGTATAGTTTGTAATGTTTGTCAATATAAAATCTTTAGGGAAACTTGGGGGCACCTGGGTGGCTCAGTCAGTTAAGCATCTGCCTTTGCTCAAGTCGTGATCCCTGGGATCAAGACCAGCATTGGGCTCCCTGTTCAGTTGAGAGCCTGCTTCTCTCTCTCCCTCTGCTGCTCCCCCTGCATGTGCTCACGCTCTTAGTCAAATAAATAAAATCTTTTAAAAAGATAAAATTTTTAGTGAAACTGTAAAAATGAGAATTCATCAGGGAGGGCCCAATTCTATCTTGTTTAATTCATTTAAAAAATGAAGAAATGAAATAATTTCACAATGTTGACAGTGGAACACTGGCACTCTTTCCATTTTATTTATTCATACCTCTGTGTTCGAACTCTAACGTCATTTAAACATAATTAAGAATGCTCAGAACTTAAAATTAAACATGGAATGTTTCCAGAGATTTTTCTTTTTTTTTTTTTAAATTTTTGATGTTGGAAGGGAATGGTATGACTTAGGGTATTTCTAGTCATTTCTAGTGCCATCATATACTCAGACTACTACCTGTTCAGTAGAGCTAATCATATAAGTAAACTTGGCTGCAAAAAGACAAGTAGTATTTCTGTTTCTACTTGATCTAAAAAGTAAACAAAACTTGTGAAATACTCAGCTGAAAAGAAAAAAAAAAAATCTACCCAAAGAAACCCCTTGAAAATTTAGGGGTTGTTTACTTATGTATTGTTCATTATAAATATGTTTGTGTATTTGTGTGTGTGTGTGTAATTCCTGAATCTTGTTGCTTTTTCCTTCAAGACTTTTGTTATGAAAGGAGATTTCTTAGTACTTAATGGGTGACATTTCTGCACAGCTTATCTCTCTATAGCCAATGCCTTCTTTGCTCAGAAATGTTTAGGTATTACAAGCAAAGAAGGCTGCTTACCGGGTGTCATAAAATGCATTTTCAGATGTGCTATTTCCAGATGCCTTGGCTTAACCTGACTGCCTGGGATTGTTCAGCATGATGGACGGCACTCTGTAACATCTGCTGGCTGCAATGATTATCTGAAGTTACGGTCAAAGCCAAACCCCATACCAAAAAATGAGTAACTTGTATTCATGAAAGTGGTTTTATTTCTGCACAAATGGCCAACAAGCTGTTATGTTAAAGGGTTTTGTGTATAAACTCATCAAGGGGAAAAGGTCACTTATAAGAAAAAAAAAACCTACCAACTTAGAAATAGAAGTATGAGGGAAGAGCCAGAACTGAAATATATGATAAATCAAGCAGCTTTTGAATTTATGTTCCATTCTAATGACTTCTACTATGCCGCTTGTATCAATAGGGTTTCCAAAATTTAAATTATTACCTCTCAAAGTTTTAAGTAAAACATAGCTAGATTACCTGTTCTAAATGAGCAGAGAGAAATTTTTAACACTCGTGATCTCTCAGTGATTGAGATTTAAGATTTTAGGATTTAAACAAGGAAATCAGAGTCGATTATGCAGCATTTATCACACTTCTCAGCAAAAAGAGACTACAGGCACTTAACTTTTTCTTTCTTCTTTTTTTCTGCCTAGGAAGAAAATTTTATAGTGAAAATTTATGGGCGAAGACATAAAGCTGCAACCTAAGCAGATGGCCTGGTAGTTTGACCTTGACTTTTCATTTTAAATCAAACTCAGATCAGTTGGATTCCAAAAAATATCAAATTGCAATTTTTTTCCTCCTCTTTATCCTGAGCCACACATACATTTTTCAATGCTATCATTTCCTTGGGACACAAGGACAAGTGTATATGTAGTGCTATTTCCTTCCCGACTTGAGAACAAAAAGGACAGCATTCTTAGCATGGAAAGACCAATACAATATGTCACCAGAAATCCATTAGAGAGGTGCTTTCTACCTCATTGGGTCAGTCAAGCACTTCTTTCTTCTCATTAACAACAACAACAAAAAAAAAACAGTTGAACAATAAACACGGAGAAGAGAACCAGTGGTTCCTAATCAAACCAAACCAAACTTCATCAAACCAAAGGTATCCTGTATCAAAACCAACAATGTGACCTTTAATTGATACCTTCAATTGATGATACCACATGAGGTAGAGATGGAGGACAATGACCTTTCTCAATCACTGCAGAAAGATAAAGAACTACAAATAAGAAATTTGCTACAGGACCTTGAAAGACACCTAGAAATTGAGAAGTCCTAGAATTTAATCTTCACATGCACTTCTTAAAAGATCTACAATGTGGACACTTCTTGATCCAGCAACCTAATTTTTTTTTTTTTTAATGTAGGCTCTATGCCCAAGAGGAGCCCAACATGGGCCCTGAAATCACAACCCTGAGATAGAGACCCGAGCTGAGATTGAGTCTGATGCTTAACTCACTGAACCACTCAGGAACCCCCAGCAACCCAATTCTTGATGGTATTAACAGTAACTTTTTTAATAAATGTGCAAAGCTATCCATTCAAAGATCACTTTCATAGCATTGATTATGATACTGAAATATGTGGACCAACCTAAATATCTACTAACAGAAGATAGGTCAAATAAATTATTGTACAGCCATCCAATAGAATATCATAGTTATAAAAAATAATACAGAACTTTAAAAAATATTCATTATAAACAAAGTGCATAAAAACTAGTGACCAAATAAAATGTATGAAAAGGAAAACTGTGAATTCATTTTTTAAAAATATTTATCCTCTGTGCAAAACCATGGGGAGAACAGATTTTAACTTTAAATAGGTCAGAGGAGAAACACACTAAGTACCTAGAACAAATCTGGGTAGGATTTGGTATCCATGTAGAATAGAAGGAATCTTGGCCAGCCCTACACACCAAACACAGAAATCAATCCTAGTATAATTGTGGATCTAAATGCAAAAGATAAAACAATTAAGCTTTTAGAAAAATAAGAGAGAATATCTTCTGGCCTGAGGTAGATAAAGATTTCTTGGACAAAACACAAGAAGCACTTTTATAAAAGAAAAAAAAGAAAAGGTAATATGCATTACATTTAAAGAAATTTATCCGAAGTATTTATCAAAAAAATACCATTGAGAGGGTGAAAATGCAACCCATTAAGTGAGGGGAGATGTTCGCAGATCATAAATAAGAGAAAGGACTAGGAACCAGGGCATACAAAGTCACTCAATAGATCAATAAGGGAAAAAACAGATTACCTAATAATCAGGTGAAACACTTGAACAGGCAGTTGGGGGAGGGGGAAGAGAGAGGGATCAAAACATAAGGAATGATACAAGTTTCAACAGTTATCAAGGAAATTTAATTAATCCCTAACGAGATATTATTTCACATCACCAGAATGCTAAACTAAAAAAAAAAAAAAAAAAAAAAAAAGGTAATACTGAATATTAGTAAGGATAGGGAACAACTGGAACTTTCATGGACTGCCAGAAAGTACTTTCAAAACTGTCAGTATTTATTAACACTAAATATAGCCTATCCCTTGATGCAGTGATACATTTTAAGTCTGCAACCAAAACAAATACATAAACTTGTGCCTTGTGTTCACATTGGCACTATTCACAGTCTCAAACTGGAAATGACCCAAATGCCCATTCATTGGACAACGACTAAATACTGCCATAGCTATACAATGAATCTAAGAAAGTAATGGAAATAAATAAATGTAATGACATAGGAACACACGATGTTGAGAAAAGAAGCCGGACACAGAAGAACACAAATTGTAGGAGTCTGTTGAACAAGAGCTGAGAAACAGGTAGATAATATCTGAAGAGGAGTTGAGAAACAGGTGGAAAAAACAGGTGGAAAACAAGTCACTGGTTACCTGTTGAAGGACAGTATCTGCTTGAACAAGCTTGAGCAGGCATTCCAGTGCTGATAATATCTTATTTCTTCATCTGAAAGCTGGTTACATGGATATATTCGCTTTGTTAAAAAACAAAACTGAGCCCTATACTTACGCCATGTGTGCTTTTCTGGTGTGTAACCTATACTCCTAT
Source organism: Mustela erminea (assembly GCF_009829155.1). Lineage (NCBI taxonomy): Eukaryota > Metazoa > Chordata > Mammalia > Carnivora > Mustelidae > Mustela > Mustela erminea. Next base: position 41,201,402 of record NC_045614.1, read on the forward strand.
AAAATACTTACTTTAAAAAGTATGCTTTTAAAATTTAAAATTCAAAATAATTAAAATTTAAAATTTTAATTTAAAATTTAAATATAAAAATTTTAAAAATTTAAAAATGTGTAAGGCATTAGGATGTTGCCCTGAAATACTGCTTAAGAATGGTTAATACTTAAGTATTAACTGAAGTACTGTGAAGTATTATTAGTCTCGAAATAGCAAAGAATATAGCTTACATGTTAAGATATGTTAATTTAAAGAAACCAATGCAGCTTTAAAAAAACAAACAAAAAACCCTGAAAAATGTTTCTAACTACTCTATATTCTTCTTACTGAGGAGCAGGTCTGCAATGAGATCTAATATATGTTCTCATTCTTGCCTTTTGTCAATTGGAAGCTTATTTGAATATTTTTCAGCTTTCCACTTCATGGTTTTTCTTCCCCCCATAGATCTCTTTCTTTTCAAGGAAATACTTGACATTTAAGATGATTTCATAAGTTGGGAAATATCAAATGACAAAGCATTACCAGAGTTATATAGAGAGATTAATGTCTCTCACCACATCCTGGATTTCTTACATTTCTAGGTTTCTCTGCAGTTTTTAAGGGTGATGTCCTATATTCCATAGGCAGTGCCTGAAATCAGATACTCTGCTCAATGATCAGCTGCATTAATTATTGGCTTGTGTCAGTATTCCCATGGGCATCAGAGGAGGCTTTATGGTTTATCACATCAGGGGGCCAAATACTGAGGCACTCTGAGAATGCAATTTTGCAACAGATAATTCCAGCCAGTTGAGAGGGCCAATGACCTCGATTATGACCTATAAGAACAAAACTGCAGACGGCGAGCCGTGGTTTGCCAAAATGAATAAATAATATTGTATTTCCAAAAGTGGCCAGTCAAATTTAGCCTTTGGAGAAAATGATGGTACTGATGGAGAGACATTTTAAGTCATTTCTTCTTTTGGGAAGATTTTTAGCTGTGAGCAATCAGGAAAGAAGGTGGTCATTCAAACTAACATGTTTTGGTGTTGCTAATTAGAATAATCTAGCAAGGTTTAATGGTCCATGAGAAGAATTTTGTATTTCAGGAGTCTGTTGGTCTGGCAAACATTTTAAGTACAGACTCCTTCTTGACAGGAATTATATAAGAGAAAAAAGTAAACCTTCACATAAACACAGACTCAACCTAAAGTTGTTACTTTTTTAAGGTTAGTAAGTAATTTCTTCACTTAGCCAGTGTCTCATGTTCCTCCGATACAAAGGATTGTTAACATACATGGGGACATGTAACATACACAGCTTCAGAGTCTTCAGAATCTAGATATGTGGTCATGCTGTGAGGTTAGTTACAATAGCTATTTTTAAAATCATCTACTATGGTCCAGGTTCCTTATTTTTTAAATATTATATTTATTTATTTGACAGAGAGAGTGAGAGAGATGGAGAGAGTACATGTGCATAAGCAGGGTTCTGAGAAACAGAGAAAGAGGGAGAAACAGGCTCTTGGCTGAGCTGAGAACCTGATATGGGGCTCAAACCCAGGGCCCTGGGATCATGACTTTAGCCAAAGGCAGAAGCTTAACCAGCTGAGCCACCCAGATGCTCCAGTCCAGGTCCTTAATATACAGATTTGATTTAATTCTCCAACAACCCAGAAACTAATGACAGTAGCAGGAACAGCTTTAAAATGATTACTCCGCATTACTGGGTGCTTATGCTATGCCGGGCATTGCAAGGAAGATATAATTTACTACACTCTAACAATGTGACATCTATTTTCTAGAGGAGAATGTATTGGGATCCCATCATTAATGTGTTTAATGGCCACGAATTAAACCACCGTCCCTCAGCAAAATGACAGAGTTAGAAAGAGTAGCCAAGAGAAGGAGCGCGGGAGAAGATGACTCTCCAAAGGCGGGTGACTTTGCTCTGCATGGACAGAAGGATCTTGTGTCCAGCAGTCGGGTAAAGAGGAAGATGCAGACTTGCCATTTCTTCCCCCAGTCGGTTTCTTTGTTCTCAGTGGCTGAGAATCACACTGAAGTGAAGAGAAGTCATGCATGTAGAGATTCATTCCCCCCCCCACACACACACATGACCATTGAAAGCAGAAATTCTTAATTTACAACTCAAGAAGCAGAAGTATTTCAATGCCCGACAACCAAAACAATTTTCATTTTGGGAATAATTTGAAATACCATTAAATTTTGTTGTTTCTTCCTTTAAAACTTCCCTATTAATCACTACTTCACCTCCAACGCACCCCTACGCTCCTAGCACGAAGATGCTGCCCTACTCACTGTACTAGTTTTAGGGCCCAAGTGTAGAAAGTTACAAAGTGGTGGCATGTAGGCTCTCATGGGTGACCAATTTTAAACCCTGTGTGTACCACACACGACATCTCTAATAGGAGGTGCCTGCCCTAGTGGCACCAGAGCTGAGAGCAGTATGAGCCCAGTGGTTCTCCAAGTAACACACACCCTCAGTACTTGCTAGAGGGGCATATGCCTTGTCACGTCACAAGTGCAACAGGGGGAGGGGCTTCCTGGAGCATCCAGGTGAAGCTCGTGCACAGGATAAAATGACGGCATTGTGATGAACATGGAATTGCGGACACAAAAATAAAGTTTACTGAACTAAGGAAAGGATCTCATAACCTAAGGAGTCCTTTCAAACTGTGGTGCAAGGCACTCCACAGAAATCCTCATTTTTCCTCCATACCTCCAGGGGGCGATGTCCATGCAGAATCTGTTACGCAGTCTGCTTTTCCAAATAAAACTGAAACAGATTTTCTTTCTATTCTTCTAGTGATACTCTAAGTTTATGACACGGTCATTATGCAATGGTGCTAAGGAAAAAAGTCCTTCTGAATTTGTTAAATCTGTCTGCCCATCAGTCAGCGTAAACCCAGACCTTACAGGAAGGAGACAGTTGTTCTCTGCTTTTCACCTGCTGTGTGTTGTAATACACTGGGAGGTCTTTAAAGGTGAACAGATTGCAGCTTGGAGTCAGGCAGCATGGGGTGGAGATTTTGTACCTCCCTCTAGTAGCTGTGTGACTTGGGGAGGTTACTGAACCTCTCTCTGCCCCTTTTGGCTCCATCATCCCAACCTCTGCCTTGGTCTTGAATGCCTCTCCCTGTATCTAAGTAAGGATATTTGTCACTGAGAATCACACCAGGGTGAAGGAGCGGGGGAAGAGTCCTGCTGGAAGAGTCCAGAATGATCATATCTTGAGACCTTACTCTAATTTTATCTGCAAATATAATTTTTTTTTCCAAGTAAGGTCTCACACACACAGGTTCTGGGTATTAGGACATGAACATACACTTTAGGGGGCCAGCTTTCAACTCAATATGCAGTTCATATCTGTAATTGAACCTTTAAAAAAAGTTTCATTTGCATGGTCTCATTTAAACTTTTAATCAAGGAATAGGAGTACATGAACACCAGTAATCCACGAAAGACTATGAAACAGTTATAAGAGAGGTGGAAAGGAGGGAGACAGGGAGGGACACTTGGCTTCATGGAGACAAACTTCATAGAACAAGTAAAAGCCTACATAGAACTTGAAGGAAGGGTGAAATTTTGAACCTTAGATTTCTTCTCTATTTTAAAATGATAATTCACTTTATAGCCTTGCTCTGAGCATTCAAAGATAGACTCCATGTAAAGCAATTAATTCATAGCCTCTTAAATAGTTAGCATTTAATACCCATTTATAATGAATATTAAATGTTGTTGCTTTTTAAAGACCTGCCAAATAAATCATCCAAATCGCTAATAACATTCCTTTTGCTGTGCTGAATGTTTAGACTCTAAAATGCTTTCCCCTATTTTTCTTTCACACACAGATTTTCATGATTCCTTCTGAAAGGTGTCAATCATTTCATGAGATAAACACAGAAGATAACATTTATGCTAGAATATTCTGCCACCTGCAGGTAATCGAGGGCTGCTACAGTTTTCACAAAACAAGCTGCGTCTGCTAATATTAATTAAATGGCTTTTGAAGCAGGGGCCCTTGTTCTGAATCTAGGAGGCCTCCATAAATACTTATTTTCTTGTTAGTATATTATTGCCAGCGGATGCTAGTCAAAAAACACTCCTGTAAATAAGACATTAAAAATATTTACGCTTTAGCCCCATGCTAATTTTTGAATTTCAGAAAAGGCACGAACTCAGCTCTTAATAGACTGATCCTCTAAGTCAGTGGTTTTCAAAGTATTATTTCTGGATCAGCAGCAGTACCCGGGGCCTTGTTAGAAATGCACCACCCCAGCCTTGTGCATGAGAAATTCTGGGGCTAGGGTTCAGAAATCTGTTTTGACAAGATGCCAGCTGGTTCTGATGCACAAAGTTCTAGAACCAGGCACCTGCATGTGGGAGTAGGGTTTTTGTAGAGGGTGGAATGAGGGATAAAGGGAAGCCAGGGAGCCTATAGAGGGGAAGGGAGGAGGCAGTTAACAAAAGCCTGACCCAGCTGCATGGCTTCATAAATGGGCAAATGGAAGATACTTATTTCTGATAAAACTAGATCTCATGTATTAGCAACATTAGGACTGGCATACTTTTTTGTCTAGCTAGAATTTTATTTCTCCTATCGAGACTTCAAAGGAAATGTTGGCTTCTATTGTGTTCTATTTTCTCTGACATTAAACTCATTTATGAGATTACACTCCATCTCTTCAATAACTGAAATTTCATTCACACACATAGCTAAAACCCAATCTGCAAATCCTTCAGAGCTAAAAAGACAGACTATTCCACTTTGCCTCATTTAAAGACCGTAAAAAAGAATAAACATAAGTAAATCACTATTATCAAATACATGAAAGTACACAAGAATGGCAGACTTACTCTTATTTGCAAGTGTGGATTTGAAATCGTGGCACGTCCTCTTACCTGGGGAGGAGGTAGGGGAGCCTTTCAAGCGAGTGCTGGAAGCAACATGGTTCTCAAGCTTGGCTGAGCATTGGAATCGCTATTGCAGGAAGGGGTCACGGGAAAGTGCTTAGCATAACGCTTGCCCTATGAAAGGGGTTTGCTCCCCATTGGCCAGGACTGTTGCTGCGGGTAAGATAGTCCTCTCTTCAGTGGCTGCAAGCCAGCCTTCCCATTAACATCACCTGGAAAACATCGGCACCCGGCCCGGCTTGAGGCGTTCTACTGTACTCGGGCTGGAGCAGGACCTGAACATTTTTCTCAAGCTCTCTCGTGTGGAGCCAAGGTGGAGAATAGAACAGCTGCACTAGTGATTGGAAGATGAGTGCGTTTAGAATTTTCTTCGTAATGTGTCCACAATCTCATCAGGGAGACAGACAAAACCAGAATGGATTATGAGAATGGTAGCCTGAGACTTAAACGTTGAGCCTTGCACTGGATATCACATCTCTTTATGACATCATGTGTATTTATTTAAAGATTTTTGTTTATTTGAGAAAGAGAGTGAAAGCAAGAGAGATCACAGAGAGAGAAGGAGAAGGAGACTTGCTGCTGAGCAGAGAGCCCCATGTGGGGCTGATCCCAGGACCCTGAGACCATGATCTGAGCTGAAGGCAGAGGCTTAACCCACTAAGCTACCCAGGCACAGGCCCCCCCCCCTTTTTTTAAATGAACATCCCATGAAAATACTGCAGTCGAGGTCTGCTTTCTGCCTTGTATTGCTAATTTACCTAATTAACAACCCAGGTGTACATACTGTATATTGTATTTTAGATGTTATATCTCTATGATGTTCTATTCTAGATTACCACAGCTCTTGTTGATAATGCCAAAAGGTGGGTACTCTTACTATCACTGATACAAAAAAATACTTCCTCAGATGCCGAAGAATCTCTTGTTTCACAGGAATGGGAGATAAGTCCAGGACGGCTTGAATGGGCGCAGGAATCACAGACAGAGGAAGCATCTCTGCGTAATTGAGACTGAGGCATATCGCGTGCCGGCGGAGATGGAGACAGAAGAAACTGCAAGTGGACTTTGAAGAGCTGAGGTGGGGAGTGGGGTCGGCTTCAGCAAGGTTGGCAGGGGAACACGTTTTTAGAAGATACACACACAAGTTCAAGTGAAATAGGTGTTGAATAGAAAGTATAAACTTATCAAATGCACAGTGTCACCGTATTTCTCGCAGAAACCAGTTGGTGACCTACTTGATGTGGAGCTTAGTCAATTGCCATGGGCAAGGCGGCACTGGCCCTGGGTGACAGACTCTCTGGAGAGCTGTGGCCACTGAGCGTGAGCAAGATCAACCCACTGCCCAGGGCTAAGTGCTAGCGGGATTTAATTCTCACCCACTTCACTCCCGCTGGTAGATGATGGCGGCGCTGAGTGCAGATGTTGTGGGTGCACATCTGCTCCGGGACCAATCAGGGAAGAATGAAAAAGAAGGTATCTGAGAGAGGACGATGGCTGACCCTGGACAAGACAGAGTGGGGGACAACAGTTTGCTTGGAGATCGTAGTTGAACAAGATGCAGGCCTGAGAGGTACAAGGCAAAAGACAATAGAAAGCAATCGTGTGCAGCTGGAAGTTAGAACTTACATCAGAGAATGTTGAGAAATCAGGGGGAAAGGGTTGGTTTGAGTCAAATTTTAGAATTCTACATTTTTTGCAACTTGGACTTAATTTGCAGAACAGTGGGGAGCCACTATGTTTCTGAGTAGGGAAATGAGTGCATTGTAAGAAAATGTCTAGCACGGGCATCTGGGTGACTATTGGTGAAGCCTCTTGCCTTTGGCTTAGGTCATGATTCCAGGGTCCTGGGATCAAGACCCACAGCCGGCTTGTTGCTCAGCGGGAAGCCTGCTTCTCCCTCTCTCTCTGCCTGCTGTTCTCCCTGCTTGTGTGCTCTCTCTCTCTCTCACTGTCAAATGAAAAAATGAATAAATAAAAATCTTTAAAAGGAAAGAATGTGTCCAGCAACAGTGAGTTTTCTTACTAAAAATTCAACCATGAATTTTTTTAAATTTATTTGTTTGGCAAGGTGGGGGTGAGGGGTGGGGGGAGGGGCAGAGGGAAAGGGAGAAGCAGACTCCCTGCTGAGTAGGGAGCAGCCACCCAGGTGTCCCGCAACAATGAAAGTTTTAAACTGAAAGAGACTTTAGAGTTCATTTGTCAATTAGTTTCAAGCTAGTGTTCCGGGGGTCAGAGAGCGTCCAAAGGTGTATTTTGTTTGGTTTGGTCCCCATGGTGTGTCTTACCTTTTCTTTTCTTTTAGCTTTCAGCTGGAACATGCAGTGTCTGATTTGCAGCTTTTTCTCCTAGTATGTCAAGTAGACTCTGTGCAATGGCCAGGTGGAATTCGGAGACAAGAAAAACCCTTTGCTAAATACACTTCAAGCAAAGTCCTGACCAAAAAAGAAGCGTTCCTGGGTATGTCTTACCCTATCCCAGGTTATATTTCAAAGGGTCTTTTTTTTTTTCTTTTTTTCTTTTTAACAGCCCCAAGTCTTGTGTAACTGTGGTCAGTGAGAACTCCCACTCTGAATAACATACATGCCGGCTGAGAACCAACCCTCTTAAAAACCCGAGGATTAGAGTCTTGGAAATTGGCGATGTGTTATCTGAGCCAGATTTCTGCCAGATAGAACCCTCCATTCTTTGTCCGTAATGCACCTTTAACAGCAAATGCAGAGATGCCCCTTGCCACTTTGTAATTATGCCAGTTGATTAATACTGGCCAAATTCTCGTTTCCCCAAGAAAGGGCTGCCTTTTCCACAACAATTTCTTAAGTTTTCAATGATGTAAATAAAGCATAGAAGATGTGGCATAAATATGATGAAATACAGTTTTGGGGCTCCCTTCTTTCTTGAGCCTTTGCCACACCTTGTCCTCTTCCTGTTTATAAGTAAACCACAGACTAATTGGACAAAATTTGCATATAACCCTTCATTACAGAGCGCAGAGTACTTTGAAGGGGGAAAAATAATCATCCACATTTTTTAAATTGGAAGCACTTTCTTAATGATTTTTCCATGGTCAGGGGTTGAAAACCCACAACTCAGTTATTCATGTGGAAAAAAGTAAAGAAAAATAAATAAAATAAGGTTTAAAAAATTTTTTTTATTTATTCATTTGAGAGAGAGAGAGAGTAGGAGCACAAGGTGTGGAGGGGCAGAGAGAGGGATGGGCAGACCTCCCTGCTGAGTAGGGAGTCCTAAGAAGGGGTGAAGGGGCTGATCCCAGGACCAGGGGATCATGTCCTGTGTCCAAGGCCAAGAAGCTTAATGACTGAGCCACACAGGCACCCCTAAATTTCTCAGTCTGGGTACTGTTGTCTTTTGGGGGCAGATAATTCCAGTGTTGGGACTGTCCTGTGCCTTGTAGGACATATAGCAGCATCGTGTTCTTTATTCCCTGGATACCAGAAGCACCAACACCCAAATCCTGACAACCAGAAATATCCCATCATCGCCAAATGTACCTGGGGCAGCAAAATCTCCCCCCGTTGAGAACCACTGCTGGATATCAATCTTAATTTTGGTTTCCTATTTGTCACCCCATGCTCTTGAGGAAGCACAGTTGAAAGAAGTACAAAATGTGGAGATAGGTGAATTAAAGCAATTAAATGACACAGATTTTAATCTTTTTAAACTAAAAGTTTAAATCCACTAAAATGAGGTTTTCAAAAGTTGTAAACTGATGAGAAAATTTATTAAACTTCTATTCATCCTAAATATTCATAGGAGCCGAAAGGGAAAAGTAAGGGTAAGGAAAATATTTTGAAGCTTGGAAATTATGTCTCTAAAGGAATTAATGGTTATTTTTCATGTTTCTGTGGTATTAATATAGCATGGGGCGTGTGAGTAACAACACATCCTTTCTGCCTCGCCTAGAGTAATTACAATAGAACGTCTAAACATTAAATCTAGAAAAGGTTTCTAAGCATGATATAGGAACTGGTAACTAATAAGATGCAAAAAGGGAACATAAAAATGACAAAGACTATGTATATTTTTTCTTTTACAGTGACTTAGTTTTAATAAGCAGAAAGAAATTCATCTCTAAGTTTTCCCATGGTTGTTAAAAAAAGGCACAGAAAGAAATAGTTTAGGTTCTTGCTTGCTGTGTTTCATCATGTTTTAATACATAGGAGTTGTATTTTGGACATAATTTTTATATAGTAGCTATCTACACATTTAGGCTAGGGAGGTGTAAAAGTTAATGATTCTGGAATCAAGGCACTGTCACAAGGACAGAAACTTAGAAAACGCTTTGTCTCGCTGTTCTTAACCCCATTGTGGATTTCACATACGTAAGGAATTTCTAAAAATATATAGGTGTCCAAGCCCTATGGACAGTTATTTTGATTTAATTAGTATGGGAGGAGGTGTCACTATTATTTCTAAACACCCTTTAGGTGATGTTACTATTAGGAGCCACTGGTCTAACCCATGGGTTGCAAATGTAAATCACGACAGGGACCAGGAAATTAATGCAAATTAATTAGTGGTCCCAGTCTAAGAAAACAGGGTCCAGTGGGGACTGAGTTAGACTGGAGACTCTATATTCTAAAAATATTATTTTGCACAGTTTGTAGCCATATGGAAATGCTGTCCTCGTTTTTATTAGAAACCAGACATTAGGTATTTTAGAGAAAGTTCTCCAACTTCTTGGAATACCAGAAAGGGACCAAATGAAACATATCTGTGGGCTGCCCATTTGCAACTCTAAAGCCAGTCTGCTTTATTTACTTCACCAACGGTGAAGTTGAGAATCAGAAATTACACAGAATCAGAAATCACAATGATCAAATTCGTGGCAGAGCCTGACTCCAGTTGTTAGTGTTTTTTGGTCTGTCCAATGATCTTACGTTGCGATGCTACAGCTGTTCATGATAATGAGAACATTTATTAAGTGCCTGCAGTGTGCCGGGCACTATACTAAGTGGAACCCACATCCATCTTTTTAAAATCTCTTAGGGAATTTATGGAATGAGGATGAATAGTATCCTCATTTTACAGAGGAGGGAATCGAGTCTGGGAGACATTGACCGCAGAGGTCCAGGAGAGTCCAGCACGGCATTCCAGTTCACCTGACTGCAAAGTCTCTTCTGTTAACTCTCTGCACCCTGTTTTCTGGAATGTTTCTTTCCGCGTTGTGAAAGGAGTCTCTCTTGAGTGCATTAGGAAGGTAGGTGCCCAGCCCTGGTCCTTGGAGCATACATCATGGTCTCTCCCTGCTGTGTTCTGCCTGTGCTGTGCCCATCTTTTGTGTTTATTATTAATGTTGACCCTGCTTGAGGTCTGATGTCAGCTTTTCACTGGGTAGGTTGGAAGCTTAGGAAAAATGACAGCCCTAATGAAATGCACTCGAAGTGAGACCTTGTCAGGCTTGCTGCGGTTATGCACGATTTGCCTGTTTTAGAAGAAATGGACTAAATTGAACACTGGCCTCCCTGTCTCTCCCTGGACTGTCAGCCAGAATGTGTACAAAGACAAAAGCTTCCACTGAAAGGCACCATTAAGACAGACCTGCTTCGCAATGGGGGAAAAAAAGGTGTTTAAGAAGAATGTGGGAGAAAAATGAAGATGGTTTACCATTGCAAGCCAGTCAGAATCAATGAGCATATTTGCATACTGACTCAATGCTTACTTCCCTCTCTCTCCTTTCTGACCTCAATCCAACATTGTTCCAAAGACTGGCAGTACCAAAGTGTACAAATGCCCTTCAGACTTCCTCCAAATTTTCAATGAGGACTAAAATATTCATCATCCTCACTTCTAGATCTGAGAGTTCAAATTATAAGCAGAAACTGAGAATTCATTCATTTAATATCTTGTCTCTGTTCCACTTAGCTCAGTGCTAAGGAACTGGCACTTAAAAGCATGACATGATCTGACCCCAAGGAACATATGGTGAATTGGCAGTATACATATTGAATGGTAAAGCTGTAGTAGTCAGTCACACTTACTTCTCTGAGTTCAGGATTGCTATCTTAAGTTTTAAGTTGTTTTTATTTCACCAGAAATACAGTTTGGTTATAGAAAAAAGACCCAAAAATGAGATAGAAAGCTGAGAAATTCTCTATTACTCCTCCATTCCTAAATATTCACCATTACCAATCTGGCATTTCTTACATACTGGTGTGTGTGTGTGTGTGTGTGTGTGTGTGTGTATTTCTTTTTTAATGCCAGTAGAGTCATAGAGTGAACAGGATTTCATGACTTGGCTTGTTCTCCACTATGATGGTATAGAGAACTGTGAAAGGGGCAGCAGAGGAGCAAGCGTCTTCCTTGCCTGTGTCTGATTCACAAGAAAGATGAATTCCTAGCCATTTTGTTTGGGTTGGGCTGAATGTACTCAAACCACGCATGTGTGTGCAGACCACAGGAAAGCCAGGATTGCAGGGAATGTGGGTTCTGGAGACAACACAGAAGACAGAGGAGTAACTACCATGTCATCCCCTTCCTTCAGCGAAGATGTGGGAAGCCTAGACTAAATTTACCTTTGTATTGTAGATAGTTAATTTCAGTTAGATCAATAACTGACAGGCATCTAAATCGACAAACAGTGGCCAATTTATCATTAAAGTTTTATTTATTTATTATTTTTATAATATTTATGTATCATTTATTTATAATTTATTATTTTTACTTACCTTTTCTTTGATTATCTTGGACTTTGATTATCTTGGGTAAACAAGTATTCAGAGCCTGCACTCACTGCTTTCATCATTTATGGATCCATTAACCAGTGGGTCCATGTGCCACCTTTCATCCATGTACCACCATGTTCAATAGACGCTTACTGAGTAGTGATCGTAAACCAGCCACTGGTGAGATTAAAGAAAATGAGAGATCATCTGTGGCTTCAAATAACCTGTATGGTTTGGTATAGGAGAAAGCTAAGGCAGCAATTAATATAGAGAATGATCAGAATTATCCTAAGAGAAAGAACTGGATGCTATGGGAAAACAGAGGGAAGATGAAACAGGCTCTCAGGAGGGACGTCGTTTAAGTTTGGCTATCTATAACTTACTTTGAAAGGAACACTAGTGTAGCGGTTAAAAGCAAGGCCTTGTAATCAGATGTGAATTCAGATCACATGTCTAAATAGTTGAAACCTCACATTGTTACTAGATCATGTTCTAAGCTTATTTTGCAACTTGTAATTGGACTGCCTTATCCTCCTTCTCCTACCTGACAGGTTTATTCCACGTATGCTTTCCCTTCAGTTCCTTCTTCCTGTCATTTTCCCATCATACCCAATATTATTTCTACCCTCTGGTTCCAGGATGCCTACTGTGCTTCTAGACACTATTTCCCGCCTTGTAAAGCATTCCAATAATGAAGGTCTCAGTGAATTTTCAATAATTCCTTTCTAATACAGTAGTGCCTGAGGTGCTATAGTTACTAAATAAGTAAAAAATATTTATTGACTGCATGGACAGATAGTTGAAAAGTGAAGATAACCTATGTGAGTTTCTTGAACTGAATAGTTTTATAGATACAGTTCCTCCTCGAAAATGGTTCCTTGAGATTTCAGCTTTGCCATTCATTATTGCTTCATCTTTCACAAAATGGCACCTTCCCAATGGCAGTCTCTTGGTATTTTTCTTGCCTGTTCCTGGAGAAATTAAGTAATGTAAACTTGTACTAGTGACAAACCTCTGAATATTTTAACAGATCATGGAAATATTTACTTCTTTCCATACTTCAATTTTGTAATTTTCAATATGGAAGAGGTTCATATTCAAGGCATCAGATCATTGGTCTTAAAATTCTCTTTCTTGACTACTTTGTGGATATGTCCCTGAAGCAATTATCTCTGATGAAAACATGAGTGCTGAGGTACAGAGCAAAAAGAAAAAGAGGGGGGACAAAAGAAGGGAGATCTAGTAATGTCGCTGTGTCTAATAGAGAAAAGCTAAGGATGCAAAACTACAGGAGTTTGTTTTTGAAAGCTGGTTTAAAGTTCAGACTGACGTATATCAGAGATCTTTTGGGAGCCAATGGGAGCAAAATCTTGGCCTACTACAATGGTGGGTCCCACTGGAATGGTCTCAAAGTTCTCTGCTTCAGAAGAAATTCTAGCATATGTAATTCTCTGACTCTTGTCACACCTTGACAAGGAATTAGAGGAAGGAAGTGGGAATTTTACATGCAGGCAGTTTGACCCAGAGTTTGCACTCTCAATATGAGTTGACTGAATGGATTGAAGTGTTAGGTATTTTTAATACATTTTTTATTTATTATTGATAGGGTAGTAGTATTTTAAGATTTGTAGATGAGAAAGCTAAAGCTTTCTCTAAAACTAAAGGGATTAATTACTCTAGAACATAAGTCTAGTGAATTAGGTATCAAATGTAAATCTGAATTTATATCTTATTTCATTTTTCATTTGAGAGCTTTCAGATGTGGTTTGCAGAAATGAAATATTAGCTTAGCATTTATAGAGTTTGTGGTTTAGCCTTAATTAATAATAATAATAATGATAATAATAATTTAATCCTCACCACTGCACAACTTTTCATTTCCCATTTTAAAATTAAGGAATGGACAGCTGAGGACATTAAAAGGCCAAAGGTCTCACAGGCGGCAAAGGGGAGAGACAAATACAGATCCAAAGAGGTCTGACCTTGGTATCAAGATTGGCCCAAGTTCTTAATCCACACATTTTTTGCTGCTTTTCTTCTTTTGTGTTCTGCCTGCTTCTCCACTGAGCTTGGGGCTTATACTCTAATTCCTGAGTATCAGGGAGACAGCTGTTGCACCAAGAAAGTTAATAAAAGGTAAAACTCAGCTGCCACTGCTTACAAGCATTTCTAGAATATAAATTAAGAGAGAGTCTTTAAAAAACTTCAACAGATCTAGTTCTTTTTCTTTTAAGCTTTTCATCTGGGTACTCCTTTGAGAAATGCAACTTTGGGTGGGGATGTTTGCCAAGAGTCTTAGTTGGGAATAAGAGAGGTTAAGGTTCTTGAAAGGCGAACAGTGAAGCCTGGAAACAGAATATCTGTAAGTCATATACAACAGATACCCCAGAGAAGCTGAAATATGCCAATTCATATCAACTGAAATCATGGCATCTTTAGTATTAATACCTCTTAAATCTTCAGGATGGACTGTTGGTTGAGAAAAGTTGTATGCGTATTTGACCCACTGCTATAAGGCAAATGCCACCATGGCAGAGTGTAGTAGTGATTCGGGATGGGGAAGGGGAGGATAGGGAATGTTTTTTCTTTTTTTTTTTTAAGATTTTATTTATTTATTTGACACAGAGAGAGAGATCACGAGTAGGCAGAGAGGCAGGCAGAGAGAAAGGAGGAAGCAGGATCCCTGCTGAGCAGAAAGCCCGATGCGGACTCCATCCCAGGACACTGAGACCATGACCTGAGCCGAAGGCAGAGGCTTAACCCACTGAGCCACCCAGGCGCCCCAGGAATGGTATTTATAAGGGGCCCAGGCTCGATGCTTTAAGGTGGGTCTTGCTAGGTGTGAAATGGTTGGAATTAAACATGTTCTATGACACATTTGCTGTCCTAAGTAGGCACTGAGAGTCACAGATCTTAAATTAAGCTTTAATAAATTAATTAAATCTTGATTAATAGTCTATTTTATGTGGTAGGACTGCCATGAAGAAGTATTTTCTTCCAGGAACAGGTAGGTATTTATTTTAGCTTGTTCTCAGTATTGTTTAACATATGCTTGGGAATATATGCCTGATCCCAGAATTGTTTCATCAGGGACAGGAAATTAGGCTACTTTCAGTTCTCACACACACACAAAAAAATACCAGCAATGTTCAGAAGTAGGCCAAGGCTATATTAACCTGTATGAGCCACAGTCCTCCTTACAGAGTCAATGTACACAAGAGTCCTTCCTTCAATAAGTACTTGCTGATTAGGCGGGTCCCAATGTGCCTTTTCTTTTCCCAGATACAGTGTTCCTCCAGCTCTTCAGCATTCCTTCCTCTTTTACAAATGTTAGCACTTCTAAGCTATAAGAGATAGCAACGCTGAAAGGGATTCTCTTCCCCTCCCATAAACACTCATTCTCAAACTTTGGTCTGCATGACAATCATTCAGAGAACCTCTTTAACATTAAAATTAGGGATCCTACCAAGATACAATTGTGGAGTAGGGCTGAAAACCCTAAATTTTAACTTCTCCCCTGTCCCCAAATTGCCATCATCAAATCATGCTTGTATAGAGGTCCCAGGACCATGCTTTGAGAAACACTGGAAACTTTGAGTTTTCCTGGCTAGTATAGCACCTGCAATTGCCACCAGCCATTGGTACATGATCTCTGTTGAACCTGGAGTTTCCTGTTGGTGCATTGACATCTCTGGGCATTTCAACATTGCCATGTGATTTCAACATAGCCAAGTGATAAGGAATTAACTGTGTTTACCTTAGTTCTCTGGTAGACTTTATATAAAAAAAATCTGTGTCCCAGAATCTACATGATTTGTTTAGAAGGCAATTCCTTCTTTTCATTTTACTAATTATCTTAACCCTAGTCAACTCACCTCTGATGTTTCAGTGGAAGATTATCCCAACAAGGGTGATGTTTAACAGGATATTTTTTCATTTGCCTATTTGAGGGAATACAATTTTCCTTCTTTGTCTAAACAAATGCTTTTACGGATTATTTTTTAAAAATGATACTACAGAGAAATATAAAGAGGAATATAAAAAATGCCTAAAATTCTACCTTTTATGTAGCCTAACATTTATGTCTAAGACTTGAGACCTTTTCTCTTCAAACACAGTATTTTTTATAAAACTTGAATTATACTAGAATACCTTTTTTTTTACTTCTTTAAAAAACTTACTATACCATGAACATTGTTTATATTAATAAATTTAGTTGAATACTTAGAAAGTTCTCACTTTGTATTATGAGAAACATGCTCCAGGGAATATATTCTTGTACATACTCTTGTACATGTATTTTGGCATAGCTGTCCTAATAACTGCTTATATTAAATTACTACAAGTAGAATTAGTGGGCCACACTTAAGATTTCAACACATGCTATCCAATTGTCCTCAGGGAAAGCTTACAATTGTCTTTCTCACACAGTCTCTATACTGCCTACTCAGAGAAGCCTTCCGTGATGACATCATCTTAAAGAAAAATCTGTCTCTTCATCCCAGTGCTATTGATCCTATTATATTGTTCATAGCACTGATCACTACTTGATATATTGTGTATTTCTTTTATTACATTCTCTCTTCCCCAGTAGACTACATGCCCACCAGTGGAGGGATTCTTCTTCTGTTCGCTGTTGTATCTCTGGCTCTCAGAACAATGTCTAGCAGATAGTAGGTGCTCTATAAATAAATATGGGCTGAATTCATGATCTGTTTTTAACATGAGATATTATCTTTTTTACTGGTCTTTGTAAAGAGCCATATTCCTTTTGAATAGGAATGTAAAGTACAGTCCTATGAAGGCAACTTAGCCAATTAGTGTGTTCAGCTGTACCTGCTCCCCATCTGTTCAGCCAGCTCTTCTTCAAAAGGCCCAGATTTGCTTACTTCAACTATGAAAATATTACTGCTGTCAAAACGACAACATTTTTATCCTACCCATGTAGTAGACATACTTTGGATCTGGGGTTGGCAAATTTTTTCTGTGAAGAGGAGAAAATAGATATTTTGCACTTTGTCAGGCATGTGATCTTTGTCATAAGACTCAACTCTGTGGTTGTATCATGAGAAGAGCCAGAGACAATGGATAAACAAATGAGTGTGACTGTGTTGTTACATAACTTGATTTACAAAAACAGATATCAGACCAGGCTGGGCTCACAAGCCCCTGCTTAATCAGTTTTCATTGATTCAATGTTATGTAGTATCTAGAACAGCTCTGTCCAATAAAAATGTCATGTAAACCATATATGCAATTTAAATTTCCAATAGGCACATTATAAAAAGTAAAAAGTAACGGGTGAAATCAGTTTTAATAATATATTTTATGTAGCCAAAAATATTCAAAATATTGCTTTAACATGTAAATATTATTAATGAGATGATTTGCATTTTTATATGAACTTTTGGGAATCAGGTGTGTATTTTACACTTACAGCACATCTCAGTTGAGTCTGGACACACTTCAAGAGCTCAGTGGTCATATGTGGCTGGTGGCCATTGTATCAAACAGTACAGATCTGGAGCAGGTTTTCTTAACCTTGGCACGACTGAAACATTGTATAGGCACATACATGATTGTGGGAGACTGCAACAGTTCGTGACAGGGTGTTCAGAAGATATACTTCACCTCTACCCACTAGATTCTAGTAGTGCCTGTTCAACGTTGGCAATAAAAACCATCTCCAACCATCTTCAGACATTACTAAGTGTTCTTTCAAGGGCAAAAGTTCCCCAACTGAAAACCACCGATTTAGAATATGCATTCTAAAGCTAGGTCAATGAATTCCCTGGAACTGAAAAGGATAGTACCTATTTGCCTACATTTGTGGGGTAGTAGAGGGAGGGAGGAAGGAGAGGGTTTCTTTCTTTCTATAGCTTCCCAAAGGTGTCCTGACCCAAAATAGATTATAAATCACTGATCTAGTGGAAAGAGATGTTAAATTGTGCAATTAGGTGTATACCACCAATGAATTCACAGCACAAATCCAAACTTTTGCCTGTGCCCTTTTAAAGTGAAATCGGTTCCCACGATGAACCTAAACACTTCAGTCTTCTTAAACTGTACTGTGGTTTGCCATCTTGATCCATTACTGTGGGCATACTGATTTTGAACAATTCATTTCGAGCATTACTTCAGGAGAAAATCCATGAACGAGCAGATTCTGGCTAACATATTACAGCAATGGTGAGGGATTATATGTACCATTTTAGCAATCAGAGAATCATTATTATTGAAACTCTAAGTTAGCAAAATGAACAGGTCATGAGATTGAGAGTGAAATTTACATGATCTAAACAGCTATGTGACCTTAGGCTGAGAGAGACTTGGCTGTAGGCTTTCTCAGATTTTTCAGGAATAAAAGGAGAGGATATTAAAGTTATTGTCTCCCCCTGAAGAGGAGGTGGGTGGGGGCAGGGGGCAGGGGTAATTGGGTGCTAGACATTAAAGAGAATACTTGATGGAATGAGCACTGGGAGCTATATGCAACTAATGAATCATGAAATTCTACCTCTGAAAGTAGTAATAGGCTATATGTTAATTAAACTGAATTTAAATAAAAAAATTTTTTAAATGTTATTGCCTCCTTAAAACAGTAGTTCTGATTTCTACTCAAAATTCTGCTTGACTGCTTATATCTATCTGCAAACACAGCCTCGGGGTGGGGATGGGTTTCACTCTGATGACAAGGGCTATGAAGGTAAAGTATAATTAGCTTCTCCTGTTTCCTCTAGATGCTATAAAATACTGGAAAGAACTGGTCACATTATTAGAATATGAACTATCTCTAGTGATGTGGGCATCCAAACAGGAGATCCTCAACCATCGGCTTTAGTTAGGTGATTATTTTCTCTGTAACGTACACCTCTTCTCCAAGTCTGCTGTACAGGGGGAGGGGGACTCACATGTTTTTCATGCAATTAAAATTCATATGCTTCGAATCTGAACCAACTGAGGATTTTGTGGGTGGTGTTACTAAGAGACTGTCTAACTCCCTCCCCTAATTGAAATACTTTCCTCAATTCCAACTTGTTTTTATGCCTGAACTCGCTTCCGTGTTGATTTGCATAGCAACACTGCTCACCCACTCTCTCAGAGAAGGCTGAAGGGTCACTTGGTCCACGTGTCACAGGACAGAGACTTGTGATGTTATATAATTTTAGACTTTTGATGCTCTCATATCATCCTTCCATGAATTTATACTTATTGTTAGAGAAATGTACTGACAGGATTTCCAGAGCGTGGGCTTCTTCATACATCTTTAAATTTATGAGTATATACTAGATCTCTTTTTATCGCTTGCTTGGAGACAAACATAATTGGTTGGAAACAAATTTTTTAAAGTATCACGTGTAATCATCTTACAAATAATACGCTTATATTGCATTTGTGTTAAAATTATTAACAGGATGATGGATTCCAATTTTGGAAACATTAACGACTTATGCCACAAATCTGCTAACTCTCTCTAGACGTTTATGTTTTACTACACCAAGATGCTCAAGTTATTATATAGGGGCCTTAGGCCTCTCTTGATGTCTGAGAGGCTTTTTCACTCGCTCAGACCCAGTGGGAAGTGGGGACACTGATACTTGCTGGAAAGGAAGACTGGACAAAGGTGGAAGAAGCCTATAGGAGATAAGAAAGAAAACAGACAGGACCTAGACATATCCTGAGGAAGTTGAGGGAAAGACATTAAAATAAGAAAACAGGGGGTGCCTGGGTGGCTCAGTGGTTAAAGCCTCTGCCTTCGGCTTGGGTCATGATCCCAGAGTCCTGGGATCGAGCCCCACATCGGGCTCTCTGCTCAGCGGGGAGCCTGCTTCCTCCTCTCTCTCTCTGCTTCCCTCTCTGCCTACTTGTGATCTCTATCAAATAAATAAATAAAATCTTTTAAAAAAAATGTTTAAAAAAAAAAAAGAAAGAAAAGAAAACAGGGGTGCCTGGGTGGCTCAGTGGGTTAAGCCTCTGCCTTCGGTTCAGGTCATGATCTCAGGGTCTTGGGATGGAACCCCACATCAGGCTCTCTGCTAAGCAGGGAGCCTGCTTCTCTCTCTCTCTCTCCTTGCCTCTCTGCCTACTTGTGATCTCTCTGTCAAATAAATAAATAAAATCTTTAAAATAAAATAAAATAAAATAAGGAAACAAATAAATGACCTAGAGCTTGGCGAGGAGACCCAAGTCAGGCCTTTGTCCGGGGAACCTAGGACTATCAGCTTCCTCTTGAATCACCCACTTCAGCAAGAAGCAAATGGTCTGTATCCCCATGCGAGGACCTGCTCCTTCTGGGAAGCGTGACTCCTTTAAGCCAAACGGGGTATCACAGAGAAATGAGGAGGGGAGGCATTCAGCCTGGGGAGTCTAAAAAGCCTTCCCAATCTCTTCCTGCTAAGTCAATTGAAATCAAAATTGAGCACCTGTGGAGCTCAGCCTGTTGCAAGCTTATGAGACAACTGCATATTAAAGGCAAACCAACAACCTCCTTCACTGGCATCTCAGGACGGTTCAGCGTAAAATTAAGTCCAATCTAAAGCCTTTTTGGTTTGATTCGTTAACTATGAGGCTCTCAAAAGGTTTGGGCTATTTTGTTCTAAAGATACTTGAGACTTGACAATAGAAGATGCTTCGAATTTTACTCAACTAAGAACACCCTCAAGTTTTGCCACTGGAGGGCACCAGTCGACAATATTACTCTCCGACCATTTTCCTTGTCTTATTTTTTTTCCTCCCTAACTTGAGCAAGAACTCTAAATAAAGTCCTGTTTCACAGATTAAATTGGAGCTGCTTTATCCTTCCATAATTCAGAATTTCAAAGAGCAATTTCTTAGGATAATTGGAAATCACGACATTTCATACTCATTTCTGGAATCAATATTTTTAGCCCAGTTGATGTTAACCTAGGAAGGTTGGTCTCAGAAGAAATGACAGGGAAATATTTACTTATCATCAGTCAGCAATTATTGTTTATCCCATGGCTAGCTCCGGATGATGTAACCACTGAAAGTGTTCAGATTATTAACATTTAAAGAAAGACCAAATCCAATATAAATATTGAAGTTCACTTGAAAAGTGTTATTTTCAATTTGTTTCAGAAATACTTTGAGAGATGCTGAGCTAGATATCTGAATAGATATCACCCCCCCCACCTTCAATTTTAGCACCTTAGCTGTATCATTCATGTGCAGTAATATTCTTACAGGAATAATCAACATTCAGTACTCTGTCTCTGCAGCAGATTCCATGGTTCTCTCTAACCACCAGATGCTACCGAGGCTAACAGATCTGAACCAAGGGAAAAAAGGAATTTTGTGGGGAAAGCTGTCTTTCAGAATCCTACTTCGAACCAAAAGAATGTTCTCTTGAGACTGTCTGCTGAAGAGGAGGTAGGCTGAACAACTGACTTTTGAAGGCAAGTTAGAAAAATTTGGGTTTTTTGCCCTATTTCATTTTGCACCCTACCCCATTTTCTCAGACACCTTTCTCTTTTGCTCTGCTTCTCATTTCTGTTTACCAGTCTTCAGCTATGGCTCCTTTTCACTACTCATCCCCTCTAAACTCATCTAAAACTTGGACAGACTAAAATTGCACACTGGGATCATTTTATTCTTATGAGTTTGCCAACATTTGAGTATTAACCGGCAAAGGTGGCTGAAGACAGGGATTTGGGTGTTATTAGCAGAGGATGTTTGCAAAGCTTCTGTTGATAACATGGGCTCTTCTATAACTCAATTTCCTCCTATGTGAGAAATTTCTCTGGCTCTACACTCAAGAACTTTGTCTTCAAAGGAAAACAACATTCTATCATCTCTCAAATACCTCACAGGGATGTTTTGACATTAAGTGAATTATGTTAAATAATCAATGCCAGCATAGGGCCAGACACAGAGATGCTCAATCAATAGAAGTAGCTTCCCTCCCTTCCTACTTCTGTTTCCTTTTTCTCTTAGAGCCTAGAGCCAGATTTTATATCAATCAGAGCAATTGTGTTGACCAGTTGACCAGTAACATTTGCTTTCCTCAAACTTGCTATTTTACTCTATATTTCTTTCTCAATTCATTTTTTTTTTAAGATGTGAGACTAAATTAAAAAAAAAATCTAAATGATTTGGGACAGAAATGAGTATCTGAAGGAGTATGCGTAGTTCCTCCTGGGAAGTTATATTCCTGAATAACCCCCAACATTAGAGATGTTTACTCAGAGTCTTAAAAGAATTAATATTCTTTTAAGGGGCTCTAAGTTTTTAAGTTAGGGTAGAGACAGTATATTGTGTTTGAAATATGTAAGTTCATAGTAGCATGGACCTGAGTTCAAATACTTGCTCTGGCATTTACAAGTTAGGTAAACTTGGGTAGGAGAGAATTAAGAATTTTCTCTCAGCTATAAAATGGGTATTAATAATTCTTAACCACTGGTATTGGTATGATATTAATTAAAATAATGAAAATAAATGTGTTCAATATCATTATATTTGTTGCTATTGTTGCTCAACTAGATGGTTTTCTAAGGACCCTCTTAGAAAACCCTTTAGATTTATAAAATCTAAGGATTTTATAACTTAGGTTGCATGAAGTAGTAGGTTTCTGTCTGTGATGAGTTATACAGTTCCTCTTCTTCCCCCCACCACTCCTCTCTCTGGCCATCTATATGCTCTACACCCTCCTACACTAGTACTTGATTTCACACCATTCCTATGTATTGCAATCTACTCCACCCTTTCCCCATGTCTTACCCATCCTTTGACCAACTCATATCATGTTTCTATGAAGTGTCCTTGAAACAGAGCAAGGGGATCTGATCTCTTCCTCCTCCAAATACTTATCGTTGTTAACTTTTTCCTTCTCAGGTTCCTTGGTTCCCTAGAAGCCAGCTTGGTTATTTCAATGGCTGTTGCACATGATTCCAGTGAAGCATTTGTCACAAGACTGACCTCCTTACAGAAAAATAGAGTTTCTGTGTATCAGATGTCCAACTTGATGTTTAGCACAGAGTAATCCGTCCATAAATACTACCCAAATGAGTTAGGAAACCATTTATTTGGTATTGATACTACATTTTTGTATATTGTATGTCCTGATAAGGACTTAGAAGTTCTTTGAAGTCAAGAACCTACACAGAACACTGATGTTAAAAAAACAAATCTGGGGAAGAGAAAGAAAGCAGACATTATATGCTGCATGTAGCTGGACATACACTACCACCTCTGAAGTCGACTTGTTAAAAGAATTGATCCTGAATCTGATCAAACCTTTAGATCCAACCACAATTTATAGAAAATGTGAAGAATAGAGGAACATGTTAATGACACCACGAGGCTGTATCCAGCAAAATCCAGATTGTGTGGTGTTCTACCATAGTAATCTGCAAACTACAAGCTGTCCTTTGCCTGTTTTTGTACATCCTCAAGCTTAGGATGATTTTACATTTTTTAAAACTTAAAAAAAAATGAAACAAGGAAGAAAAAGTGATGCAGATGTCTTCTCTAGGGGACTATTGACACTTTTATTCCAAAAATAAATTGCAAAAAGAAAACCAAGCGACATTAACAGAGACTGAAGTCATAGATGAACTCATAATGAATTGATTTCTAATTTAAACAAACTACAAAGCAACAAAAGAAACATTCATAACAACTATGATATAATTGATATTTAATGATTTAATATATTAGTGATTTAATGG
Source organism: Mustela erminea (assembly GCF_009829155.1). Taxonomy (NCBI): domain Eukaryota; kingdom Metazoa; phylum Chordata; class Mammalia; order Carnivora; family Mustelidae; genus Mustela; species Mustela erminea. Next base: position 41,224,679 of record NC_045614.1, read on the forward strand.
TATTTTATTGATAATGATATTTAATGGTATTTTATTGATAATGATATTTAATGGTATTTTATTGATTAAGGTGTGATAATGTTCTTTTAAAAAACATTGTTTTTTTTATCTACGCCCTGAAATTTTTATGGATGATGCTATGTGGGGATTTGCTATTTAGTAATAAGTGGAGGAGGAAGTGAGCGGGGTTCTGGACATAGTGAGATTATCCATGAGTTGGTGATTGCTGTAATTGGATGACTGATTCATGAGGGTTATTATACGCTTGTACTTTTCAATGTATTTGAAATTTTTTACAGTAAAAAGTTAAAAAAAAAACAATAAACTGGATTTCTATCTGGGATAGATTCCCATCAAAAGGACTTTCTTACTGTATTTAGATTTTTTTTATTTTACTGACTGCAGGTTCCTTATCTGTAAAACGGAAATGAAAATAATGCCTGCTTCATAGAGTTATGGCAACCAGTATATGAGCTACTGCATAAACAGAGCTTAATTAATGCCTTACATATAACCAAGCATTCAATCATTGCTGGCGCGTGTTATTGTTACTGCTCCTGTTAGTTTCTCATTATGTGCTGGTATTGGCGGGTACTTGCTGATGAGATGGCAGAGGACACCATGACAGTGGACCACTGTATTGGTATACAGGGAATGATGGGCACAGAGAAGAACAGGAACAGAGGCGGATGGTCGGGACCGCAGAGTTCCCAGTAACCTGTCTGTTGCAACGGCTACTCTGGACCGAGTTGTGTTAGACATTGGAACTGCTGCGATGTGGCACAGGCTGTCTGGCTGGGCCCCGAGCTTTTCACGTGGCAATATCATCTTAGAGCTTGAAGGTCAGGGAGTGAGAAGTATGATCCAACATTTAAACCCAACCTTAAGGCTATTTCTAAAGCTCTGCTTTACAATAATTTTCTGTCACTGATGAGAGGTGTTTTGCCAGAATAAACACTGCCTAATACAGGCTTAAGAGGAAAAACAACTTTAAAAGCATTGATTTATTAAATCCTCATTGAATATCACCATGTCATGGTGGCAATATACCACAGTGATTTATGGCAACCCTATCCGTAGTGCTGATTTTGAAGAGATAAAGAGCTTGCCCTGGAATGAAAATCCACACATTGCTGCTTTCATTGAAAAAATCTTGCTATTGGGGGGGGAGGGGGAAGCATTCAAAGTAAACAATATGCTTAGTGACAGAGTTAATTTGCATTCTGGCACAAGTTTCGAATGTTTGCAGTCTGGTAACCAGTGCACGCTTCACATTTCAGAGTCACACTCATTTAGGGATAGTGGTACTTAATGGGGCAGGGGAGTTTTGTCTCCAGGGGTCATCTGGCAATGTCTGAAGACATTCTGGGGTGTCAGGGATGCTCCTGGCATCTCGCAGGTAGAAACTAGGGGTTCTACTATCCCTTCAGTGTACAGAACAGCTCCCACAACAAAGCATTATCTGGACCAAAATGACAAGAGTGCTGTGGCTCAGAAACTCTTTTAAAAGCATGACTTTTGAGTCACACAGAAGTGGGAATCAAACTCCTGCTTTGCCACTTACTCCAAGTGTGACCACTTACTCCAAGTGTGACAGTGAACACAGGGTTTTGTCTCTGTGTAAGCACCTGCTTTTTCTACAAAGTATTGAATGGGCAGTGCTCTTGTGCAAATGAAGTCAGCGAATGCAGACTTTATTATTTTTTTTTTTTAAAGATTTTATTTATTTATGTGAGGGAGAATGTAAGAGGGGAGAAGGTCAGAGGGAGAAGCAGATTCCCCACAGAGCTGGGAGCCCAATGCAGGACTCAATCCCTAGACTCTGGGATCGTGACCTGAGCTGAAAGCAGTGGCTTAACCAACTGAGCCACCATGGCACGCTGCAGACAGCCTCTTTACCACAGACCTAGAGAAAAGGAAGTGCTCTTGTAGAGCCGATACTATTACCAGATTTTTTAGATACAGCTGTTCTGCTGGTGACCCATGAATTATCCAAGGATTCACTAAATTAAGAGCCAAGATACTATTTTGTTTTGTTTTTGTTTTTGTTTTTGTTTTTGTTTTTGTTTTCTCCCTCTCTCCCTTCTCCCCTTCCTTCTTTCCTTTCCTTTTTGGATAACAAATTGCAGTAAGGTCTTTGCAATCTTTTAGGTTGAGGACCTATATGATGTAAATGCATCTTGTTGAAGATGAATGCAAAACAAAATAAAACAAAACCCTGCATTTGATTCCTTAAGAGATAAACTTAATTGTCAGAAAGAGCCACTCCATAGACAGAGCTGGGAAATTCGTTTGAAATTCCACTTTTGTCCCTTAGGATGAAGTATGATGCATGCCTGGGAGCTTAATGGTTTACAAGGTGGGACTCCCACTGTGTCTTTTTTTTGCTCGTGATTTTATGATTCTCCTACACACAACATGATGGATTCTTGAGTATCCAGAGCTTTGAATCTATACTTTTTTTTTCTTTTCCAGCTTGAATGAAACCCTTCAGGCAGAGCTGTGAAGATGTGGTTCTTAAATAAAATATTTTTCTACTGTGCTAATAATTCACACATTCTCCACATTTCTCTTCTATACTCAGGGTCAGTGGGATACATCCATTTTTCTTAATTCTATCTGGCCTGTTTTTCTCTGGCTTCCCACAGCTTTTTATGAAAGCACAGCATGGCTTATTCCAGGTGCTGGTATGCGGGGAGGGTGCAGAATTATAGAGGGGGAGGGGACACTTTCTTATTCTTTTCCCATTACCCCATTAACAATGACATTTTAATGATTTGAAAACTCTTTGTAAGGGACCTAATGTGAAATATTGCATCACAAATCCACATAGGAGACATAATTCAAATAATAGAAGCAATAACACACTTTCATCCTGCTTCTAAGTTTTAATGAAATGTACTTTACTGAGAGCCAGTATATTCTCCAACCCCCCACCCCTCAACCAGAGAAGCCATTTGCTTGCTGGATTGCTAAATCTCTACAGAGTTGACATTTGAAACAACTGGATATTTGGATTTCTGGGTCAGGCAGAAAGACTGCAGTGTCAGAAGTGAAAATAGTACAAATTTCAAGTGTGAGCATGTGATTTCACTTTATGTACATATGGCACCATGGTCTACTGGTACCAGCTGGGCAGTTGGCTCGGCAACAACAGTGATGCCTATTCGAAACTTCTGCTTTCTATAAGACCTTTGGAAAATATGATGTAGCTCACCTAATATTATGCCTTAAAGCACAAAAACTGTATTTGAGTAAAAGAGTAATTAAACAGTGCAAAGTTGGCACGTTTTTAAAAAATGTACTTTGGAGACTCCAGTCATACAAGACTCTCCAAACATGATTCTAATGCCTATTTTTCTTAGCATATATGTTGTTTCTTAAAAATGTGACCTTAAGACCATAGGAAGTTGGAAGAATTGGGTACTCTTCCTTCTGTATTCTGATTTATTATGGTTAAGTGATTTCATTTAGTTTTGAGGGTCTATGCTTCTGAATCTTTTATAGGGAGAACACGTCACCCTTTCTTCTCATGTTTCTTCCTGGTTCTCTCAAACAGGAAATACTTCTTTCCCTTTGTTCCTTCTTGTTTTGTTGGTGAGTCTGGATGGAGGTCACTGCTCATGTCTTGCCTGGAGTTTGATTCATTCTGTCTCAAGATGTCCCAAGTGTTGCATTCTCTCCTCTCTACTCTGACCACTGCATTGGATCCTCACCAGGAAAGGGCTCACCCCTACCTCCAGCTGCCATGTCTGTGACGGGTTGGGCCAGTCTATTCCAGAGGCCTATTATAGGAATGCCCATTTTGGCCTTGAATCCAAATTACCTTTTCTGTCGGTGCCCGAGCGGCTTGTAGCGCATGTGCGGTGATGCTTCTGGGCTCTGCCGTGCCCGCTCGTTGCCTCGGCCGCCGCTGCCTCAAGCTGTCGCCGCCGCCGGGTGGCGACGGTGCGGAGCTGCTCCGGCTGGGCCTGCGGGGGGTCCCGGGCGCCGCACGACTTTTTCGGTGCCCGAAAGTAAACGCGCCATTAAGATGGCGGCTGGATGCGAGCCAGTAGGCGGAACTTAGGATTTTGTATCTATGTGGCTGCGAGTGATTGGTTGTGCAACCTTGGTATATATAGACGTGCACGGGCGGGGGAGAGGGAGAGATCCCAACAGCTAGGCAGAAATAAAGCTTGCTTTGCTGAGGTCTCCTGGTCGTTCTTGCTGGCGAGAGCGACACTCTTCCACTCCAGCTTCATCATTCATAAAAATAATCACATGGGGCGCCTGGGTGGCTCAATAGGTTAAGCCTCTGCCTCAGCTCAGGTTATGATCTCAGGGTCCTGGGATTGAGCCCCGCATGGGGCTCTCCACTCAGCAGGCAGCCTGCTTCCTCCCTCTCTCTGCCTGCCTCTCTGTCTACTTGTGATTTCTCTCTCTGTCAAATAAATAAATAAAATCTTTTTAAAAATCACATAAACATCATTTCTGGGTCAGTTTCCCAACTGAGTCAGAATTTGGAAGGGAGTAGTGATGAGTGGTTAACTGTCTTAACACCAAAGATCTTTTTAAAGATCTTAGTACAGTTTATCTCTTGGGCCATAGATGGCCAAGTCTTGCCATATAGTTAAAAATGAACACTTGTCATTCCTCACCATTTATTATATTTATCTATAAGGACTTATGAAGACCCAGGCAATATATTACATTACTGAAGATGACATAATATATAAGTCATAAATCAAGCCATCAAAAAACATCAATCGCCCAAAGGAATTAAAATATATATGTTGATAAAAAGAATGCAAAATTTTTTAAAAAGTTAATTAAGAGAGACATACATAAAATGTCATGGGGACATCAGGAAATGGGCCCTAACTTCCAACTGGGAAGGCAAGAACTCAGTTATTTATTTATTTATTTAAGAGAGAAAGAGAAAGCATGCTCAAGAGTAGGGAGGGGAAGAGGGAGAGGCAGAGGGAGGGAGAGAGTCTTAAGCAGACTCCCTGTTGAGAATGGAGCTTTATGTGTGGCTGGATCTCAGGACCCAAGGTGAGCCAAAATCAAGAGTCTGATGCTTAACCAACTGAGCCACCCAGACACCCCTTAAAAAAATATTTATTTATTTTAGAGACAGAGAAACAGGGGTGCAAGAAGTCTTTAGAGAGAGATGGGATTTGTTTATTTCTCTTATTTATACTCTGAATGATGGGTAAAATTTAAACATGCAGATAAAGGAATAATGATTTAAAAGGGGGGAAAAAAGGCTTTCTGGGTAGAGGGAACAGTGAGCGTGCATGTGTGAAAGAAGGAAACATGACTTATTAGGGGAATATTCATTTAGTATAACTTGAGGAGATGCAGTGAAAAAGATCAACAAAGTGTAGAGCAGGAGGTATGAGCTGATAAGCAGCTCTATTCCAGGATGCAGAGGAGGAGGTGGAATAGTTCTAAAAGCTAGAGAACAGACATGAAATTCCTTCAGTGTTTGGTCCTTTAGCAAGGATTTTACTAATTTGTTCATTAAAAAGTTTTGTAGTACTCATCAAAAAAATAACTCAAGGGTTAGGAAGGAAGTTTAGATAATTCCTGGGCACACAGAATTTCTCCTTGACTCTGGTTATCAAGTCCTAACCATCAGAATAGGGTGGTTTTTGCTGCAGTAATACCAACTCCCAAATCTCAGGGGTTTAGGAAAAAAAAGGTTTACTTCTTATTCACACCCACTATCCATTGCAGGTGAACAGAACTTCTTCTTAGAAGAAGAACTTAGAAGAAGAGCAGAACAGAACTTCTAACGTCTGCTTAGAACAACTTAGAAGGAGAACAGAACAGAACTTCTGCTTAGCTGGGACATTTCAGAGAAGTGAATATTGGCAATTAAGTGTTTCAGGGTAGAAGTAAGAGGCCATCTTGGCTCACATTTTGTTGGCCAAAGAAAACCCCTGGACGTGCTTAACTTGAAGAAGGCAGGAAAATGCAATCCCTTTCTGTGCTGAAACAATGGAGAATGGCTCTAACATCTGCCTCAGTCTCTTTAGTGTGATTATCACAGGAGTACCTCCTCATTTTTGTACCATTATGCATAACCCTCTAACATATTCCCCAAGATTACTTTGCTTATTGAGTGCTTAATCTGCACTTGGTCCTGCACTGGCCTTTGTATATGGACTTTCTCTTTGAATTCCTACAAAAATTCTCTGATGTTGGTTTTAGCATCTTACTGGCTGTGCCATTCCTGGCTTTTGCGTTCTTCCTCCCAGGATGCAAAACGCTGCCTCAGGATCGTTGGTCATTAGATGCTATGCCAGGAGATTCTGAAAGGTTACTGGATGACCCAGGGAGGATGGACACAGGACCTCTCACTGCTGTTGCTTCTACCCCCTTGGTAGCAGCATCTGCAGCATCTGCAGACTCATGAATCCTTACATTTACTGAACAGTCTCCACATGCCAGACATAGTGCTTTGCACCTATGAAGCAGATGCTATTATTTTGCCTATTTTACAACGGAGACGCTGAGGTTCAGGGAGATTGCATTACAGCCCAAGATCACACAGCTAGTAAGTGGCCAAGGTGGGGCTTCGACCTGAGTCCAGCTTAAATCAGAACTGATATTCTTAATAACCATGTTATACTGCTCGAGTGTCTAGATGGGAAGGAAAAACAAATGAGAATTTGGGTTATAATCATGAGGTTTAGAATGAATGGAAATAATTGTGGAAAACATTAGAGAAATGAATGCCAATCTAGAATATGAGAATTGAGAGTGGGAAAAAGAGATTTAAATGTTTTATGGGCATGAAATTTGAAACACTAGGAAATTAATAGAGTGTAAGAGGAAGAGAGGAAATGAAAATGAGAATGGATGTGACACATATACCTGGGGAAAAAATGAAAGGAATATGTGGCTTATGGGTACAGGTGGGGGAATGCATTCAGTGTTGAATTTATTGAACTTTGTACACAAACGGGATATTTGTGTAAAAATAAACATTCATTCAGCATGTGAAAAACACAGATCTGCAATAGTTATTCTAGGTATATAATAAATAAACTCAGTTTCATATATGTTTAGAAATGAATTGATTTGAAAGATACGGATTTGGGCTTCATTGATTTATTCATTAAAATATGTATTTAAGATCTTCCAAAGCATGTGATAAGCAAAGTAGAGGGGGTAGAAGAATTCAGAAAAATAAACAGGCTCATCAAAGGAATAGTAAAAGGAAGGTAAAAGACCAGATTTGAGCAAATGCCAATAGTAAGGGATACAGAAGGGAGGAAGAGAAATTTGAAAAGGAGTGGTTGTCAAGGAGGGAAAAAACTAGAATGACAGATTTCTAGAATTTGATGTATGTGAAAGATTTTAGGAAGAAAATCATGAGTACTCAGTAGGGCCAAATACCACAGAGATGTCAAGAATGTATTCACAGATGTGTTGGGGAGGAATGAGAGATGGGCAAATGTAAAGAAAGTGCATAGGTATATTCTTTTAAGAAGCATGGCAGGAGGGAGAAAGCAAGAAGATGGTCATAGAGAGGTCATGGAGACACAGGAGGGTTTTTAGGGTAAGTTTACAAAAGGGGCTAGTGAAGAGAGAGAGAATCTAGAAGTAAGGAGTGGGGCCGGGGAAGGTGGGTATTTTATTGGATCGTGTTAAGTGGGGAAAAAATGGGGTGAAGGCCAAAGACCATTAATGCCTTGTGTGACTTTTTCCAGCAATCTTTTCAGCCAAAGAGAACCAGCAGCAAATATTGGAAAGGTCTCAGAATTAGAGGTGAGTTATCATGCCTCATAAGGGGAACAAGGTAGTGAGGGACTCCAGAGATACATTTTTTTTTCCTAAGGCTGCCTTAACAAAGTACCATGAACATATGTGGTAAAACAATGTAAATTTATTCTCTCTCAGTGCTGGGGCCTGAAGTGTGAAATCAAGGTGTTTGCAGAGCCATTCTGTCTCTGAAGACTTTAGGTGAGGATCCCTCCTTACCCTGCTCTTCTGGTGGCCGCCCACAATATTTAGCACTCCTTGTTTTGTGGCAGCAAAACTAAAATCTCTGCCTCTGTGTTCACGTGGCTTTTTCCCCTGTACGTCTTTTGGTATCTCTGTATTTCTCTCTTCTTATAAGGACACCAGTTACTGGATTTATGTTCAACCCTCATCCAACAAGGTCTCATTTTAACTAGATTACATCTGCAAAGATCCTATTTCACAATCTGTAAGGTCACAGTCTGAGACTTCATGTGCACAGGAATTTTAGAGGGACATGATTCAACCCAGTACAGGTAGTAAGAGCATCTTGAAATGACCATTGCAGGATACAGACTGAAGAGTCAAGAAGTAACAAAGGCAATGATGAATAACAATAACCCAGTGCGGTTAAAGGACCAATAAGGAGTCTGAGGTTAAGAGAAAGAGAAGCAAGAGGATTAGGGTTTCCCTATTGAAGAAATTTCAGGATTAGAATCTCTGGAGGTTAAGCACTCAGTCAAAGGTAAAGAGTAGAAGGATTGAAGTTCTTCATGGATTCCTATAGTTTCTTTATCCTACTCAATAGAAAGATAACATGCAACGACCAAAGCTTCACAAAGAAGAAACAAATCAGCACGTTCCCTTTTGTGCTAACCACCACTCTCATATAGCATATACACAAAGAAGAAACAAATCAGCACGTTCCCTTTTGTGCTAACCACCACTCTCATATAGCATATACCTATTTATTCATTCATGCCACAAACATTTACAGAGTGCTTACCATTTATCACAAATTATTCTAGGTTCTGAGCTTATAGCAGTGAAACAACCAAAAAAAGTAAAAGGTTAATAAGCAAATACCTTTGTTCCTGCCCTTATAAAGATTGCATTCTGTTGGGGACAGGAAAGACAATAAGCAAAGGTCTAAATATCAAACAGTGACTATGTCTCGTGTTCTCTCATAGAGGAACTACAACTCAGCCCTAACACTTAGCAACTTCTTTATCCTGTATCTGTGAATAAACTCGTCTTTATAAAGCAGTAGATTTTGAGAAATCTTTGTGCAATTCTTTTCTGTGCCAGAGAGAGTTAAAATACAGCTGGTGCCACAGTGAATAAACTGGTAAAGGAATCCTTCAGAAATATGCGTACATGGAGAGGTGGCAGAGTAAGAGAAAGCAGGATAAAATCTTAGTAATTATCTTAGGAACATATGGTATGTTATGGTATACTTTCATCCTTTGCCTCCTAGGTCCACTTTCTTTGCCAGGAATCAGAGCATTAAAATAGCAACAGCAGTATTTTGAATATAATGAATAATTGGTTTTTCTTTTTGGCCAACTGGCATTGGCCAATGGACCCTTGCTGTGTTTGTTGGGAAGCTTTCCTTCTGTGAATACTGGGGTATGGCAGCTAATGACTCACACCACAGATATCTGGCACACCCTTTGCAGAGAAGGCGCTGGCATGTGATGTAGCCTCAAAGAGAGGCAATCAGGCATGGTTTGATGTTTTTTTCAGGATCAAGTCCTGAGAGCAGAAGTCTCAGTGATAAAAACGCACTGTTCTCGTCAGTGGTGGTACCAGCTCTCCCCTCTGACCTGTCTCCAGTGTGGCTATGGGTGTTGCCCTGGTTGCTTGATCTCAAGCCTCATTCCTTCATACTCTCAATAATTTTCTAACTTCTTGTGTGTTAACCTTTTAGAATATTTTTTTTCTGCTTTAATCTGTTCACTATTAGCTTCATTTGCTTATAACTAAGGAAAGTAACTGACATATTAAGTTTCTAGGGATATTTTAAAATTATTTTGTTTTTAGTGTTTCATTTGTTCAGAGACTTATTGAGCACTTATTACCTGCCAGGTACTTTGATGAAAATTTGGGATGTAATGGTAAATAAGGCAGATCTTATCCCAGCTCTTGGAAAATTTATAGTTTAGGGTAAAAGGCAGACAAGAAAGCAGGCAATACAATAAAATGAACTACATAACTACATAGGGCAAGAGAACACAGAATAGAGTCTGCTAGATTTCATCCTAATCCATACTTGGTGATTGAGAGGGAGGGGAGGTCATTTAGATGTTTGGGTTAGAGAAAGCAGAGTCCATATCCTGAAGAAAAGAAATTTTAAGAACTGGGTGGTGGGGGGAATGTCTTAATCTCACAAGGAAATGGAGTGAACTACGAGCCATCCTGGAAGCCCATACAAACAGTACCTCACATGGAGTCCAGACCAGCTGACATCAGAATGTTGACTAATTCCACATCCTTTTTCGGGGGGGGGGGGGCAGAAGATCCTAGTATGCTGTCAGAGGCGGATCTTATCAATGATGGCACTCAGTCTGCTAGTCGACTGTTTTCACCCTAACATTTATGTTTAACAGATACTGCTACTGTTGTTAGTAATGTGGGTTTACATGGATTGAACATTAACCACATGCCAGGGAGAAATGTGTGTGATTTCACTTAATCATCCAAGGAGTTTGAGATAGGTTCTATTAGACTTCTAAAACTTTCCACCTTCATCTATCTTTTATATTCCTGGCCCCTGCAAGATGACATTTCCCAGCCTCCCTTGCAGTTAAGTGAGAAGTAAGGTCATGTGATGACATCCAGTCTAATGGAATGCGAGAGGAAGTAATATGAGCTGTCAAGCCTATAGCTATAAGACCACGGGCAAGCTTCCTTGACATTCTGTCTCCCTTTCAACAAACCATAACCCACAGAAACTCAGCCTGTGCCCTACAGGTAAAAACAAAATTCTAGGGACTAGCAGAGCAACATGAATGAAATCATCTGAGTACTTGTACTGAATAGGGCCACCCAGCCATCTGGCATGTTTCCTTCAGACTCTGATATAAAGAAGATATAAATTCCTTTAGCAGTTAAGTAAGCTACTGGGTCAATGCCAGGTCTTCGTGAGAGTAGCCTCAACTCTGGCTGCCTTAACGTCCTGCCTGCATATTCTGGTTCTGAAAGGTGTCGCCACTGCTCTGCTGTGAACCAGCACATTGGGAGATGGACTCACACTCCTCAGGTCCCACACATAACAAACACACAAGTCCGATCTGCTTGACTGCAGATTTCCTGCTCTCCAGCACTCTGCTCTCCTTGCCTTAGGACTGGCCAGCTCACCCAGACTAAGTCTACAGCACTGGCTATCGTGTGAAATCCCAAGGAGGCCAGAGACAAAGGTTCTCTACACTATCGCTCACCTGGAGGCAACCTCTGGTTTGGAAGTTAGGCTCCAGCCACCAGGCTAAGTGAAAGGAGAAGCCGACTGAAAGTGTTCCTGTGAGAAACGGGAGAGGGCTCATTAATAAGAACACGCACCATTTGTTGAGCAGAACAAACAAACAGATTTTTGGCAAAGGGATTTACTTCAGAGAAGAAAGGCAGTGCCTGCGGTGGTGGGATGGGGGCAGACTGCTGACACACAGATGTAAGAACAAGATGCCTGCGCCAGCTGTGCACTAAAGAAAGTTATCGCAACTATCAATTTTCTATTTTTGTTTTAGTAATTTATCAGTTAGAATTATCACACTGCGAGAGCCTCGTAATAGAGACTGCCGTTTGGAAGATGCGAGAACCCGTTTTAGCAAATGTTCTTAATACACACACAGGCTCACACTCGATATGTGAAGAGAAACCGTACAAAGGAAACAAAAAGTCAGCTCACTGTGTTTTGTGCATCCGTGGGCCCCCATTACTGGGGCTCCGAATTATTTCTGTTCATGAAGAACAGGTGTTTGAAATAAAATCGAGGGGAAAACCGCTATGAATTCAGCCCCTCTAAAGACAGTGCAAGAATTTCTAAAATTACTCTTCTTAGACAAATTGTTCCCACAAGCCCAGATGATTTTTTATCTTGAGGGTGCACGGGGGATACTAAATCTTCCTGCCCACATAAACTCGCTTTCAGATGGGTTGGAGATTCCATTTATCATACATGCAGGGCTTGGGATGCTCATGTCACATTAAAGGTTAAAGCTGAGAAAGTCATGGAGACACCGCCTTGGGCTAGTATGGGGAGACATTGTCCAAAGACACTGGGGGTGCTTTCTTATTTGGCGATGCACAAAGATGAGTAAGCTTATTATTGGCTTAAGTAAAAAAAAAACAACCTAGAATTCAAGTGAAAATGTTTAAACTCATTTGTGTAAATGCAGCCTTTCAAGATGAAATGATTACAGGATTTAAGGGTTAAGGAGCTCCAAGGAGATGTATGTATATGTGTGTGTTTAAATTTATTTATTTATTTATTTATTAAAAAGATTTTATTTATTTTATTTGACAGAGATCACAAGTAGGCAGAGAAGCAGGCACAGAGAGAGGAAGGGAAGCAGGCTCCCTGCCAAGCAGAGAGCCAGATGTGGGGCTCGATCCCAGGACCCCGGGATCATGACCTGAGCCGAAGGCAGAGGCTTTAACCCACTGAGCCACCCAGGTGCCCCTAAATTTATTTTTATATACACATATATTTTTTATAGATAAGGTTAGATAGGTACAGGTGATTTAGATGATTTCAAATTTGTAGAAACATTTTTCAATGGCTTCTGGTCCAAAATATAATTTAATAAATATATTTTTCAGGGCCAGATGCCAATGGCTGGCACCTGTTCAGGCTGATATCAAGTTTACTTTGCGGAATGGAGTTTTCTTTGGAGCTGAGGGAATTCTCCCTGCAAGAAAATCTTTCCCTGTTCTTCATAAATATGCCAAGAGAGTTTTCTGCTGGACCAAGGAAATCAGAGTGAGTCAGACCTCAAGGAAGAAAGCCAAGTTCATTCATTAGCAACTTCATAAACACTTTAAATGGCAAATTTAGAGCCGACGTTTTGTCACAAAAGATTTTGGAAATGTGTTCTTTTCCCACAATTAGAGCTGGTGTCATTGGTCTTAGCCTTCAGCCGATCAGATGAGAGAATGTAATCAACTCCTCAAACCTGGTCTTAGTCAAATCTAGACAACATAAATTATAGGATAAAGACATCATCTTAGATTACCTTTCAAAAATTGACAATCAAGACAGGGAAGATTAGAATTTTATCTACCAAATTAGTTGCATTCATCTCTTAAACTGAGGCTGCCAATGTGTCAGAAATCAAACTGATCACAGCCAAGAGATATTGAAAGAAGTAAAACCCGAGGGGGAATGAAAATGCATCAGCCAAAGGAAGCAAGTACAAATAATAATGGAAACAGACATCTTTTAGTTAATTTCTAGGAGGGAATTGCTTCTTTGCCAGGGTGCTCAGTACGTGCACATTTGTGTCAAGTCTGTACAGCTTAAAGATTCTGAATTCAGGGCTACTAAATCCTCAGTGCTTTTGGTATGGACAAAATGGAATTTTAGTGCGGGGTCAGAATCTCTAAGTGATTGTGCCTTTCTTACTTCCACTCAAGGAAGGCACTGGAGATGGTTGCAATTTTTATCCTTACATCAAGAAGTACACACGAAAGACATTTAGAACTCACGAAAATGATGAAGAATGGTTTACGACTGACTCTCACAATCAAGCTGGCCAAATCCAGGAGAATGCAAGCTATCTTTCAATATTTTAAAGGTTTATTTATTTATCTGAGAGAGAGAAAGAGTGATGAAACCGCGCGAGGAGCAAAGAGAGAGAGGGAGGAAAAGAATCCTCAAGCAGATTCCTGGCTTAGCCGGGAGCCTGACCCAGGATTCCCTCCCAGGACCCTGAGATCATGACCCAAGCTGAAACCAAGTCAGCTGCTTAACTGACTGAACCATCCAGGCTTTATCTTATCAACTTTTATCTTTCAAATTTTAACTTTAGTTCTTACACATGAAGATAGTTTTGAAAGAAAGAGGCACTATATCACTGTAAGTGATATCATATAAGTGTATCATGGTAAAATTATGGTAAAATTATGCTTATTTCTAGTCCTAAGGACCAACGAGTTGCATTCCCTTTCTTGTCCCTCTTGTCCAAACTGTAGCCACTTCAATGGCTAGAGATAGGCAGAGCCTGGCCACAAATTGTAATGACTGTGGTGAATTCTACTAGTCACACTTGTGGGTGTGCTAGAGTCAGGTTTTGGTTACTCTGGCCCATTTCCTAGAGGACACCCAAAGATGTAGCAAAAAGAAAGCAGAAGGGAGCAGAAGGAGGGAAAGTGGCTCTATAAAAGAATGAGCCTATAAGTGAGTATGTGGGAAATTTATGATTTGTTATATTAGTGTGCTAGGGCTTTTGTGACCAAGTACCATCAATAAGGTGAATTAAACAACAGAAAATTATTGTATCATAATTCTGGAGTCTAGAAGTCCTAGGTCAAGGTTCTGTCAGGATTTTATCCTTCTGAAGTCCCTGAGGGAAGATCTGTTCCAGGTCTCTCTCCTGGTTTGTAGATGCCTATGTTCTCCCTTTCTCTTAACACTCTTTCTCCTTATGTAAATCTCTGTGTCCAAATGTCCCTTTTTTTGTGAGAATACCAGTCAAATTGGATTAGTTCTCCTTTCCCCATTGACCCCATGTTAAATTGATTACCTCTGTAAAAATTCTATCTCTGACTAAGCTCACTGTCTGAGGTGCTGGGGTTGGGACTTCCACATATGAATTTTGAGGGGCTGCAATTCAATTCATACATTTATTATATACAAAACTAATTGTTTGGATTTTTTCCCCTCTACACAACCTCAAGTCCATAGAAGAATTCTGCAAAACGGATACCATTACTTCATTTTGTCTTCATTGAAGTTTCAAAGGAAAAAGGAAATTCCTCCAAATCACCAAGCTAATAGGAAGAATTTGAAAAAGAATTTGAAGCCACATCTTATTGATTCTAAGACCCTAGACTTTCCACTCACTGATATTATTTAAGCAGTGTTCAATGAATACCACTGAATGTCAGATGCTACAATGGGCACCAAGGAATTCAGAGATCATGAAAATCCCTCTTACCTTTGAGAACCACATATTCACAGTAGGAAACATTTTATTCCATGAAAACTCAAGGACTAATCCAGTTCTTCCATAAAGTATGTGGTTATAAAGCATGATTGTAACGAACACATGGCATTTTTGGTGGGCCAAGAGGTTTGATGTTTGTCATATCTTCTCCATTGTTAAGAAGTGGTTAAAAAGAGTAGAACCCCACCGGAACACAAACACCTTTCAGTGCAGATTACACAACTGGCAAAAATGACAGGCACATGTTTGTAAGACCTCTAAAGTGGGAATGCCCGGACAAAGATAAACATGTAGTCTGATGAGCTTATCCAAAATTTTTTGATAAAATCTAGAATTAATCTATTTTTAATTTCAGTAGGTAGAAGTGTTTTGGGTTTATGGTGTAGTATTTTTTAATATATTGCTTTAGTGTTTATGGCCGCAAACATTCAGTCAAAGCTCTGGGGAACTCTTTCTCTCCTTGCATTTTTACTTCCAGCTGCCAAAGCTGTGGAGGCTGAGTGAGGATTGTTTTTATGAATAGATGCAATGAATTAAAAACAATGACTTGAGAACAATGACTTATATCTACTGACTTTTTCATCCTCTTCCTTCATGGAATAAACCACTGTGTATAGTATCACACTTATTCTTTCATGTTATTAAATTTCTTGTCAAAATCTTCCTTAAACCACAGAGACGAAGATGAATTCTCCCTCTGAGTCTGAGCAGTTAAATTTACTTCTCTGACACACTGCAAGTTGATTTAGAGCTAATCTGTCTGCTTTTTATTGGCTCCGTGTAAAACATTGCTTTTCTTGGTTTCTTTTCTTTCACTCTTCATTGTCTCATAGAAATATGTAACTTCAATTGATACCATAAGAAATTAGTCTCTCTGAGAAAAATCCAGGAAGACTTTTATAAAAAAAGAGAAAAACACGCATTACTAATACGTTTTTAGATTTCCCCCATGTAACAACAGGCCAGGAATGATGACAATCTGAGGAGAAAGAAGAGGTAATAATCAATACTTGGATAGTAACGCTAATGAAAGGAAGACCCTTGATCTGAACAGTCAGCAGCAGGACAACCTGCTCCATATACTATTTATCTGTGCTGAAGTCCTGAATTCCATCAAAGGTACAAATACTCAACTTAGATTCATGGTACCACATTTGATTTCTCTACTGACTTTATTAATGAGCAGATATGTTGTGGACATTTAGGTATAAAATGAAAGAAAGGCATCAGTAATTTTGGAAAACCCATTTGGGTTTATTAAAAACCAGTCCCAGAAATGAATTTCATTGTCTGATATTTGCTAAGTTTGTGATATGGGCAAATGATAGCCTATTTCAGGGAAAGATCAGTCTTAGGCTTCCAGATCTCCTTTTGAAGACATGTGGATTAGGTGATAGTCCAGTTAGGTGGGTTGTCACTACTTTGGAAAATTATACTTAAAGTTGATTCATTTTCCTGAGGCCACAATGAGATACCACCTCACAACAGTCAGGATGGTTAAAAATAACAATCAGGAAATGACATGTTGATGAGGAGCAGGGAAAGGGGAACGCTCCTATACTGTTGGGGAGAAGGCAAGCTCGTTCAGCCACTCTGGAAAACAATATAAGGTTCCTCAAAAAGTTGAAAGTAGCACTTCCCTAGGACCCAGCAACTGCACCAATAGGTGGTTACTCCAAAGATACAAATGTAGTGATCCGAAGGGACACTTGGCACCCCAATGTTTATAGCAGCAATGTCCACAATAACCAAACTGTGGAAAGAGCCCAGAAGTCCATCAAAAGAGGAATGGATAATGAAGATGTGGTATATATACACAATGGAATATTACTTAGCCATCAAAAAAAAAAAAGAAATCTTATCTTTTGCAATGACATGGATGGAACTAGAGGGTATTATGCTAAGCAGAATAAGTCAATCAGAGAAAGACAATTACCATATGATTTCACTCCTATGGAATTTAAGAAACAAAACAGATGAACATCAGGGAACTGGGGGGGGATAAAATAAAACTAAATCAGATAGGGAAACAAATCATAAGAGAATCTTGACTATAATAAACAAACTGAGGGTTGCTGGAGAGGAGATGTTTGGGGCAATGGGGTAACTGGGTGATGGGCATTAAGGAAGACACTTGGTGTAATAAGTACTGGGTATTACATGCAACTGATGAATCACTAAACTCTACCTCTGAAATGAATAGTACACTCTATGTTAATTAATTGAATTCAAATAAAAAATAAAGATTCATTAATTAATGTCAATTTGTTAGAATTCTAGTGTTGCAATCACAGAATCTGAAAGCAGTTTTTCTTTTAAAGATTTTTTAATTTATTTGACAGAGAGAGAGATCACAAGTAGGCAGAGAGGCAGGCAAAGAAAGAGCGGGGAAGAAGGCTCCCTGTTGAGCAGAGAGCCCGATGCGGGGCTCGAACCCAGGATCCTGAGACCTGGCTGAAGGCAGAGGCTTAACCCGCTGAGCCACCCAGGTGCCCTTGAAAGTAGTTTTTAAATTTAACATTTTAATTCAGTAAGTATTTATTGACAACCTACTCTGTGGCAGATACTTGAGCTGGGCATTGGTGATGTCATAGATATCAAGACAGTTTAGTAGGGAAATCCAAGGAAAAAGAAAGCACTAAAAACAGTGAGTGATATATTCCATGCTCTGCTCTGTTCTACTATAGGAACACACTATATGATAGGATTAAGGTTCTATATGGTGCTGTGGTCACCAAAGAGAGACAGAGTATGTATGCAACAGAAGCTTAGGGAAGATATTACAGAGAAAAATGACATCTTGAATGAGAGCTAGAAGATAACTAAAGTTGGACCAGAAAATAAGCAAGGATGAGCATGGGAGAACATACTCCGGAAAAAGTATTCCAGGGAGAAGGAAATTCATATGCAAAAATCTTGAGTCTCATCAATGACTTAGATAATAATTAAAGAGGCCAGTATAGAGCAAGCTGGTATTGTCTTCCTAATAGTCTTTGTAAACCATTTCCACTATGGAAGACTAGGGGGTTTGTACAATGACCACATTTCTAGGTAGTTAAATCGATCCTAGTCCTCCCATATTATTTGCCAATGACTGGTTTGGAATCTAGGCTTATGTCACTCAGTTCATGATACTTCTCTGACTGAGGTTTTGATGGGAGCTGGTCCAGTGGGGTACAAAAGAACACTTTCTGGTGACTTCTGGAACATTGTCACTGGAACAGAAGGTATACCTGTCTTATATGTGACTGTGGGAGCATGTGGCCTCAATTGCTCTGGCAAGTGCTGATGACCATAAGGATGAGCTATCTTAGGATGAAGCTGACACTGTTGCTGAGGAAGAGTAGAAAGCCCCTGAGTCCTTGATGACATTACACGATGCTACATTCAACTCCAAAGCAATCTCTACCTCTGCACTTGTTATAAGCCACCATAATAACAAATAAATTTGTTGTTTAAACAAGTTTGACTTGACTCGTGTTTCTTGTAGTTGAAACATCTTGAAAATGTTTGATAGTCATCTTGACAGATAATTGAAAATTAGGAAAGACAGGAAATAAAATTGGATCAAAATGATAAGATGCAAAGGTATTTTAAAGGGGGGAGGAGGTGATAGACTTGAATAAATAAGCAGAGATTGTTTTTAAAGATTTTATTTATTTATTATTTGACAGACAGAGATCACAAGTAGGCAGAGAGGCAGGCAGAGAGAGAGGAGGAAGCAGGCTCCCTGCTGAGCAGAAAGCCCCATGCGGGGCTCGATCCCAGGATTCCAGGACAATGACCTGAGCCAAAGGCAGAGGCTTTAACCCACTGAGCCACCCAGATGCCCCAATAAGCAGAGATTTAATAAGGATAAGTATAAGCCTATTTTATATTATGTATATATTTTTTAAATAATAAAAAATGGCATACAGGAAGCTCAGGTATTATCTACAGTTTGTATGAAGAAGACTCAGGGATTTAGCGGCAATACAAAGCCCATACAAATTAATTGTATGACATGGATACCAAAATATGCAACCAAGGTTGAATATGGCACAAATCAAAACACCCCAAGTATTCTGAAACAAATCAGGCTTTAAATATTTTTTTAAGATTCTATTTATTTATTTGACAGAGAGAGATCACAAGTACGCAGAGAGGCAGGCAGAGAGAGAGAGAGGAGGAAGCAGACTCCCCGCCGAGCAGAGAGCCCAATGCGGGACTCGATCCCAGGACCCTGAGATCATGACCCGAGCCGAAGGCAGGCTTTAAATAGAAATTCTTTAAAACATGTAACTCAAAAGTGACAGTGATATATTTTGGGCTTTTGGGGTCTTCATGATTAATGGTATTAAAACTATGAGTAATGATGTACTTTTATACTTTGGCAAATAATTTCTAAAAAGATGTTCAAGTTCCAGATTTTTATTCATGGTTAAATTCCATTCATTAAGAACCTATTTCCATGAGTCTCCCACAAAGAACCTTTACATGACCAGACATTATTCTCTATTTATGTTATGAATGAATCCTCATGGTTCCACTTGCGGTTTCCTCTAAAATCTTGAATCCTTTCAACAATGTTCAGAGGCACTTCTCTGAACTCTGGCTGCACTTTAAAATCATTCAGAGAAAAATTTAAATATGGATGTTTAAGCCTTACCCTTATAAATTCTGATTTAACTGGCTATTAATATTTTTGAAAAGCCCTCTAAGTGATTTTAGTGTATAGCCCAGTATTAAATAATGGTCCATAGGATCAAGTTTAATCCCCTTAGCACAGTATTCCTTGGTTTTCAAAATAAGTTCAAATTCATCAAGCTTATCCTGTATATCTTATCCTGTATATCTTATGTTCAATCCTGTATATCCTGTATATCTTATCCTGTATATCTTATGTTCAATTATTATCTTTTAAAACTTATCCTGTATATCTTATGTTCAATTATTATCTTTTAAAGCTCTCTTTGTCATAACGGTATCTTGAGCAAGCTCTCAGGTTTCCTTTTCCAACTTGAGGTAGCAACAAACTGAAAAATGCAGCTCAATTACTATAAAGTCACCCCCAGTGCTATTCATCTTTGTTTGCTGTCAGTATACAGACCAGAACACCAAATTATTCTATCTCCTGACGCTGATGGGGTTTTGAGTAGGCCATGTTATATCATTTTTGCTAATGAGGCAAATCTTCCTGGGAAGATTTCTTTCGAGGAATAAAGGCAAAATCTCTCTGAGATGTATGAATAACTTGTCTTTTTGCACTTCCCCATGCCTGGAATACAAATGCGAAGCCTACTGATGCAGCAGCCATCTTGTGATCATGAGGTAAAACAATGTGAAGATGACAGCCTACAGGTTAAAGTGGGAAAGACAGAAGAGCCTGTGTACCTGTTGATATCATTGAACTGTGATGTCACTTCTGAACCACAAACCCACTATCATACCAAGTATATTTTTAAGCCATTACAGTAGGTTTTCCTGTGATTTGCAGCAAAATGAATTCCTGAATAAAATGACTATGATTATATTTTGAACTCTTTGATTTGTGACACTGAAAATAAATCCAACCGCTTTTAAATAGGGTCTATCCAAGGCAATTTTAGTTTTAGAATTGAAGAAAAACAAAGCGCTACACAGAATGATTATTTTATAATGAGCAGAAATTCAACTTATCAGCTGGATAGGAGGAACACTGGGACCATAATTTGGGGGTATCCAGAAAAATGTTGTTCATGTGGTTTTTTTAAAATGACTTATGAAACATGCTTTTACCTTTAGTGTCTGTATTTTTTACATTTTTGCCATAGCTCTATCAACCCTTTTATTCATTCATTCTTTTATGGGATCAGTGTGGCACCTCAGCTCTATAAAATGGCTGGTGGTGGTATCTAAATAATTCATAATAAGCCTTTTAAATGAACACGATTTTGGTTATTCATAGGTTGCATAAATTCATAAATGGGTAGAAGGTCTTTCCTGTGAAGGATGCATACCCCATTTGTCATTCAGGAATATTCCCTTGATGAATTCAATTAAAATTTACTCAGTTTCCAGGGTTTATTGAGTAACGAGAAAATTGATCCCAGAAAATTTAGGTATTTGCTGTGGAATAATGTACATTTAAAATGTATCTTTACTATGCATATCCACTTTAAAATCAAATGGCTGAATTCTATAATCTCATGGATTTGGGAGTCCAAGTATGCTTTTTTTTTTTTTTTTAAAGTAATGAAAATGGGTCTATAAAGCATTTATGACAAAGTTCAAAATCTAAGGTTAATACAAAAGGGTTTGAAAGCAATCACCAGGTAAGTAGAAATTTAGCGTGGGAAATGAAAGGCAAAGATTGGGAAATAAAACGAAGAGGAGCAGTGGGCAGAAAGGGATTTGAAAGGAACATTAATACTTCGCATAATGAAAAAGAATATAGGGAGATGATAGTGAATATGGTAATAGTGAAGAATAACTGATGGAGTCACTTCAGTCTACACGAGAGGAAATTGATAATAAATAAAAGTCAGTTGGCAGATCTGTGGGTGTTCTGGACTTTTAAAAGACCAATAAATCAAGTGCTTGTAATGTAAGTTTCAGGATGAGAAAAGCACGTGGGGCCTTGCATCTAATTTCCCAGTCTTCAGGAAAAATGCATGTCATGTCTATTGCAAAACAAAAACAAATCCAGGAGAGCTATTTAACATACACCAGTGAAAATAAAGATCAACAGAAATTGCCTTCTAAAAATATTTTTAGAGGAATTTAAAAGCGACGAGGCCCTCATTATTTCCATTTCTCTACAGATTGCCAATGTGCCTCTATTATTTTATGCTCTTTTCCTTTCAGTAAATGCTAATGAGAAAACGATATGCATATGCATAATCTGGGCAGAGCTACATATGCGAGATGATGCTCCACGCATTAATTTGCCAGCTTCGTTTCTGTCAGCCTCATATATTTGAAGAGCTGGAAGAAAGTTCTGGAGGAGGAAATTTTACCCAATCACCGTGAGAAGTCAAGAAGTGGGCCGGTTTTCAGGGTAATTGCTACCACAAAATGATGGAATGGCCAGAAGTCTGAAAACCTGTTTGTTCTTCTCTTACTAATCATGCCACTCCCCAAGACCAACATTGTTTTTGGTTGAGTCTTTGTATGACAGCTGGATTGCATGTTCTCCTATCATTATCTCTAAGAGTTTTGCCTGTTTGTTGCCCACAGATAAACATTCTGAGTAACAATTTCCAATGTATCGATGTGACAAAATCCATGCCAGAAAGGAGAAAGAAGTACCTGAGACTCCCCTGAACAAGCAGTTTTGGTGAACAAACACGGTCATAATTTTATGGAATATAATACCGAATATAATTGAGTTTCATTTTTGAAGAGCTACCCAGTATTGATAAAATTCATTATCAACTAATTTCTCAAATTCCCTGCACATGTCATTTTCCCAAGTGGTTATATTTCTTGGACTGCCTGGGTTCAAATCCCAGATTTCCCACACACTAGACCTCTGAGCTTGAGAAAATGATTTAAGGAAGAGTATTCTCTTTGCAAAATGAAGGTAATAATAATATCTAGAGTTGCTACAAGATTTGAATGAGATAATGAGTATATAGCACTTATACTCTGATGTTTTCCCAGTATACCAAGTCATTTGCTTTTAGTTCACAAAATACACGTGAGTGACTGGAAATGACAGATAGAGCCTGTATTGGTAAATGATGGGACAGAGTTTATTGAGTTGTTTTTTTCTTTATAGTATTTTGCTACATGGACATGTATAAGATTGGAATCAGGTCTGGGTGGAGTAACCCTTTATCACATATGGCTGCTAGTACCACTTCATGAGGAGAAAAATCTATGAGATCCTGAAGAGGGAAAAGCATAGGACTCTAGGGGCTGAGGGTAGGAACTGAGACCATGGACACCCAGATGTATTTGATTTCTTAGGTAATTTCAATTTTAATGGCTCACTTGTTTTTACTACTCTCCAAGGGTGTTTAGAATGATAAAGACAGTAAAGTTTTAAGAGTTAGTGGCAAGGCTTTGCATAACTCACAAACAACTGTACTGATAAATGTGTTTTCCTATCACTTGATAGGTAAGTTGGAATGTCCCAGGTGGGAACACAATTGATGTCAGAACTTCATTGATCTTAGCTCTAAGAGGGCATTGAGGAAATTTAGGCAAAGTTTTAGAAAAGTAAATCTAGAATCCTATAGGTTCTGCTCTAGCTATTTTTGCCGAAGTGCGAAGAGTCTTTTGCCCATGGAGTTTCTGGAAACATAGCTAATACTACACATGTTTTTTGACTCATATACAATGTAGGCATATGACTACCCATAACAGCAGTAATTTCACCATGTGTAGGAGAATTTTCTTTTTCTTTTTTTTTTTTTGGAGATTTTATTTATTTGACACAGAGAGAAATCACAAGTAGGCAGAGAGGCAGACAGAGAGAGAGAGAGAGAGGGAGAGGGAGAGGGAGAGGGAAGCAGGCTCCCCGCTGAGCAGAGCCTGATGTGGGGCTCGATCCCAGGACCCTGAGATCATGACCTGAGCCGAAGGCAGAGGCTTAACCCACTGAGCCACCCAGGTACCCCTGTAGGAGAATTTTCTGCGACTTCTAAACATAATCCTCCTGTAGTATGTTTTATCTAGCAGTTCCATTTGCTAAGTAGATTAAAACCTATTAAATTTGCAGAAGCTGTGTCACAGAAGAGAAAAGAGCGTTCTTCTAATAATAGTCCCAAAGTAACAATTTTAAGTTGGGACAGTGAAAAGGACTTAGGATTCTACTATGTGAGTGGTTTTAGTGCTCAGAGAGATTTTATTTGCTATGGCAGGGGGAACTGAAGGTATACAGAGTGGCATTGTATCAATACGACAAGTGTCCTGTTGTTTATTTGTATTATAAACAATTCATGGAGTTTAAAGAAAGGACAGGAAGTACTGGGTTCTAGTATTTCCTTGAAGCAGCATCATTAAATCGATTGGAATAGCTGTCTTTTTGTTTTGTAACCAGGAAGTGATACTGGCTCTTCCAAGGACTCTTTTATTTGCAATATCTGCAAATGTCCTTATTTATAGTTTCTTGGTTCTTGGAGAATAGAGGACCCTTTGTTCTTGTTTGTATTGGGGGGGACAGTTGTTTAATCTGCAGAGCCAGATGTTTGTTTTGATTTCTAGCTTGTTTATATTCTAGAACTTTTTGAAAATAGTTAGCCACATGTTGAAGATCTTCTAAATTGGTAATTTCCCACTTCAATTATTTTTCTGACAATGGCCCCATTTCAGGCCCTCATTTTGAATCCATTGCAGAAGAGAGAAAAAAGGCTCCTTTGACTTCTATTGTTGAATCGACCCCAGAAAAATTGTTAAAATTATTAATTTAATTAATGAATGAATTAATTTAATTATTAATTTAAAAATTAAAAATTTTTTTTCCCAAAGATTTTATTCATTTACTTGACAGAGATCACAGGTAGGCAGAGAGGCAGGCAGAGAGAGAGGGGGGAGCAGGCTCCCCGCTGAGCAGAGATCCCGATGCGGGGCTCAATCTCAGGACCCTGGGATCATGACCCGAGCCAAAGGCAGAGGCCTTTAACCCACTGAGCCACCCAGGTGCCCCAACAATGAAAAATTGTTAAAAATTACCATAAGTCTCTTTGTAAAGTCCCCTTTTTACTCCTCTTATTTTTATTTAAATTTTGTCATTTACCTATATTTTTTGTTTATAATTTGGATCTTTTTTTTCTTAAAGATTTTATTTATTTATTTGACAGAGATCACAAGTAGGCAGAGAGGTAGGTAGAGAGAGCAAGGGAGAAGCAGGCTCCATGCCGAGCAGAGAGCCCAGTGGGGGGATTGATCCCAGAACCTTGGGATCATGACCTGAGCCAAAGGCAGAGGCTTAACCCACTGAGCCACCCAGGTGCCCCAGTATAATTTTGGATCTTTGACCAAAGATTGGCTTATGGACTTTATGTAGTGGATTCTCTAATTTTATGGTGTTTTAAGGCCAATTTTCAAATTGTGTACAGTTGGGGTATTTACAATATTCTCCCAGTCTTTCCGCTCTTTTCAACCATTTCCCTGTCTTGGGAGTTTGCAATTGAGTGAACTAGTTAATTTAGATATAGTCAGAACACCCCATATCTTACAAAATCTGGAATTCTATACCAATATTTTTGGTGTGTCTTCTTGAGGTGTAGTAACTGTAGCCCTTAAATCAGCTCTGAACTGGAGTTTATTCAACCTATACAGATACCCCTTCTTGTTTGCAATTTTAAGGGAATTATTGGCAATATGACTGTTTTTAAAGTTCAGAGTCGTCTTTTATCATAGGCTATTTAATTGATATTTCTTTTAGAGTACTCAGTAGAATTTATTCACAATCTTGCCACGGTATCTAGGATGTGAGAAACAGTGATGCTTTCCCCAAAGTATACTCTTATTTCTTCCGGCAGTTGTAAGTTTCCTACGTCTTGGCAAGTTTGAATTATCTCAAATGCTGTCAATTTGGAGAAGATAAAAATGACCCATTAATGAACTGAATTAGCTTTTCTAATTTAACAATATTTCACCCAATCACCATCCTTATTCAAGAGGCGCTCTCTATTTCTGTTCCTGGAGTAAAACAGTCTAAGAAGTTGAGGGCAAATCAATTTTCTTCCCTGTTTATCTCAACCGATGATCTCTTTTCTGAAGAGATTTCCAGTCTAATACTGAGGACTGGCAATGGAAGTAGGAAAAAAAAAATTCCCTTAAAAAAAATCTATAAACTATAAATCTTTGTGAAAATCAATAAAATTAATCTAAAGTATATGTCAAGGTTCTAAATAATTGTTAAAATATACAATCATAAATGTGGTCAAATCTGCTGGTCACTCTCTCCTCCAGACCTCTTGATACCTTCTACTGAGAGGCAGAAAGGAAAACAGTTGACTCGAGCTAAATCACCACAAGTTTGAAAGCACCTGACTTATGACTGTGGGGCTCTAATTCTCTGTACGAGTTTTTAGGAAAATGAATTTTAGCCATAGGTTCTAGGGATTGCTGACTCCTGAAATCTGCATTAGGGTTGCATACCTGTTTAATTCTTTTTCTCCTATGACAGAGCCATTTATAATTTGAAATTTTTCAGACACACTTCTTTCCATCTACTACCCCAAATATGCTCTTCCCTACCTGGGAACATTTCCTTTCCCCTCCCCCCATCTTTCACCCCATTGGTCCAGTTAATGCAATTCAACTGTCAGATCACATATCTTTTTTTTTTTTTTTTTAAAGATTTTATTCATTTATTTGACAGAGAGCACAAGTAGGCAGAGAAGCAGGCAGAGAGAGAGGGAGAAGCGGGCTCCCACTTAACCCACTGAGCCACCCAGGCGCCCAGATCACATATCTTAAATAGACTTTCCTTCCTTATTAAAACTCTAAGAACCTCATTGGGCTTGTTCTCTGCTACCTCTGCAGTGATATTCCAGCATCTTGGGCATAATGAATGCTCAAAAATATGTGTTGAATAAGAACTAATATTATGGGTGCCTGGGTGGCTCAGTGGGTTAAGCCGCTGCCTTCGGCTCAGGTCATGATCTCAAGGTCCTGGGATCGAGTCCCTCATCGGGTTCTCTGCTCCGCGGGGAGCCTGCTTCCTCCTCTCTCTCTCTCTCTGCCTGCCTCTCTGCCTACTTGTGATCTCTCTGTGTCAAATGAATAAATAAAATCTTTAAAAAAAAAAAAAAGAACTAATATTATATGTAATGAATGTTGCTACATGAAATTTTTTTGTCAATTGCAAACTATCACTCAAATAGCTTTAAAAGGAAAAATGTCACCCAATATTATCACCAAATTTAGTAGTGTATTACAAAATAAATTCTAATATGGAACACATGTATTCAAGGTAATGATTTGGTGAATATAAGTTAGGGGATGTTTATAGGAACTTTAAGGAGTTTCTACATATATTGAATAGAAGAGGGATAATTTTAAATTTTACCTGTAATTATTTATGAGGCATAAATAATTTTTATAAATAAATAATATTTATATATTTATATAATAATAATATTAAATATTTAATATAATATTAATTATTTAATATAATATTATTATATATAATAATATTAAATATTTATATAATTCTATGGAATGAACTAGAATAATTACAGAAATATTTTAAAATATTTGAGTGCTCACTATATGCCAGTCATTGTATAAGAACTGGAGACAGACTGGTAAGTAGACGAATCCAATGAGTAATTCAACAGTTAGCTATTATGAAAACATTTTAAACTCTACTACCCTCCACCACTCACCAACTGCTCTGGACATCAAGTACAAGTCACAAACCAAGTAAGAAATGTAAGAATTGGGAATATTTTCAGCTTCTGGAACTTGAGTGCTTTAGGACTTAAAGTCTGTAACAAGATTCTGTTTTTTTCAGAGGAAAAATTAATTTCAATAAATGCAAGAACCCTTTATTCCCTTCCTTTCTCAACTTGGTTTGTGTCTAAATTCCAGGGGATTGATATAATGGCAGGGCACATTAGCTTAGGGTGGAAGTGGGCACAAGGTTGTTTGGTTCAATAGTCTACCAACATTGGCATTTGCTGATAAGTTTTCATTTCTCTCTGGACTTTGGTCATCAGTCCATGCGTCTACTGAGAGTCTCCCTTATTTTCAGCTGCCAGACATTTTCAAATCCGTTTGCTTGTTGTCAGTTAGGTACACATGGCCAACCATTTACCATTCCTGCACTATGCTGAGTGGTGGGAATCTCTACTCCCATGTTCCCTGACCCTCCAAAACTCTGCTATAGCCATGGAAGCTATCCGAGGAGGTCTCAGTCAAATTTGCCTAGCTATATCTTACAGAAATTTTATCTTATAGACATTCTGTCTATACACCATGCTGAGTGGGGAAAACCAATATTTGACTATGTTTTACACTTTATCTAGTGTATTAGGATAGAGTTGAGCTCTTTTCTTTTGGACATCAAAATAATGTCACTTGAACAAGATTGAACTGGAACATTTCTCCTTCATGCAAAAATAGGGAAGATGGTTCTGTGCTGGTATCATGGTTGAAGGCTGATAAAATGCTTTTTTTTTTTTTTAAAGATTTTTA
The DNA here is from genome assembly GCF_009829155.1 of Mustela erminea. NCBI lineage: Eukaryota > Metazoa > Chordata > Mammalia > Carnivora > Mustelidae > Mustela > Mustela erminea. The sequence goes on from NC_045614.1 coordinate 41,252,695, forward strand.
TTTATTTATTTGACAGAGAGAAATCACAAGTAGATGGAGAGGCAGGCAGAGAGAGAGAGAGAGGGAAGCAGGCTCTCTGCTGAGCAGAGAGCCCGATGCGGGACTCGATCCCAGGACTCTGAGATTACGACCTGAGCCGAAGGCAGCGGCTTAACCCACTGAGCCACCCAGGCGCCCTGATAAAATGCTTTTAATGGCTCATTATCTACGCTTGTTTGATGGTCTTGCTCTGCTATCCTCAACCTGTGACTCCTATATTGTGGTCCAGTTTGGACCTTTTTTTTTTTCCATTGCAGGTGAGGAGAAGAAGGGGAAAGGCCATACTTATGCACAGGATCAAATTTTGTTTTATACAAGAAAAAATAGTCTTTTACTTATAAGGCCATGTGGTAATTAAACTTGCCATTTCTGTTACTAAAGAAAAGAGGAAATGACTATGGTATATGTATAGGGGATAACCAGGAGAATCTGCTCTACAAGGCCCGAGGGGCTCGTCACACTCCTCTAAGTGTTTTTGTATGCCTACCTTGGAACTCAGTTTCGGGGGTCAGGGCTCCTCCTCGCCATCCTCCCTCCCTTCCTCCTCCTTCTTCTTTCTAAAGATTGATTTAGTTATTTGAGAGAGAGAAAATGTGGGGAGAGGGGCAGAGGCAGAGGGAGAGACTCTCAAGCAGATTCTGCACTGAGTGTGGAGCCCCAGGCAGGGCTTAATCCCAGTACCCTGAGATCATGACCTGAGCTGAAATCAAGAGTCAGATACCCCACCAAATGAGCCACCCAGGTGATCCCAAGTCTTGTTCCTGAAGCCCACTACTATATGAGGGTTTTTGTTTTTGTTTTCAACCACCTGGTTCTCCTCCCATTTCAGCAACCCATGGTATTGTTACTGTGACAGTAGTTAGGGAGAGGGAGGAGGGATCAGGAAGCTTCTTTCACTGAGCAGTCACCTTTTGTCTTAACAATGATTATGTGTCAAAAAAACCCAAACAAACCCAAAAAACAAAACAAAACAAAAAACAAAAACAATGATTATGTGTCTTCCAAGTTAAAAGCCAAAAATCAGTTGTTTCCTGTTATGCTGAGTCATCCCTTTCTGATGTCCTCAGCATAAAACACTTAAGCTAGAACCTTGGTTCATAGGAGATGAAGTAACTATAAATACTAGGAACTAAAAATATATTGGTCAGGACAAGAAAACAAAACAAAACAAAAGAATGATCTGATTACAAAGGAATGACCCAGACTCTAATTTTTAATAAGCTGAATTCTAAATTCTGGTCCTGTTGCTCTCAATTAACTTGGACAACTTTCTGAGTTTTCAGTATTTTCTTAGATAATTGTTCATATAAACAGAGGACATGGGGGCTATTTAAGAAGTGATGGGGATTGCCTGGGTGGCTCAGTGGGTTAAAGCCTCTGCCTTCAGCTCAGGTCATGATCCCAGGGTCCTGGGATCGAGCCCCACATCAGGCTTTCTGCTCAGTGGGGAACCTTCTTCCTCCCCTCTCTCTGCCTGCCTCTCTGCCTACTTGTGATTTCTGTCTGTCAAATAAATAAATAAAATCTTGTTTAAAAATAAAAAATAAAAAAATAAAAAGTGACGGAAGTTTGCTCTATGGCAGCAAAACAACCAACCACTGGAACGGTTTAACTACTTGTAGAGAGTTTAACTGGGGGAGATATTTTCCCCCCAGGGACTGACAACATTTCCTTCAAAGTATAGGCAATACTTAAATCTGGATTAAAGTGTAAATTTTCATAATAGGAATATAATTTGAAACACTTCTATTAGTTTATCTACCAGTATATTCCAGAGACTTTTTGTTGCTGTTACATACTTTGTAGCAAATACCTAACTAGAATAGCAGAATATGTGTAACCAAAGTATGTTTTCATTATGTCAGGATGGGTCTGGTAGGGTTAAGTTCGTAGTGCTTGTCAAGAATGATCAGAAATCATACTTTATTATTACGTTCCTCTTGTATTTATTGTAGTGGAATTTCAAATGTGCCCAATAAGTGCTTTGAATGTATAAAACTGTTGTAAATAGTTATTTTTCTAACATGTCCTCCAATTAAATCCTTGGCCATAAATGATAGCTGGTTTTTAAATCAAAAACGATTACAAGGGCTAATCTCATAGACAACAGGCTTTTGACTCAAGGGTAATTTAATAAAGGTATTTCTCTATTTGCTGATTGTGCAGTGCATTGTGCCTGAGATGTTAGTCCTATCTTTTTACTTAAGAATTGCTGTCAAGGGACAACTCATAAAAATAGAATCTCATTAGTATTAATGGTAACAATTCACTCAGTGAGCTTATATGCCCAATTCTGCCTGACTATTCTCCGTGTCACAAAAATGGCTTCCGAGTTCTGATTTTTATAACAAAGCTATAACCAAATCATCTCCCAGTTAGATTATTCTGCATACAAAGTGAGATTTAATGTATTTCAGGAGAGAATACTACTACTGGAAGGGGCATTAGTGATCAGAAAGTCCTACCCACTGGTTTTACAGATGACAAAACAAAATTTATATGAGTAGTTCAAGGTTATGCAGCTATACTATGTGTGTTTCAAATTCAATTACAATGAAAATGAGAAGACGTGTCAATAAGTACAACTGTTCAAAGCTTGGATTTAAAATAATATCATAAATATGATGAAGTTGCATCTCCCTTGGGTGTTATAATATAACAATATTAAATAAGATGAAAATCACATACAGTCATTTACCATTATCTTGCACCTGACTTCTCAACATTGTACTCAGTGGAGCACTTGGTGCCATGGCTTGATAATTTCTGTTCTCTATATTCTTGGTAGCATGACGCAAGATTTACTGTGGCCTATGTACTACATTGGAAACTCATAAGGGAATTCTCAACAAGTCCAATATGGCCAGTTTTCTTTCAACACTGAAACAGACTTTGATTTCTTCAGATGAGCACCAGATGGTGGAGCTGTCTCATGCTGAGGGGCCATGGTGTATGAACGATGCATATAATGAGTCCTCAAGTTCACACTCAGCATGGTATAATTACTTCACTACGAGTTCCCATAGGGACTAAAACATACTTAGTGCACAGTGGTCTCACATCTCTCTCTCATGACCACTCACTTATAGGCGTGTGTTTCTTGGATGAAATTGTCTGCATTATTTATTTCTCTTTTGCATCATTTAAACTTTTTCGTTCTTTTGCTCTATTTTTCTCCTATAGGAGAAGTAAAAATATTTTAAGTTGATAAAATTAAGTGAGATGTTGCAACTCCACTGTATAGCTATATAATCATAGTATTATTTGGCCATATTCAATAAACATTTATTCAGTTCAATAAACATTTATTAGGGGCCTATTATATGTTTGTAGACATGCATCATTAATGTAAAATCTTAGGACCAGTCAGGAAAAGACTCATGGCAGAGTATTGCAACAGATATTAGCCCTCATCTTTCTGCCTCTGATTCTCAAATCTAATTCATCTGTCTTTTATGTTACGTAAGAGAGCGATGTATTGTTTGAAGGACAGTGATGGTGACTGTAAAGGCAGAAAAGTAAAACTTCCCTTGGTGAAAGTATAGAAGAAGGCCAAAAGGATTTATAGTCTTCCTTGCTGCTTTATACTTGATATATATATTCAGTCATTTGTATTTTTTCATTATTGTAATATAGAACATTTTCTTGCTCATTTTGTAATGTTTTGAATGAGATAGTACTGGGACTCTGACCCCAGAAGCACAGAGAGATGTTTTACCTCCCTTTGAAACATATCCATGGGACTCTAAAGCTTGCATATTGCTGCCTAGTGTTCACTGGGGGCTCTACAACATTATAGAGGAGCAGAAAGACATCCTGGAGTGAAAGATGACCAAGTTTCTTTTGAAACTTCACACTAAAGTATCAGATCCACTGGGATAGTGCTAGTCATGGCTAAATAGTAGAAAAAGCACAAACAGGCCCATGGAAAATAATTCCTGTTATGGTAGAAGGAGATAGGATTAGTGGATTCACTTTTCCCAAAACTATCCAATATGGAAGTGATCTCTTGGTGCTTGATCAGAAAGATTATTTCCTAACCCTGTCATCCTACAGGAAAGGCTGTGTCAATAATTCTAAAAGTTTTATCATTGAGAGTAATAATAATTGACAATGAGTATCCTTCACTGAGTATAATTTAACCCACATCTGATATCAAGAGTAGCAACAGTCTCTCCAGTTTCAGAGGTTACAAGCATGGCAAGTGATTGTATTTTGGCCTCTAAGGGTCATATCTTAGCAATATGATAATAGCAGGGGACTTGGATACCCTATTTTCAACAATGAATATATCATCCTGACAAAAAATCAGTAAGGAAACACTGGACTTAAATAACACTAGAGATCAAATGGATCTAACAGACTAACACAAAACATTCCATGCAACAGCAGCAGAATATACATTCTTTACAAGCACATGCCAATATTATCCAGGACAAATTATGAGTTAGGGCACAAAACATGTCTTAACACATTTAAGAAAACTGAAAAAATACCAAATATCTTTTCTGACTATAATGGTATGGAATGAGTAATTAATAGCAAGAGGAAAGTTAGAAAAGTCACAAATATGGAAATTAAACAATATACTCCTGAACAACCAATGGGTCAAAGAAAAAACCTAAAGGAAAATGAATAAAAAAAATAACTTGAGACAAATGAAAATAGAAACACAATATACCCAAACTTAAGGTATACAGCAAAACCAGTACTAAGTGAGAAGTTTGTAGTGATAAATACCCACATTAAGAAATAAGAAATATCTCAAATAAACAACCTAATGCTATTCCTCCCAGGAACTCGAAAAAGAATAACCTAAGCCCCTAGTTAGCAGAAGGAAGGAAATAATAAAAAGCAAAGCAGAACTAAATGAAACAGAAACTAGAAAAACAGCATAAAAGATTAATGAAACTAGGTTTTGGTTTGCTGAGAAGATTAAAAAAAAAATGGAGAAACCTTAATCCATACAGAAAAAGAAGAGCAGACTCAAATAAATTATCAATGTAGCTGATATCAAAAAAATATGCAGTTCATAAAAAACTATTATAAACAATTATATATGTATGAACTGGATTATGAAGAAGAAATGGGTAAATTCTGAGAAACATATAACCCACCATAACTGAATCAGGAAGAGAGAGGAAAATCTGGATAGACCAAGTATTAGTGAAAGATCAAATTAGTAATAAAAACCTCCTGATAAAGAAAAGCTTGGGCCCTGATGGCTTCACTGGTTAATACCACCAATATTCAAAGATGAATTAATACCAATCCATGTCAAATTCATGATCAAGAGGAATTAAAAGGATTCAGGGGCACCTGGGTCCCTCAGTGGGTTAAAGCCTCTGCCTTCGGCTCAGGGTGTGATCCCAGGGTCCTGGATCCACTAGGCTCTCTGCTCAGCCAGGAGCCTGCTTCCCTTCCTCTCTCTCTGCCTGCCTTTCTGCCTACTTGTGATCTCTGTCTGTCAAATAAATAAATAAAATCTTTAAAAAAAAAAAAAGGATTCATTGAAAATTGATATAACACAGCATATTAATAGGAGGACAAACAGAATAATCCTCATAATACATAGAAAAAGTAGTGGAAACAATTCAACACCTAATAGTAATTGAAAACTCCCAATAAATTTTGACCACTTTGAATAAAGAAGTTTGAATATTCAAATATTTTGAATATTCAAAATTTTGACTATTTTGAATATAGAAGTGAGTGTCTTCAAATTGATATAGGGCATCTATGAAAAATGTACATTTGACAACATACATATTTTAAAATATTAAAGAAAGCACGGTATCAGCACAAAAAAAGACAGACCAGAGAAACCAAGTAGAGAGCACAGAAATGGATCCAAGCATTTACTGCTAATCGATCTTCTACAAAGGAGCCAAGAACACAAAATGGGGAAAGGAGATTCTTTTCAATAAATGATGCTGGGAAAACTGGATATCCACATGTTGAAGAATGAAACAGGACTCTTAACTCACAGCATATACAAATACTAACTCAAAATGTATTAAAGACATAAACATAAGACTTGAAACCGTAAAACTACTAGAAGAAACCATAGGAAAGGATCTTCTTTTTTTTTTTTTTTTTTTTTTTTTTTTTTTTTAAATTTATTTATTTATTTATTTATTTATTTTTTATTTCCAGCATAACAGTATTCATTATTTTTGCACCACACCCCGTGCTCCATGCAATCCGTGCCCTCTATAATACCCACCACCTGGTACCCCAACCTCCCACCCCCCGTCCCTTCAAAACCCTCAGATTGTTTTTCAGAGTCCATAGTCTCTCATGGTTCACCTCCCCTTCCAATTTCCCCCAACTCCCTTCTCCACTCTAAGTCCCCATGTCCTCCATGCTATTTGTTATGCTCCACAAATAAGTGAAACCATATGATAATTGACTCTCTCTGCTTGACTTATTTCACTCAGCATAATCTCTTCCAGTCCCGTCCATGTTGCTACAAAAGTTGGGTATTCATCCTTTCTGATGGAGGCATAATACTCTATCCCCAGGGGTACAGGTCTGTGAATCACCAGGTTTACACACTTCACAGCACTCACCAAAGCACATACCCTCCCCAATGTCCATAATCCCACCCCCTTCTCCCAAACCCCCTCCCCCCAGCAACCCTCAGTTTGTTTTGTGAGATTAAAAGTCACTTATGGTTTGTCTCCCTCCCAATCCCATCTTGTTTCATTTATTCTTCTCCTACCCACTTAAGCCCCCATGTTGCATCACCACTTCCTCATATCAAGGAGATCATATGATAGTTGTCTTTCTCTGCTTGACTTATTTCGCTAAGCATGATACGCTCTAGTTCCATCCATGTTGTCGCAAATGGCAAGATTTCATTTCTTTTGATGGCTGCATAGTATTCCATTGTGTATATATACCACATCTTCTTGATCCATTCATCTGTTGATGGACATCTAGGTTCTTTCCATAGTTTGGCTATTGTGGACATTGCTGCTATAAACATTCGGGTGCATGTGCCCCTTTGGATCACTACGTTTGTATCCTTAGGGTAAATACCCAATAGTGCAATTGCTGGGTCATAGGGCAGTTCTATTTTCAACATTTTGAGGAACCTCCATGCTGTTTTCCAGAGTGGCTGCACCAGCTTGCATTCCCACCAACAGTGTAGGAGGGTTCCCCTTTCTCCGCATCCTCGCCAGCATCTGTCATTTCCTGACTTGTTGATTTTAGCCATTCTGACTGGTGTGAGGTGATATCTCATTGTGGTTTTGATTTGTATTTCCCTGATGCCGAGTGATATGGAGCACGTTTTCATGTGTCTGTTGGCCATCTGGATGTCTTCTTTGCAGAAATGTCTGTTCATGTCCTCTGCCCATTTCTTGATTGGATTATTTGTTCTTTGGGTGTTGAGTTTGCTAAGTTCTTTATAGATTCTGGACACTAGTCCTTTATCTGATATGTCGTTTGCAAATATCTTCTCCCATTCTGTCAGTTGTCTTTTGATTTTGTTAACTGTTTCCTTTGCTGTGCAAAAGCTTTTGATCTTGATGAAATCCCAATAGTTCATTTTTGCCCTTGCTTCCCTTGCCTTTTGCGTTGTTCCTAGGAAGATGTTGCTGCGGTTGAGGTCAAAGAGGTTGCTGCCCGTGTTCTCCTCAAGGATTTTGATGGATTCCTTTCGCACATTGAGGTCCTTCATCCATTTTGAGTCTATTTTTGTGTGTGGTGTAAGGAAATGGTCCAATTTCATTTTTCTGCATGTAGCTGTCCAATTTTCCCAGCACCATTTATTGAAGAGGCTGTCTTTTTGCCATTGGACATTCTTTCCTGCTTTGTCGAAGATTAGTTGACCATAGAGTTGAGGGTCTATTTCTGGGCTCTCTATTCTGTTCCATTGATCTATGTGTCTGTTTTTGTGCCAGTACCATGCTGTCTTGATGACGACAGCTTTGTAATAGAGCTTGAAGTCCGGAATTGTGATGCCACCAACGTTGGCTTTCTTTTTCAATATCCCTTTGGCTATTCGAGGTCTTTTCTGGTTCCATATAAATTTTAGCATTATTTGTTCCATTTCTTTGAAAAAGATGGATGGTACTTTGATAGGAATTGCATTAAATGTGTAGATTGCTTTAGGTAGCATAGACATTTTCACAATATTTATTCTTCCAATCCAGGAGCATGGAACATTTTTCCATTTCTTTGTGTCTTCCTCAATTTCTTTCATGAGTACTTTATAGTTTTCTGAGTATAGATTCTGTGTCTCTTTGGTTAGGTTTATTCCTAGGTATCTTATGGTTTTGGGTGCAATTGTAAATGGGATTGACTCCTTAATTTCTCTTTCTTCTGTCTTGCTGTTGGTGTAGAGAAATGCAACTGATTTCTGTGCATTGATTTTATATCCTGACACTTTACTGAATTCCTGTATAAGTTCTAGCAGTTTTGGAGTGGAGTCTTTTGGGTTTTCCACATATAGTATCATATCATCTGCGAAGAGTGATAATTTGACTTCTTCTTTGCCGATTTGGATGCCTTTAATTTCCTTTTGTTGTCTGATTGCTGAGGCTAGGACCTCTAGTACTATGTTGAATAGCAGTGGTGATAATGGACATCCCTGCCGTGTTCCTGACCTTAGCGGAAAAGCTTTCAGTTTTTCTCCATTGAGAATGATATTTGCGGTGGGTTTTTCATAGATGGCTTTGATGATATTGAGGTATGTGCCCTCTATCCCTACACTTTGGAGAGTTTTGATCAGGAAGGGATGCTGTACTTTGTCAAATGCTTTTTCAGCATCTATTGAGAGTATCATATGGTTCTTGTTCTTTCTTTTATTGATGTGTTGTATCACATTGACTGATTTGCGGATGTTGAACCAACCTTGCAGCCCTGGAATAAATCCCACTTGGTCGTGGTGAATAATCTTTTTAATGTACTGTTGAATCCTATTGGCTAGTATTTTGTTGAGTATTTTCGCATCTGTGTTCATCAAGGATATCGGTCTATAGCTCTCTTTTTTGGTGGGATCCTTGTCTGGTTTTAGGATCAAGGTGATGCTGGCCTCATAAAATGAGTTTGGAAGTTTTCCTTCCATTTCTATTTTTTGGAACAGTTTCAGGAGAATAGGAATTAGTTCTTCTTTAAATGTTTGGTAGAATTCCCCCGGGAAGCCGTCTGGCCCTGGGCTTTTGTTTGTTTGGAGATTTTTAATGACTGTTTCAATCTCCTTACTGGTTATGGGTCTGTTCAGGCTTTCTATTTCTTCCTCGTTCAGTTGTGGTAGTTTATATGTTTCTAGGAATGCATCCATTTCTTCCAGATTGTCAAATTTATTGGCGTAGAGTTGCTCATAGTATGTTCTTATAATAGTTTGTATTTCTTTGGTGTTAGTTGTGATCTCTCCTCTTTCATTCATGATTTTATTTATTTGGGTCCTTTCTCTTTTCTTTTTGATAAGTCGGGCCAGGGGTTTATCAATTTTATTAATTCTTTCAAAGAACCAGCTCCTAGTTTCGTTGATTTGTTCTATTGTTTTTTTGGTTTCTATTTCATTGATTTCTGCTCTGATCTTTATGATTTCTCTTCTCCTGCTGGGCTTAGGGTTTCTTTCTTGTTCTTTCTCCAGCTCCTTTAGGTGTAGGGTTAGGTTGTGTACCTGAGACCTTTCTTGTTTCTTGAGAAAGGCTTGTACCGCTATATATTTTCCTCTCAGGACTGCCTTTGTTGTGTCCCACAGATTTTGAACTGTTGTATTTTCATTATCATTTGTTTCCATGATTTTTTTCAATTCTTCTTTAATTTCCCGGTTGACCCATTCATTCTTTAGAAGGATGCTGTTTAGTCTCCATGTATTTGGGTTCTTTCCAAACTTCCTTTTGTGGTTGAGTTCTAGCTTTAGAGCATTGTGGTCTGAAAATATGCAGGGAATGATCCCAATCTTTTGATACCGGTTGAGTCCTGATTTAGGACCGAGGATGTGATCTATTCTGGAGAATGTTCCATGTGCACTAGAGAAGAATGTGTATTCTGTTGCTTTGGGATGAAATGTTCTGAATATATCTGTGATGTCCATCTGGTCCAGTGTGTCGTTTAAGGCCTTTATTTCCTTGCTGATCTTTTGCTTGGATGATCTGTCCATTTCAGTGAGGGGAGTGTTAAAGTCCCCTACTATTATTGTATTATTGTTGATGTGTTTCTTTGATTTTGTTATTAATTGGTTTATATAGTTGGCTGCTCCCACGTTGGGGGCATAGATATTTAAAATTGTTAAATCTTCTTGTTGGACAGACCCTTTGAGTATGATATAGTGTCCTTCCTCATCTCTTATTATAGTCTTTGGCTTAAAATCTAATTGATCTGATATAAGGATTGCCACTCCTGCTTTCTTCTGATGTCCATTAGCATGGTAAATTCTTTTCCACCCCCTCACTTTAAATCTGGAGGTGTCTTCGGGCTTAAAATGAGTTTCTTGGAGGCAACATATAGATGGGTTTTGTTTTTTTATCCATTCTGATACCCTGTGTCTTTTGACAGGGGCATTTAGCCCATTAACATTCAGGGTAACTATTGAGAGATATGAATTTAGTGCCATTGTATTGCCTGTAAGTTGACTGTTACTGTATATGGTCTCTGTTCCTTTCTGATCTACCACTTGTAGGCTCTCTCTTTGCTTAGAGGACCCCTTTCAATATTTCCTGTAGAGCTGGTTTGGTATTTGCAAATTCTTTCAGTTTTTGTTTGTCCTGGAAGCTTTTAATCTCTCCTTCTATTTTCAATGATAGCCTAGCTGGATATAGTATTCTTGGCTGCATGTTTTTCTCGTTTAGTGCTCTGAAAATATCATGCCAGCTCTTTCTGGCCTGCCAGGTCTCTGTGGATAAGTCAGCTGCCAATCTAATATTTTTACCATTGTATGTTACAGACTTCTTTTCCCGGGCTGCTTTCAGGATTTTCTCTTTGTCACTGAGACTTGTAAATTTTACTATTAGGTGACGGGGTGTGGGCCTATTCCTATTGATTTTGAGGGGCGTTCTCTGAACCTCCTGAATTTTGATGCTCGTTCCCTTTGCCATATTGGGGAAATTCTCCCCAATAATTCTCTCCAGTATACCTTCTGCTCCCCTCTCTCTTTCTTCTTCTTCTGGAATCCCAATTATTCTAATGTTGTTTCGTCTTATGGTGTCACTTATCTCTCGAATTCTCCCCTCGTGGTCCAGTAGCTGTTTGTCCCTCTTTTGCTCAGCTTCTTTATTCTCTGTCATTTGGTCTTCTATATCACTAATTCTTTCTTCTGCCTCATTTATCCTAGCAGTGAGAGCCTCCATTTTTGATTGCATTTCATTAATAGCTTTTTTTATTTCAACTTGGTTAGATTTTAGTTCTTTTATTTCTCCAGAAAGGGCTTTTATATCTCTCGAGAGGGTTTCTCTAATATCTTCCATGCCTTTTTCGAGCCCGGCTAGAACCTTGAGAATTGTCATTCTGAACTCTAGATCTGACATATTACCAATGTCTGTATTGATTAGGTCCCTAGCCTTCGGTACTGCCTCTTGTTCTTTTTTTTGTGTTGAATTTTTCCGTCTTGTCATTTTGTCCAGATAAGAGTATATGAAGGGGCAAGTAAAATACTAAAAGGGTGGCAACAACCCCAGGAAAAAATGCTTTAACCAAATTAGAAGAGATTCAAAATCGTGAGGGGAGAGAAAGGGGATAAAAGGAGGTTCAAAAAGGAAGAAAGAAAAAAAAAGAAAAAAGAAAAGAAAAGAATTTAAAAAAAAAAGGAAAACACCTAAGAAAAATGTAAAAAAGAAAAAATATATATATTAGATAAACTAGTAAAAAATCGTTAAAAAAGAAAAAGGTAACAGTTAAAAAAAAAAAAAAAATTTTACCCGAAGGCGAGGAAAAAAAAAAAAAACAAAAAATGAAAAAGAAAAAAATTAAATTAACTGCAAGACTAAAAAAAAATCACAGGGAAAAAGCCATGAGTTCCGTGCTTGGCTTTCTCCTCCTCTGGAATTCTGCTGCTCTCCTTGGTATTGAAACCGCACTCCTTGGTAGGTGAACTTGGTCTCGGCTGGATTTCTTGTTGATCTTCTGGGGGAGGGGCCTGTTGTAGTGATTCTCAAGTGTCTTTGCCCCAGGCGGAATTACACCGCCCTTACCCAGGGCCGGGGTGAGTAATCCGCTCGGGTTTGCTTTCAGGAGCTTTTGTTCCCTGAGCGCTTTCCGTAGAGTTCCGGAGGACGGGAATACAAATGGCGGCCTCCTGGTCTCCGGCCCGGAGGAGCCGAGAGCCCAGGGCCGCACTCCTCAGTGCGCCCTCAGAGAACAGCGCCCAGTTACTCCCGTCTGCCTGACCTCCGGCCGCGCTCTGAGCTCTCCGAGCCTGCGACCAGTTCAAGGTAACACCGAGCTGTGAGCTTACTGTCGGCTCTGTCTCTGTAGCCGGCTTTCCCGTTCCAATACCCGCAAGGTCTGCGACACTCAGACACCCCAGATCCTTCTGTGACCCTGCGGGACCTGAGGCCACGCTGAACCCGCGTGGGCTTCGCCCCGGTTTAACCTCTGGAGCGATGTCCCTCAGCGGAACAGACTTTTAAAAGTCCTGATTTTGTGCGCCGTTGCTCCGCCGCTTGCCGGGAGCCGGCCCCTCCCCCCGGGGTCTATCTTCCCGTCGCTTTGGATTCACTTCTCCGCCGGTCCTACCTTTCAGAAAGTGGTTGTTTTTCTGTTTCCAGAATTGCTGTTCTTCTTCTCTTCGATCTGCCGATGGATTTTCAGGTGTTTGCAATCTTTAGATAAGCTATCTAGCTGATCTCCGGCTAGCTGAAGCAGTCTCAGCCTGTTACTTCTCCGCCATCTTGACTCCTCCCCGTCAGGAAAGGATCTTCTTGACATTGGTTGGGGCAATGATTTTTTTTGGCTACAACCCAAAATACAGGCAATGAAAGAAAAAGTAGACAAATGGAATTACATCAAACTAAAAACCTTCTCCAGAAGAAAGCAGAAGAAACCATCAACAGATTGAAAAGAAAAACCTATGGAATGAGATAAAATATTTGCAAACCATAATCTGATAAATGGTTAATGTCTAAAATACACAAGGAACTCAGGGCACCTGGGTGGCTCAGGCTGTTAAGCACCTGACTTTTGCTTTTGGCTCAGGTCATGATCTCAGGATTGTGAGATCAAGCTCTGGATTTGGCTCTGTGCTGGGCAGGAGCCTGCTTCTCCCTCTAACCTGCCCCCCTTCTCTGTCCTTAAAAAAAAATAAATACACACACAGACACACACACACAGAGTTTAGTTTTCACATGCAATGTTTGTCTTTCTGTGCCTTAATTATTTTACTTAGTCCTCCAAATTTATCTATATTATCATAAATAACAGGATCCCTTCTTTTTCAAGGCTGAATAATATTCTATCATATACACACACACACACACACACACACACATATATATATATATTTTTTTCACATTTCCTCATTGTATTCATTGAACAGGCATTCAGGTTGTTCATACAACTTGATAGAAAGGAAACAAATAATTTGAATAAAAATGGACAAAGGATTTGAATAGACATTTCTCCAAAGATGACATACAGATGGCTAACAAATATATGAAAATATGTTCAACATTACTAATCATCAGAGAAACTAAAACCAAAGCCATAGTGAGCTATCACCTCACATCTGTTAGAAGGACTATTAGCAAAAAGACAAAAGATAGCAAATGTTGACAAGAATGTGGAGGAAAAAGGATCCTTGTACATTGGTTGTAAGAATGTAAATTGGTATAGGGAGTATGGGAAATGATATGGAGCTTCCTCAAATAATTAAGAATAAAACTACAGTATGATCCAACAATCTTACTTCTGGATATATAGCCAAAAGAAATGAAATCTGAATCTTGAAGAGATCACTGCTCTCTCATATTCATTGCAGTATTATGCACAATAGCTAAGATACAGAAATTAAAAAAAAAAGTTAAAATCATAGAGCAGAGAGTAGAAATTTAGTTACCTGGAGCTGGGGTGGGTGTTGGGAGAGATGGGGAGATGTTGGTCAAAGGATACAAAGTTTCAGTTACACAGGATGACTAAGCTCTAAAGATCTAATGTATACCATGGTGATTAACTGCACTGTATTGTATTCCAGAAATTTGCTAAAACATTAATTCTTAAATGTTCTTGTCACACACAAAAATAGGTAACCATATGCAATCCCTATCAAAATGCCATCAACTCTTTTCTCAGAACTGGAACAAATAATCCTAAATTTGTATGGGACCAGAAAGACCCTGAATAGCCAAAGGAATGTTGAAAAAGAAAGCCAAAACTGGTGGCATCACAATTCCAGACTTCAAGTCCTATTGCAAAGCTTTAATCATCAAGACAGTATGTTAGAGGAACAAAATCAGACACATAGATCAATGGAACAGAATAGAGAACCCAGAAATGGACCCTCAACTCTATGGTCAACTAATGTTCAGCATAGCAGGAAAGAATATCCGATGGAAAGAAGACAGTCTCTTCAACAAATTGTATTCGGAAAATTGGACAGCCACATGCAGAAGAATAGACCTTGGAAATTGGACCATTTCCTTATACCACACACAAAAAACAGACTCAAAATGGATGAAAGACCTCAATGTGAGACAGGAATCCATCAAAATCCTTGAGAAGAACCCAAGCAGCAATCTCTTTCACCCTGACCACAGCAACTTCTTGCTAGACATATCTCCAAAGGTACAGGAAACAAAGGCAGAAATCAACTAGCAGGAATTCCTCAAGATAAAAAGCTTTTACACAGCAAGGGAAAGCATCAACAAAACCAAGAGACAACCGACAGAATGGGAGAAGGTATTTGCAAATGATATATCAGATAAAGGGCTAGTATTCAAAATCTATAAAGAGCTTATCAAACTCATCACCCAAGGAACAAAAAAATCCAATCAAGAAATGATCAGAAGACATGAACAGATATTTCTGCAAAGAAGACATCCAAATAGCCAACAGATACATGAAAAAATGCTCCATATCACTCAGCATCAGGGAAATACAAATCAAAACCACAATGAGATACCACCTCACACCAGTCAGAAAGGCTGAAATTAACAAGTCAGGAAATGACAGGTGTTGGCAAGGATGTGGAGAAAGGGGAAACTTCTTACACTGTTGGTGGGAATGCAAGCTGGTGCAACCACTCTGGAAAACAACACGGAGGTTCCTCAAAAAGCTGAAAATAGAGCTACCCTATGACCCAGCAATTACACTACTGGATATTTACCCTAAAGATACAAATGTAGTGGTCCGAAGGGGCACATGCACCTGAATGTTTATAGCAGTAATATCCACAATAGTCAAACTATGGAAATAACCCAGAGGTCCATCAACAGACAAATGGTTAAATAAAATGTGGTAGGGCGCCTGGGTGGCTCAGTGGGTTAAGCTGCTCCCTTCGGCTCAGGTCATGATCCCAGGATCCTGGGATCGAGTCCCGCATCGGGCTCTCTGGTCATCAGGGAGCCTGCTTCCCCACTCTCTCTCTGCCTGCTTGTGATCTCTCTCTCTGTCAAATAAATAAATAAAATCTTAAAAAAAAATAAAAATAAAATGTGGTACACACACACACACACACACACACACACACACACACACACAGAGGAATATTACACAGCCATCAAAAATAGAATCTTGCCGCTCGCAATGATATGGATGGAACTAGAGGGTATTATGCTAAGTGAAATAACTCAGTCAGAGAAAGACAATTATCATATGCTCTCACTAATATCAGCAGAATTTAAGAAACAAGGCAGAGGATTATAGGAGAGCAGAGGAAACAATGAAACAAGATGAAACCAGAAAGGGAGACAAACCACGAGAATCTTAATCATAGGAAACAAACTGAGGGGGTAGGGTGGGGGCATAGGTGATGGACATTAGGGAAGGTATATTTTGTGGTGAGCACAGGATGTTGTGTAAGACTGATGAATCACAGACCTGTAGCCCTGAAACAAATAATACATTATATGTTAATTAAAAAATAAATTCAAAAAAAGGGAAAAAAAGAGAAATAGCTACTATTTGTGTAAACCTTGAAAATATTAGGCTAAGTGAAAGTAGCCTGTCACAAAAGACACCATTTCATATAAATGTCCAGAATAGGCAAACCCATAGAGACAGAAAGTATAGTAGTTGCTGCCAAGGACTGGGTTGGGTGGCAGGGAATGGAACAATCAGGGAGATGACAGCTAAAGGCTATGGGGTTTCTTGTTGGGGTGATGACAATGCCCTAAAAGTTGATTGTGGAAATGGTTTCACAATTCTGTTAATATATGAAAAACCTGTTAGCAATTCTGTTAATAAACGAAAAAATTGAGTTGTACAATTTAAGTTGGTGAATTATGTGGAATGTGAGTTATAGCTCAATAAAACTGTCTTTTTAAAATAGGTAACCATGAGAAGTGATGGAAATGTTAATAAGTGTGATTGTGGTAATCATTTTACTGTGTATATCAAAATGTCACATCATATGCCTTAAATAAATGTAATTTTTATTTGTCAATTATAACTCCGTAAAGCTAGGAAAAATTGCCCTCAAACAGGTTGTACCTTAATTTCTGATTTACTTAGTGAGAGCATGTAGCAGTTGAGATCTCTGAGGAGGACTGAGCCACAGTTATATCCTTCCACTGACCCCTGGGAAAGAAAATAACAGAAAAAAGAATGGATTCCTGCTCATCTAATAATGTGGAGGACGTTGATATGGATACCTCAAGTCACTGAAATGGAGTATGTTGGCTATGTTTTTTAATTGAGAAGATGTTCCTCAGACTAAGAGCTACGTGAGGGCAGGGGTTTTGTCTTTCTAATTCCCTAACATTCATTCTGTTTCCTGGTAGACAGTAAAAAGGCCTTCAACGATCTAATGAGAAATGTGTAATGCAGAGTAAAAGAGTAAGCCTGAATGCATATACATTTTAAATAAATTTTATAAATTATAAAAATATATACACACATATATTTTCCCCCTGAGCTGACCGCCAAGTACTTCCGGCCTTATCCCTTGCCTTCTCCTCCCTTAGTTGCTCTCAGAAAACACCCCGTCTTCTCGTTCCATTAGCAACCTAATGAGTGAGACCACTTCTCACTCTATCCCCACAGCTCAAGTAGTGGATTCAGACACCTTTTGTTCGAAAAGAGAAGCAACTTAAACAAAGCAATGTTCAAATGTAATATTTTTCTATTGTTAAAACATCCTATTACAACTCCAGCTTCACAATTCCTTAGCAACAACAGAAGGTCTGAAAAAAGGTGATAATTTTACAGCAAAAGGGATAGTTCATCTCTCAAGAGAATAAAACTGTCATTGATCTTCATGACAAATTGAATCTTGGGGTCTGAAAATATAGACCTTGTTTTCTTTCTTTTATTTTTTTTCATTTTAAGGATGACCTTGCCTCTATTGTAAATCAAAAGTAACTAGTGCTTTGTGACTCTTATAAAGTTGCAAGGAAGGAAAAAGGGCCCTTGGCACTGGCCCATTACTATGTACCTCATCTGGGGAGACTTCACAGGTATGTGCTTTAGTTTCTGTGTGTTGACATTTGCTCTTCAGCCTCCTGGTTAAAGAGAGGAAACACACAAACTAATTTCTCCCTTGTGAGGGGCCAATTTTTTTTTTTTTTTCAGGAAAATTTCACAGCTGTGAAAAGCAAAAACAAAAAGCAATGGTAGTAGCCCAAACAAATGTCATTTTAAAAAAAATTTAATGCAACAAAGATTCCAAAAGAAAAAGTAAAAATATCAGATTTAATTTCCATTTGCTAATTTAAACAAGCAAGCTGAAAAACATACTAAAAATTGCTTTCTAGTATTTAACTATATTTTCCATCTCAAGGGTAGATATTAAAGGTGCAATGAAGAGATAAGCATTCAGTTTTACTCAAAAGGTATTTACTCGGCTGTGCCTTTAAGAAGCTTACAAAAAACAAATCCATCTGCAGATCAAATTATGGATATGGCAAGAAAACAGACTATGGTAGAGAGGAAGCTTAACTTTAATTTTAAAAAAAAATCACATCAAACATAATAGAAGTGACAGCATCCAAAAGATGAAGGTTTTTGAACATGGATAAAAGTGGGAATGTCATTAAAAGTGGGGAAATGGCACAAGCAAAACATCAAACTATTAAAATATGGGCCATGTTCACAGATCATGGAATGCATAGTTCTATATTACAGGACTATTGTAGAAGATACAGCTGGGAAGATAACATCAAATCCTACCATGGAAAGTACAGAATGATAGGTTAAGAGGCATGATATTGATTCTGCAGGCAAGCAAGCATGGGAGGCTGAAATCTGGCAAAGTTGAGTTCAACACCTGGGGTCAACATTTAGTAGCTGTGCAGCCTTAAGGAGTTTACAAGGTCTCTCTGAGAGTCATTGATAATGTGGGTCTCATAACAGTTCTTACTTAATTTGAATGCCAAGAAGGGCAAATGATCTAATGCATATAAACATTTCGCACTGCACTAGCAATACATCTGTGTGGGAAAAGTGTTAACAATTACTATTACAGACAATGGAGAACCATCAGAAATCTTTAAATTTAAAGGATATTATCATATGTCTTGGGTAAGAAGAGAGTTGAAGCCAATGGGAAATATGGGTTTGGTCTATGTTAACTTTCAAGACAGGAAGATTTATTTTTTATTAATTTTCTCTTAAAGATTTTATTTTTTTATTTGGAGACAGAGAGAGAGAGACAACATAAGCAAGGGGAGCAGCAGAGGGAGAAGGACAAGCAGGCTCTCCCCTGAGCAGGGAGCCTGATACAGGGCTTGATCCCAGGACCCTGGGAACTTGACCTGAGCCAAAGGCAGATGCTTAATTGACTGAACCCCCTGCTGCCCCAGGAAGATCATTTAGTGGTGAGTGCAAGATACTGTGAAAAGCTAGAACAGTAGGGAGCAAGGTCAGCTGCAGGAGACAATGGCTACAGGAGGATTACGAGTTCGAATAAGCTTGAGACAAACTGGAAAGTTTTCAGCACCTCACAGTTAGGATATGCAAAAAGCCATCAACCAAGAATACACAAAATTATATGCTAATGACCCAAACAATATTTACCCTTTTAAAAACTAAAATAGTAAATTTACAGTGCAACTATTCTAGAGATGAAATTAATGATCATATTCTAGAATGTTGCAACGGAAATGGTGCTTAGGTGTATTCAGCTGATTTTGTACCATGCCCAAGAATTTGCCAATAAAGTTTCACAAAAGAGACTGAAGTCTCTTAAACTTGTAAATGTTTTATAAAAATGTATTTATTTTAGACAGTGCCCATGAGCAGAATAAGGAGCAGAGAAAGAGAATCCTCAAACAGCTTTCCTGCTGAGCACGGAGCCTGTCTCTGTGCTCAATCCCAGGACCCACAAGATCATGACCTGAGCCAAAACCAAGAGTCAGACACTCAACCGACTGAGCCAACCGTGCCCCCTAAACGTTTTATAACAAAAGAATAGCAAACTACGTACATATTTGAGGTAACAGTCATCAGACCTGAATGCTCTGAAGGCTTCCATTACTTCAAGTGAGTCTGCATCTAGCAAACAGGAAAAAGAAACCCTTTAAGGTGAGCTCACTTCTGATCTACCTGCATCTACCCCAAGGCAGATGTTTAAAATCAGTGGATTAGACTAAAACTCTTCAGGAAAACCACAAAATTCAGAGTATGCTGGAGGCAAATGAGATTTTTTGATATAGATACTGAATGGCCTGTGACAACAGGGTTGACGTGAACTAAAAGAGAGTCAGCCAATTCTGTGTGGGACCATCAGCCCCTCTGTGGGTTATAAAATATTTGCCTCTTAGAACAAGTTTAAACATAAGTAGATAATAATATTTTGTCATTAGGCAATTAAAACATTTTATAAAATTTTTATGTAAGTCAAGGCTGCTGCTGCTGCTTCTTTTAAAGAGCGAGAGCATGAACTGGGTGGGTTGGGCAGAGGGAGAGGGAGACAGAGGATCTTTTTTTTTTTTAGATTCCTTATTTATTTATTTGACAGAGAGAGATCACAAGTAGTTGGAGAGGCAGGCAGAGAGAGAGATAGAGGGAAGCAGGCTCACTGCTGAGCAGAGAGCCCGATGCGGAACTCGATCCCAGGACCCTGAGATCATGACCTGAGCTGAAGGCAGCAGCTCAACCCACTGAGCCACCCAGGCGCCCCGAGACAGAGGATCTTAAACAGGCTCCATACCCAGTACAGAAGCCTACTCAGGGCTCAGTCTCACCCTCCTGACTGGACCATGACCTAAGCAGAAATCAAGAGTTGGATGCTGAACCAACTGAGCCACCCAGGCGCTCCCAAGGTTTCTTAAAGTGAAAAATTGCAACTGCTTTAACAACAGTTTACATGCTATTTTCTGAATTGAAAATATTGCTTTATGCACTTGAGATTATCAGTATGCATACTTTGGATTCCGAGGGGGGGGGGATCATAGACTTAATAAATAACTTGGATGTGATACAACATAAAGATGGACAAAAAAATAAAAAATAAAAATAAAATCAGTGGGGTAGGAGAGCCCATGGACCAGGCCTGAGGGTACACAAGTTATTGTGAAAGCAACCCACCTTTTGTTGTACCATGGATCATGAGTTTGTTAAGCTAGCACTGCAATAATCAGTCTGACATTCAATACGGCTTGCATTGGTATCCATGACTTTATGAGGATTGGTTCCTCTGGGACAGCTGACTTTGCTAAATGAAAGAGCGGGAGGGAGACCAGAGGAAAGGGGGAGGAGATATGGGGGAGAAAGAAGCAGAGAGGTAAGAGGAGAGAAAGAGAATAGGAGAAAACAGGGAGAGGGAGAGAGAGAGGGATGGTGAGGGAGAGAAAGAGAGAGAAGGATACAGAGAGAGAGAAAGGAGAGGGGGCAGAGAGAGAGATAAGAGAGACATTTTTACTGGACATTAGGTCTACGTCTTGCTGAGAGCTATGCTTCTCAAGTGTCCCATCTTATGTATTCTTATGGAATTATTCTGCTGCAGCTATAGAGAAGAAACCAAGAAACTGGCGAGAAGAGAAACAAGCAAGTTGGCCAAGCCCACCTAGACAGTACTTGGTGGAAGAGATTTAAAAGGCTGTTAGCTGGACTCCAAGACCCATGCCCTTAATCTCTACTCTACATTTCCTCCTTCCTTAAATATCTCTTCAGCATTTAACCAACTCTCACAGTGGAAACTGCTCCCCAATTTATTAAAAACATATATTTTGATTTTGAGGATTTTTTTCATAGGGCTCTAAATTTGTTGGGAACACAGCTTTATATTCTAATACATAAAATGGGTCTACAGGAAATCTTGGGTTTTCTTTTTTTTTTTTTAAGTTTTTATTTATTTATTTGGGAGAGACCGAGAGAGAGTGTGAGTAGCGGAAGGGGAGAAGGAGAAGCAGACTCCCTGCTGAACAGGGAGCCCAATACCGGCTCCATCCCAGAGCCGTGGGATCCTGACCTGATCTGAAAACAGGCACTGAGGTGCCCCCTGGGTTTTCTTTAAATAACACTTTCTTATGTGAATTTCCTAAGTAAAAGGAGAGAGACTGAAAGCTGAGGGGTTCGATGAGATTAAATTACGATAATTGATAATTTCTAAACCCTTGAGTGGCTCCTTTTCTCTCCAGGGGAAAATAACAAATAATAGGTTGTTAAGGAGACTAATTATAGAAGGCTTCTTGGGGGAAAAATTAAAACACACACACACACACACACACACACAAAAGATAATTTAAAAAATTAAGTTCTGCTTGAATGGAAGTGAGTCAAGCTCCCACACAGCAGGAAGAACTAGATCTTTAGGTACAACTTTTGTCAACTAGATGGCAGTCCCACTGAAAGGAATCCATCTCTGTAACTGTTAGGAAGTCTCACTTAAAATGGAAGACACTGGAAAGAGGAGGTGAAGAGTAAATATTTTAGGACCACACAGAATTGCATGTGAGACTTAGGTCCACCACTTATCAGGTATAAGATCTTGTGACTCAAAATTTAAGTAAAGTAGTACCTACCTAGTAGAGTATTGTGAATGTTTATTAGATAATAATGTCTTATCATTATTAGGATAATGCATATGCTTAGCATACATTCTGGCATCTGTTTATACTCAATACATAATAGGTGGGAATGAGGGTGACGGGAGGGTGGAAAACACTGGACATATCTTTTAGAGTAGGCCTTCACAAATTTTATGTCTAATTCAGTGGTTCTAGGACGGGGCTCAAGAGTTTCCCTCTCTAATAAATGGAGGAGATGCTAAGGGTTTTGGTCTGAAGATCACATTCGGAGCAAAGCTTTAGAGGGAGGACACTGTGGTTCATGCATGCAAAAAATAGTGGGAATTGAGACAATTTCTCCAATGAAGTACAGAGTGTTGAGACTTTTGCAGGAATCATATTCCTCGGAAGAGACACTTGCTTTCCATTCCTGCATTTTAACCACTGGACTATTAAATTCAGTTAAGTCCGTTCTGTAGAGAAGTGACTCCCTCACCTCGACAGTGGTCTACAGCTATGCAGAAGCGGGTCCTTTTTGTGGGGGAATTTATAATTTACCTATAATGACAAGACTCACATGAATAAAACATCACATGGCAATACCAGGATGAACAAAATCGAATGCACAGATGTACAGAATGAAAAATCGATGCTTCTACACGATGGAAGAGGGAGAGAAGCTGCTGCCTTTCAGCTGTCCACAGTATTATTATGGAGGAACTTTTTTTCTTCCCACAGGTAGGCTGCTGTACAGATAATGACCCATCTCAAGGAGCCTGAACAAGTTAACTCTTCCTAACCCAAGACATGCAAACTTGCACTTCTATGAAGAAAAATCATCAGAGATCCCTGGTAAAGAGAACAAGTTGTAGATGGAGGGAGATCCTGACCTCCTTGGTAGTCTAGGTACACCAAGCTCAGCACCTCTTGTTAGGTTGGGAAAGTTGCTATCAATTCAAGATGCGAACCGGGTGCTGTGGTATTTCAAAGCTCAGAACTGTAGACCTCTTCAAGCACAAAATGGTGATCAATATATTCTTAATAGTTTGGGAATGGAATGATGGTGAGAAAGATCACAAAATGTCTTATTACATCCTTAAGGCTGCAAGAAAATAACACTGAAAACAGCGCTAAAGACACCTCAGATCAGAAGGTGAAAATCACCCATCATGAAAATATTTATATCATGTGCAAAATACATCTTCTTCACTTCTCTCTTCAAGACTGCTGAGGGGCAAAGTCAGTGGAATGGTAACATTTACAGATGCACACACAGCTGTGTCTATATACATGCAAACCAACACACAAATGTGACAAAGGCCCAAAGGCAAAAATGCTTTATCATTTCATAAAAATTAATTAAAGCAAGTGAAGAATGGAATCAATTAGAGGTAAAGTGCTGTGCAATATAAAATACTTTCTAGTCATTGCATCTAATTAAAAGGAGGAGCAAATCAGGACTTTTAAAGAGCCCTAATTATTATAGAAGAAAATTAATTAGCAGAGATTCTCAGCTGGACATTCAGGGATATCTTTGGACAAAAGAAACATCCAACTAAGGAGGCTTGGCAGGCCAGAAAAGATCAATCAAATTTCTGGAGAATAGAGACTGTTGAGAACTCTGGGTAATACAAGCCTGTTTGCTGAGAAGTAGCATGTTTACTGTCCATTCTAGGACCCCAGAAGATATACTAAAACCTGTGACTTGGTGCAATAAGCTATGGGGACTTCTAATAATTCAACCATCCCTGCTTTTTTCTTGGGTGCGATGAATGGACTAGATTTCAAAGAATTAGCTTTGTAAGTCAATCTATATTCAATGATCTGAAGGTGCTTCAAGATTGTCCAGTGGCCTCAGGGTTTTCATTATAAGTATGAATGATTTCTTCCAATGCTGGACTAAAATATGTTGGTCAATGATGTTCTTGTTAATAACATGATGGATATCAGCTTTGCCTCTCTTAATTCAACTTTCTTAATTTTGTATTCTTGGTTTTCATATGATATCTTTTTTATTAGAATATTTATTTTATTTTCTAATGCTACAAGTAACACATGCTCATTGAAGACACTGTAGAAAAGGAATGCTCAAAAGGAACAAAAGAAAATCAGGTCATTTTATTTTAAACCAACTTTGGCAAGAAGCCTAGTGTTAGTGCTCTGTAATTTCAGGATATCATAATTGTTTCCTGTGCCCAGTAGGATTGTACAAGTTCATGTTGACATTACTTTTTATCATTTCTGTTAAATAGTATCCATAATAGATGTTATTTTTGCTATTATTTTTTATTTTTATTTTTTATTTTTTTAAAGATTTTATTTATTTAATTGACAGAGAGAGAGAGATCACAAATCAGCAGAGAGGCAGGCAGAGAGAGGGGAGAAAACAGGCTCCCTGCTGAGCAGAGAGCCCAATGTGGGGCTCGATCCCAGGACCCTGAGATCATGACCTGAGCTGAAGGCAGAGGCTTTAACCCACTGAGCCACCCAGGCTCCCGTGCTATTATTTTTTAAAAGATTTTATTTATTTATTTGGAGAGAGCCTGGGGTGGGGGAGGAACTGGCAAGGGAGAGAGAGAGAGAGAATCTCAAGCAGAGTCCATGCTGAGTGCTGAGCCTAATGTGGGGTTCGATTTCACAACCTTGAGGCCATGACCTGAGCCGAAATCAAGAGTTGGCACTCAATTGAGATGCCCAGGCACCCCCTTGCTATTATTTAAAAATATTAAATGGAGGAGATATTTGGGTAACTGGTTTGTTCAACAAGCTGTATTTGTAGAATGTGAGCAGAAAGCAAGCTGATTATTTTTCAGAAGTGCCTTTGCTAAAACACATTCTCACGGGCTTGGGCTTTGCCATTTCTTGGATGAAATCTCAGGCAAGTAAAATGACAGTATCTTGTAAAGAGCTCAGAATATCAGACACTTAAAGCTTTCCCCCCCCTCCAGCTCAGAGTTACGTCGGACTCACACGCCTGACACTGAGGTAGGATGGGGAGATGGGGAAAGTCACAACCAGGTTCTTGATAATTATTCTACGTATGTCTTACGCATGGCCCTGACTTAGGATGGTGTGAAAGTGACACACGTTTAGTAGAAGCCATACTTCAAATTTTGAATTTGGATGGTTTTCCAGACTAATGATAAATGGTCTGATACTCTGTCATGGTGCTGGACAGTGACAGCCGCTGCAGCTCCTGGTCAGCCATGTGATCATCCGGGTAAACAACTGATACACTTATAACCATTCTGTACCTAGACAACAACCCTGTTTTTCACTTTTAGTACAGTGTTCAAAAAAATTACACGAGATCTTCAACACATTGATATAAAATAGGCTTTGTGTTGGATGATTCTGCCCAAACGTAGGCTAATGTAAGTGTTCTGAGCATGTGCAAAGTAGGCTAGGCTAAGCTACTGGGTCTGGAAGGTTTGCTGTATTAAATGTATTGTCTACTTGCAATACTTTCAAACTCATGACATGTTTATAGAGACATAACCCCATTCTAAGTCAAGGAAGATTTACACTTCCAACTGCTGATTCCCTATGCTGCCTCTAGTTTCCTCAGGGCGGGAGCAGGGAGAATGGGAGAAGTAAGGGTCAAAAAGTATCTTATCAGGCTGGTATAGTTGGTATCTTGCTTTGGTGCCCACTTGGTATGTCCAATATCTGAATGAGATTCTGTATTTCCTGGATAATTTTGTGAGATCTTCAGAGACTTTGCAAATTCCCTTTATGAAATCAACACCAACTGTGGATATGGCTACCACTTCAACATCTGGTTTCTAGCAGACCACCTTTCTTTGGACTCTCCCCTCCAGGAAATTCTCTTGGAAGGAGGAAGGATGGTTTTTAAAATAACACCCACTTTCTGGTGTGTATCTATGAGCACTTTGCTCCCTCCAAGCTTCATTAAGAGCTAGATGTTTTCCAGGAAATTCAGATTCTGATCTCATGGCAGACAGATATCTCTGGTATGGACCAGGAACCACCCTTGCCTCCTCAAATCTTCGTTCCATATTATAAGCTCTCAGAGTGGTTCTTCCGGAAGCACACACTGAGACACAGATTTCAGTTCAAGTAATTTATATAAGCGGGGATCCTAGGAAGCACTATAAAAGGAGTGATACAGGGAAAGGCAGGAAGCCAACAATGGACATATTACCAAGGAATTTAGAACACTAAAGGCAACTGGGCCTCAATTCCACTGGCAGCTCTGAGAGACACTGACCAATCTGCCTTAGAGTCTTCCCATGTGTGGAAAGGTGAGCTCGGACATTAGAGTACCAATTCCTTCCTGCCTTCCACTGAGGGTTGCTGCCAGGGGTATTATATCCCCTATGCTTCTGCCTGGCCTGTGCACCTGTGAGCTCAGGTGACTAGAGAAGACTCCAGGCAGCGTTCTGAGTGCTAGCATTTAGAATCTGTTGGGTCAGCTGGTACTGGGTTGAAGAATCTACTGACAGCATCTGCTCTCTTTCACTACTTAACTGGAGGGGAGAAGGAAGCAGTCTGTTAATTTTATTTCCAAGCATTTTTCAGAATTTTAAATCTCATATGTATGTATCTATGCATGCATGAATTCATATGGTGATAAAATGTACATAACATAAAATTTATCATTCTAATCACTTTTAAGTGTATGATTTAGTGGTTGTAAGTACACTTCTGATGCTGTACAGATATCACCACTATCCATTTCTAGAACTTTCTCTTTGTACCCATAAAATGGCAAGTCCGCATTCCTCCTCTCCCCTGCACCTGTCATCTCTATTCTATTTTCTGTGTCTTATAAATTGCCTAGTCTACATTCCTCATATAAATGGAATCATATTTTTTTTAAGATTTTATTTATTTATCTAACAGAGAGACAGAGAGAGAGGGAACACAAGCAGGGGGAGTGGGAGAGGGAGAAACAGGCTTCTGGCCAAGCAAGGAGTCTGATGTGGGCCTCAATCCCAGGACCCTGGGATCATGACCTGAGCCAAAGGCAGCCGCGTAACAGCTGAGCCACCCAGGCGCCCTAAGTGGAATCATATTAAATTTGTTCTTTTTGTATCTGCAAGTACTTCTTTTTAGTACCCTCATAGAGGATTGTAAGTTAAAATTCAGAAATCTTTTCATCACATACTGCCATAGTGGTTTGGCACTTCCTGTTGGTATATTGACTTCAAGACCATAGCCAAAAGAAAGGAGTTCTGTTTTGACAGTCAGTCCCCTTAGCTCGTGATAACCTAAGCTATTATTTTCACCAAAGGAAACAAGCATGTGGTTTTGATCACTGGCATTATCCCTTTCCATATGCTGTCTGGATAGATCTTGATGCATGGAGTAGTATGATTATGATTTCAAGTTCAATAGTCTATTTTTCCCATTGAGAATTTTAGATACTCTGCAAATCTGGAGGGTGAGACAAATAACTTCTTTAAATGCATACTTACTTTCTGGGATTAAATGTGTATATACTTTTTGGACCTTTAAAAAAAAAGTGTTATTATTAATGAAGGTTTGCAAAGAATTCCAGACTTTTATATGTGATTTTAAATGTGCATTTTAAGGTGAAGAAGTGATGACATAAAGAACAAGTTTGCTTCTTGAATGCCATTCCTGACATATTTATTTACATCTTGGTTATTTAATTTATATACACTGTTGTGTCAAAAATTTTGAGATTGGTTTCAAATGGCTTGGCAGTGTTGATGAAGATGGTTATATTGGTCATTTATTTTAACTCTGTTGAGAAAAAAATATAATTTTGACATCCGTTCATCACCTCCCTAGTAGCCTCTGCTCTATAGAAGTGAAGATGGTGAGGTGCCTGGCTGGCTTAGTTGGTAGAGCATGCAAGTCTTGATGCAAGTCTTAGAGCCCCACACTGGGTATAGATGTTACTCAAAAATAAAATGGAATATGGAAAGCCTTAGATGAGACTAAACATTGGCATATTTTACCATCTCTATTTTTAAAAAACAGGACAAAAACACCTGGGCGAAGTATTTGACTGTGCCTGTTTATCAGTTAGAGACAGAATTATATGTGACTCATATATATATAAATATATTTTAAGACAGTGCAAATGTGGTGGGGAAAGTGAATAGGTATGGCCTACTTGGGGATAGTTGCACTGACAAGTTGGTTATTTTATAAAATAAATCCAGGAAATATTTAGATTGAGTCTTCACAGGAAGAAGGTAAATATTAAGTTAAACGAATATCAGAATGTATTGTAATAGCCTTTTTAAAAAAGAAAAAAGGGGGAGCAGGAACCTTTAAACTTAAAGATAAGCTTATTTGAATCTTTACTTATCTGTTTATTAAAAATTGGGAAAGGAAAGTAAGTAGAATGTGCAGGAGTAAGAAACTTGAAGGTGGTTTGCATGTAAGTAACAGTTAAGTTGGAACAAACTGGCCACAGTTTCAAGCTAACCTGGCACTTCCAATTTTTTTTAATTGCATCGCAACTGCCATTGCATTTTAATTTTTAAGTAGTTTTCCACATTTTTATATGTCAATGTAAGTCAAGTAACATTTATTAAGCATGTAACATGAAAATGGCGACTGAGACAGACTTGGATTGGAAATAGAAAAAAACAAAGTCAGTGACCCTGCCTAGGAGAATTGGATATGTTCGTGCTTTTAAATTGTTCCAAGACTAAATTGCATTTTCAAAAACATTTTGTAGCAATTCAAGCATATTCATAAGCATCACACAGCCACATCCAATTAATGTGTACATGACCAATATGAAATCTGTACACAGAAGTTGGATTAGGCTTTGCTCTTGTGTCTTCGGTTTTGGCAAGTAGTGTAATAAGCAGAAACTATCTATTGAACAGTGAACTGGACAGGGCACCTGCATAAAATGGTCAAATATTTTCCAATAAGTGCCTTTGGCCCTGCACTGTCAAATCTTCCTGTCCTTTAAGGACACCTTGGACAGGATCTACAACTTCAGCCTGATATTGATCTCCAGCCAAGGACCACCAGAGCAGACCTGTGGTTACAAGTTGAGATCATGACTCCTGGCAGCAAGGGAGGACATATGCTTTGGGGGAAGTGGAGGACATCTCTGTAGAGGGTACATGAACAGTCTGGCTACAGGATTTGGGCTTGTGTTAGGTGATTTGGGGAAGAGTTTACACTTTTGGAAGGGGTTTCAGGGAGTGGGGCTTTGTCTGGATTTGGAGCTATCAGGAAGTGGAGGTAATTCTATGGGTGGCTATCTAACTGAACCTCTGTAAAGGGAGTACAGACCTAAGCCAGGCTAAAGCTGTATTTGCTTTAGAAGCAGTAGGTACTCACGTTAGCCAGGACTGGGGTTATCTGGAACCTTATGTTTTGCACCGTGGCCTTGTTTTGGTCTTTGCTTAGGAAAACTTATGAAATAGTCTTGTTTTGTTTCTCTTCACATCCCTAGAGCAAGCTCACCTGATGCTGCTGGTCTCTGAAACTATTTATGCATCCTCACTGTAAGGGAGAGGGTAGCTTGTAGCCACACCAAGGCCCAGCTGGTAATCGCAGCTTGTGGCCGCAGTGACTGGTTTTCTCTTTCTCACTCATCATCTCTAGATGTTATCAGCTCTTGCCTGTATGGTTTATCTCCTTCCCGTTTTAGCTCAGGCCTGACCTGTCATTCAAGGACCCACAGAAGACAGGGACTTGTCCAATGCCAGTTCTCCCCTGGAGTACATTCATTAGATAGGTGGGGACCCTGAAAATCTTGTTCAAATTTTAATTCCTTGGCACAAAAAGTTAAATTCCTGTGCAACTGCTTCACCGTCCCCCTCCTTTCTTCTCACAGTGGCTTACATCATTCACTATGATCCTTTTTCTCTACCATGACGTTTCCCTTAGATTTCCATAACATTTCTTTGTGTACATAGTCTCAGGGCAAGTCAGCAAATCTTTTGCCGAAGTAGAAGCCTGGGGAGGTTTCCTTCTTCTCCTGTAGCCCTCTCAATTTCTATGCATGGTTCCCCTGAAAGGCAAAGAGCAGCTCCTACATCCCCCCTGTAGAGAAGAAGGGAAAATGTGCAGTGTCTTCCATCAGGCAAAAGTTCCACCACTTCTTGTCAAGTCAAACGTTTGTGTGGAATGTTGAAGGTGGAGGTGGTTAGATTGCTGTGGGGTTGTGAGAGCCTCTTTGGCTGCTGTTGTCTAAGTCCTGGAAGAGACATCTGCTTCCTCCTATGACTGCTAGCTTCAGAATTAGTGCTTATTTTTGTCTAAGGTTTCAGTCCTTGTCTGCAGTTCTAGACCAATGAAAGAATTCATGCTCAGAATCTCCTTCTACAGGATGGCAAGGAAGAGTCTTAAATCTTTTTAAAGATCTAACTATGTAGATGCCCTCCTACTTGCAATCTCCGTGTTAATTATGAATGTCTCCCCACAAATGTAAAGGTAAGTCCGCTTGACCTAGAATGGATCTCAACCTTTGGAAATGTCTGCCTCACATTCAGTTTTGAGAAAAATTCAAAGGTAATGCTTGGGAAAGAGTGGTCTGATTGATAAACACTGCCTGTCATGGGTATGGCATAGAAAGGTGGAAGTATCTTTGACAAGCTTGTGCTACTCTTGCAGTAGTAGGTACTTATTATACTAGCAGAAACATTATGTTATTGAAAACAAAAAACTACAGGGGAACATCTTTATAAATTGGACATTTTTATGAATTCAATTTGAATCTCTGCCATTGTAAGTGAACTGGGGGAAAATTTTTTTAAAGATTTTTATTTATTTATTTATTTGAGAGAGAGAGAGAGAATGAGGATGAGTGGAGAAAGGTCAGTGGGAGAAGCACACTCCCCGCCGAGCAGGGAACCGGATGCGGGACTCGATCCAGGGACTCCAGGATCATGACCTGAGCCGAAAGCAGTCGCCCAACCAATTGAGCCACCCAGGTGCCCCAAATTTTTTAAGTCTCAAACTATGTTTGACCTCTTGAAAGAGTTTATTCAGGTTACTTTAAAAAATTGGTTTTTAAGAAATCTTTAAAGTGTATCTTTCTTTTTTTAATATTTTTTAAATTTTTTATTTATTTTTTATTTTTTCATTTTATTTATTTTTTAATTTATTTATCAGAGAGAAAGAGGGGAGAGAGCGAGCACAGGCAGACAGAATGGCAGGCAGAGGCAGAGGGAGAAGCAGGCTCCCCGCCGAGCAAGGAGCCTGATGTGGGACTTGATCCCAGGACACAGGGATCATGACCTGAGCCGAAGGCAGCTGCTTAACCAACTGAGCCACCCAGGCGTCCCTTAATTTTTTATTTTTTATAAACATATATTTTTATCCCCAAGGGTACAGGTCTGTGAATCGCCTTTCTTATAGTGTCTAAAAAAAAGTAAGTCTAACTAAGTGAGGAATTCACTGAGCAAACAGAGATACCAAACTGACACTCATGAAGAAATTAGATGAGGGAATCTGGGAATTTAAATGGCACATACAACAATGAAAACTGCTAGAGAAATTGATAAACAAAAGTTCTTTTCCTGTTAGAAGGAGAAATTATCAATACAATAAGTACCCAGAGAAAATTATTCTACGAGTGAAATCTAGTCAACATAAAATGGAAAAGAAGCATACTAACATCAGCACTTTCATCAGCGTTATGTAACATCATAAGTCCTCCTGTCTCACTGGTCAGTGGGGAATAATCAGCATGTTCAAGAAATTCTCACCCTTTACCCACATAGATTTTTCTAAGGACCACAAGGATCGTTGACATTTACAGTATGTGAGCTGACAGAAACAGATCAATGGAGACCTCAAAAAGGGTATTCGTATTGGCAATGAGAATTAATCGCTTAGCCATGTTAAGTCGGTAACCTGGTTGCAAATGGTGGGCAAGTGAGGAGACTGTGGTCAGGAAATAAGCCTATAAATGCATAAACAGTGAATCTTGGAGCACTGAAAAAAATAAAATAAAATTACAAAAAATTACATATGTAACATTGTCAATTTAAGAATGAAACCGATATGAAATGAAATTTCATGGTGCTTTGGTTACTGTCATAGAAATCATTTAAATTTGGGGCACCTGGGTGGCTCAGTGGGTTAAGCCTCTGCCTTCAACTCAGATCATGATCCCAGGGTCCTGGGATCAAGACCCGCATTGGGCTCTCTGCTCAGCGGGGAGTCTGCTTCCCCCTCTCTCTGCCTCTGCCTGCCTCTCTGCCTACTTGTGATCTCTCTCTGTCAAATTAATTAATTAATTAATTTAAAAATCATTTAAATTTAAATTATAGCAAACAGACCTCCTCTCCCCCCACAAACCCATTTAAAAATCATTGAACAATACCGGAATACTTTATTTAGACGTGGATATTTGGACATAATCTCAGCTATCAGTGTCCTGAAGGAGGTGGAGGAACCAACCACTCATCCTCAGTTAGATCTAGAACTAAAGTTGAGACCACATTTTTAATTTGGGGTTCTTGTCTTCTTGCTCAGGTAACCAAACTCATAGCTTCAATTCTTTGCTTTAGTTTCATTAAATGAATGACTAGATGCAAATACTAATCAACACATCTTATTGGTTTTCATGTTTTTTCCTACCTGTAAAATTTCACTCAAAAATATGCAATGAGGGAATGTCTCATGGCTTAGTTGATTAAGCATCTACCTCCAGCTCGGATCATGATCCTGGGGTTCTGGAATCGAGTTCCACATTGGGCTCCTTGCTCACTGGAGAGCCTGCCTCTCTCTATACCTGCTGCTCCCACTATTTGTACATGTTCTCTCTCTCTCTCTGATAAATAAATAAATTTAAAAATCTTTTAAAAAATATGCAATGAGCAGTTTAAAGTGAAATGCATATAATTTAGAGGCAAGCTGACATGAGTTTGTGTCTGTGCATTGCCAACATCTGTGTGATTGACCTGGAGCAATTTCAACAGATTCCTTACTTATATAATGGGAATAATGATACTATCTCAAAATATAATTTTACAGGAGATCATTGGGATCATACCCACAAAACACTAAGCATATTTTGTGGCAAACAGTTGGCGCCCAGTAAATATTAGCTGCTCCACTAAAACATCAAACTCTTTTTTTTTTTTTAATGACATGCCTTATTAATATAGCATAGTATATAACAGGCACACAATCCACTCAATTTTTTTATACTGTATGATTACCAGTCTAGTGCATGGTATATCTTCCACAGTATTTACTTTTAATAATGGCAAAGTTGCATTGGCCATTAAGAAAATACAAATCAAAATTATGAAATGCAACTCAATACCAAATTAAAAAAAAATAATCTGGTTAAAAAATGGTATGAAGAGCTGAACAGACATTTTTCCAAAGAAGACATACAAATGGCCAATAGACACACACATGAAAACATGCTCAGTGCCACTAGTCACCAGGGAAGTACCGATCAATCCCAACCACATTACACTGGTCAGAATCGGTGGAATCAAAATGACAAGGAATAGCAAGTATTGGTGAGGATGCAGAGGAAAAGGAACACTTGTACACTGTTGATGACAATGCAAATTGGTGCAACCACTCTGGAAAAGAGTAGGGAGGTTCCTGAATAAATTAAAAATAGAATTACCATATGGCCCAGTAATTCCACTACTGGGTATTTACCCAAAGAAAACACAAACATTAATCTGAAAAGATAATGTACCTCCCCTATGTTTATTGAAGAATTATTTACAATAGCCAAAATATGGAAGCAACCTAAGTGGCTGTCCATAGAAAAATGGATAAAGATGTGCATATACAACAGAACATCACTCAGCCATAAAAAAGAATGAAATCTTGCAATCTGCAATACCATGGATGGACCTAGATGGTATAATGCTAAACAAAATCAGGCAGACAGAGAAAGATAAATATCATATGATGGTACTCATATGTGGAATTTAAGAAACAAAATGAGTGAACAAAATAAAAAGAAAAAGAGAGAAACCAAAATACAGGCTCTTAAATACAGAGAACAAACTGGTGGTTGCCAGAGGGAAAGATGGGTGAAGTAGATAAAGGGGACTAAGAGTACATTTATTATGTTGAACACTGAATAATGTATAGAAATACTAAACCATTATATTGTATGCTTGAAACTAATATAACACTATGTTAATTATACTTTAACAAAAATTTAAAATCACTTCATATCTACTAGGGTGGCTTTAATAAAAAAGAGAGATAATGTAGAGACATTGAAAAACCCAAATTTACTTCAACTCATGAATGGAAAAATAATGTGTTATATTATAAAGTAATATTCAGCAATAAAAAAGGAATATGTAGTGATACAACATGGATCAACATCAAAAATGTGCTAAGTGTAACAGAGCCATAAGTGAAAGAAGCAAGTCACAAATCCCCACATTTTTGTAGGATTCCATTTAAATGAAATATTGAGAATAAGCCAATCTAAAAAGGTAAAAATTGTATGGTTGCCTAGGCTTTGAGATTACAGGGGGGATATTTAGGTCTGACTATTAATGGGTATGTGGCTTCTTTCTGGAGTGATGAAAATGTTGTAAAATTGATTGTGATGATGGTTGCACAACTCTGCAGCCATACTAAAAATATGATTTAATTGTACACTTAAGAGCTAATAACAAAATTAGTAATATCAGAAATTCTGACACACTACATGCGTATCCAGTTACTAGACCTGATCACATCTTCACTGTCTGCTGTTGCCAACACTCAGAATAACAGCATGCTTAATTTCCATTTCAGGGTTCAGTCCTCTCAAAATGCAAATGGCCCCACAGTGGGGAACATATTAAGTATCACCAAATATTAATCCTATCATGTGAGGTAGTTATCTCTTTAGAGGTTGGCATACCTAATATAAGCGTATTTTGTTGAGAGGAAGGTGATGAAAAAAGAAATTCCTTTTGATTACCAAGCAACTGATAAGTTAGTGAACATACTGTTCCAGAAGAAGATACCTTCTAGCTTAAATCTCCTCTTGGGTGTTACAAGAATCCATTCATTCAACAGTCTGCAAACATCATCAGAATTAGACCCCACATCAAAGTCAAGATTTACCTTGACTGAAAGAATACATAAGTGTTCACACAAAGTTCCTCAACTCATTAGTGGACCAAACCAGTTTTTAATTTTTTTTTTAAGATTTCATTTATTTATTTATTTATTTATGTGAGAGAGAGATGGTGCACGCACATGAGAG
Source organism: Mustela erminea (assembly GCF_009829155.1). Taxonomy (NCBI): domain Eukaryota; kingdom Metazoa; phylum Chordata; class Mammalia; order Carnivora; family Mustelidae; genus Mustela; species Mustela erminea. Next base: position 41,287,951 of record NC_045614.1, read on the forward strand.
AATGAATGGGGGGAGCAGCAGAGAGGGAGGGAGAGAGAATCTGAAGCAGACTGTGCTGAGCCCAGAGCCTGGTTAAGGGCTTGATCTCATGACTGTGAGATCACGACCCCTGCAGAAACCAGGAGTTGGATGCTTAACCGACTGAGGCACCCATGCCAGTTTTTAAAGTAATAAGACCCTTTTTTATGAGTCAAAAGGTTTGGTCAAGTAAACAGCCATCCTTGTCTCCTGTATCATAGCCAGAGAGAAGGGCAAAACCACCAAATACACCACCTGCAGGACAAATTGCGTCCCCAAAGAAACGGTTTGCTTGGTTTGTACAGTGGTTTTTGAATGGTTTTTGTCAGTATATTAGATGAAGCACATGCTCTGTACTTTACGACCATTCCGTCACATCCTAGGGGCTTAAGCTCAATGTCTAGCTCATGTCTTTATTTACTTTCTTCCTCTCTATATCCATTTGAGACTGTAACTACTGGTCTAAAATTTTAAATATAAGGAAAGACACATGTGAAAGTTCAGGTTTCTTGTAGATGTCTTAAAACATTTTAGAAAAGCTGACACAGGCAGATCTTTACCTTTTGCATCCTATCCAGCTACTGTCTAAGAACCACCGGTAACTAGACTCCCTGGAGTCTAGACTGTTGATTCTCAATTTTGATTGTGCATTAGCAGCACATGGAAGACTTGTCAAAAACATTTCTAGGCTCTGCGCCCAAGGTTTTCTGGTTCAAGGGGTCTTGCGTGGGGCCTAGTAAATTTGCATTTCTAATGAATTCACAGGTGATGCTGAGGCTACTGGTCTGGGACTCACACTGTGAGAACCATTGACCTAGACAAATCAAAAAGCAAATATCAGTTTTCTTTGCTAATCATCCTGAAGCCTGAAAGTAAAATATAATAAAAGTAACTACATTACCAATGAGTGCTTGAACCCAAAGCAAGGCAGGTCAGAATCATTTGGATCAAGGGGACGAGGATGCTTGGAGGACTGTCTAGTCTTACCAGCAAGTCAGCAGATAAAGACAGTTCTCAAGGACTATCATTTGGGAGAATGGAATTCAGTGATAATGGGGTAGCATGAGGATGAAGCCTTAAATCAAGAAAAGGGCTGGGCCTTGTTCCTCCACTGGCTAGGCATTACAGTTATCTGTAAAAATACAGATGGGGACTCATGCATATAGAGATTCTAATATGCTCAAGCAACCCTGGGCTAAGGGAAATCCCACTGGGTAGAGCTCCATAGTTCCATACAGTCCCTTACACTGACCACTCCAGTGTTCACTGGACTCACCTGGGGTAGAGGGTATGAAAACCCAGGAGTTCTAATGGAGGATAAGAATTTGAATGATAAGATTTATTAGGTCACTCTTCAAGAAAATTACCTTTGCCAAAGGACCTTAGAAAATGGATACGTTATAGAGAAAGCCCAGTCTCCAGTTGTCCTGAGAAGTTCCCCTGTGGGGACCAAGTAAGTATAGGTCTCAGCACACCCCCACTCCCCACTGAACTCCAATCAAATGGCCAGGGCAGAGAACGCACTCGTCCTGCCCCTGCCTCTTCTACTGAGTTAAAGAGAGATGTCACAATGGTCTACCTGTGGCATCCTCTCTGCTCACCTTATAGAATCATTCTCTTCCTTTGGTAGAGCTACTTTAGTGCTTCTGTTTTAACTCAATTCCAACAATATGACACAGCTACAAAACTTCCTCCAGGGATTTAATTAAATGTTGGAGTGTTCCATGGCATTAAAGGAAAAGGAGAGAGAGGCCATGTGCATCGGTCTTGTGAGATCAGGTTTCTTGTGCCCTCCTTACTCTTGTTGAAATGTGTGTCTGTAAGACTTGCTTCCCCAAACTGTAACTTGGGCTCTGCTCAGGTGTGGTGAAGGAACAGGTGTTCCAGATCTTCTGTGGGCACACATGAATTAAGCTTTTTATTGTAGATCTAAGAATATTTTGGCTAAATTTATAGAAATATTTAACCACTTCTCTCTAGTACATTATTTATATGCACATCTACCCGGTTTGCATGCCTATCATTCTTGTCTCTTATGCTTGAGAAAATGACTGATTAGAAAGGTTTCCATTTCTATACCTTTCATTTATCTTCAGTGTCTCTCATAAATGTTGAATTAAGCAGGTTTTACAAAACTTATCATAAATTGTAGTTTTCATCGAAAGTGACTGTGACAGAGTAGATTTCTGTATTCTCAACTTCAATAACAGTAACTCAGAGTTTCTAAGATTTAAACTGGTAGCTTCTCACACAACGTAATTTGTGCATTAGTCCTAGGGGGAGACTTTGAGGTGTCTCTTGGTGGTGGGGGAGGGGTCTTTCCATTTTTGCTTCTCAAACTCAATAAAACTTAGCAAACTTGAGAGAGCAATCAGGAAACAATTTTTTTGTGTATCAGAGTTAGTAATACTGATTATTTTCTTATTATAGAGATGAGGAAGCTGTCATGTTTCAATAGGATTTTTGAAAATTAACACATTAGGAATAAGTCCCTGCATGATGTGTCAGTTACGTCCCGTGTTTTGTGTCCTTAAGTTAACCCTAAGAATTAGGTACTACATTTTTCTCATTTTATAGGAAGAAAACAGAGGCAAGGCTAAGTAATTTTCCCAATATCAAGTACATGGAAGAAATGTTATTTCAAACTAAAATACCCTAATTTAAATGAGACATACAGGTACATATATATTAATATGAATACAGATCTATACACACATATCTCCACACACACACATGAACACAAATATATTCATATAGAATTGCATTTGATTGTGGGAACCCATGAACTAGAATTAGTACCTCTCTACTATTTTTCCACTGCCACAAACATAATATCGTCCTCCACGATCATTAATTCTTTTCTTATATGGGACACACATGACATAGATTAATCATTTCAATGCATCCAAATCCCATGACTTATGTAATACTATTGCCTTTATTTTACAGGTGAGCAAGCCAAGTCTAGGTACCTTGGTCACACAGCGGGTACATTAGAGCATGTCTGACTCCAGAACTTGAACTCTTAATTACCACATCATACCACCATGCCTTGCTGAGCATGAGTGAAAATTTTATCTGGTAGGCAATGAAGAGCCACAGAAGATTTTGAAGCAGGACCTTAACAATCCAAGGATGCTGAGTAGGCTTTGGCAAACACATTTTGGAAATCATTAACTGAATTGTTAAAAATGTTCTGTTCCCTGTTTTAATATTTCTTGGGGCTGACAGCTGGTGTCCTCATTACAGGATTGTTAATACATCATTGAGCCTGGCAAAGTGTTGGGCCCTCTTGGATGGATGCCAGTTGAAGTTTTGCTATTATATGTATGGGAAGCAGTTAGCTTTTATGTATCTAATTTTCTAATCAAGAGTAAGTGATCAGAAACAAGGACCGTCTTTATAAGTGTTTGCATGCCAGACCTCATTAATGCTGGGGAGAGTTAGGTGCTCTGTAAACTTGTGAAAATTAAAAAAAAAAAAAAAGTAAAATCTATTCTTAGGTAGCAAGAGCAGGAAAGAACACTTTATGAGCATCTGTTGGTAATTCGACCATAGGTACATGTCTTCTGAACAGCATTTACCTATCTATCCTGCTGGCAGATTTTTCATTTATTCTAGAATCTTGGGAAATAAAAGTATCCTCTCTTCTTTTTTAGCTTCACTATAGAAATAATGCAATACTCTGATGAAAAGGGTGGAGATTTTTTTCTTAGAAAAATGTAAGAGGACCTGATTTATGTCAGGCCATTTCTTACAGATGAATCAACGTCACTGCCTCCCTAAATAACCAAATTAAAGAGCTGGAAAAGGACAATCAAGGTGGCTGTCACATTCCAGTGAGCGGAAGTCAGTGCAACATCTGTTTGGCCTGCTGTTCTAGAAGGCACTGGAACATTCTGTAATCTGGGAATTAAATTTCTACTTTTTTCCTCCTCATTGGTGGAGACTCCATGTGAGAACTGCAGTTGCTTTATTGAGGATGTTCTTTCCTAAGTTAACATGTCTAGAGAGGAAAACAGTGGCTGGCACATAGTAAGCCTTCAAAAAATGCTACTCTTGTCATTGGTATGAGTTAAAGTACATCCACATTTCTAACCTGGCAAAGTTACAAAACTCGAAAGCAAAGGTCATACAAGTATTTTTTATGTTCAGCTTGCCTTTTTTTTTTTTTTTTTTTTGCCTCTTTCCTCCTCAACATCTTACCATTTCATTTCCCTTTGTTTTCTTGAACAACAGGTAACTTTGAAACACTCTTACTTATTTTTATTTGTTAGGACACAAAGGAATCATTAACTTATTCCATCAGTGTTCATGGAATATCTATTTTGTGTCAAGTTCTATGGTGATGGCTATTAGGCATCCAACAATTCAAGGAGCCTTAAGGAGTTCACAGTCAAGGGGAGAAGGGAGACATGGAAACAAGGAATAACAAGGGAAAGTTTGAGTGCTAGAAAATTGGTTTTGTTTGCATGTTTTTTGTTAAGCAAAGACAGAGAACATTCTGGGTCCTTGGGAGGTTTAAAAAGTATGCTAGATTTCAGTAGGAGTAGGGTTGGAATACTGTGACATGGGCATTCCAGACAAAGAGAACTGACACACCAGGGTATATGTCTGATCATGTATGCTCAGGGAAGTATGCATACTTGGGAGAGGCTAAGCAGTCGTTCCCTCCAGTGTTCTGGAGACTTCAAGCATTAATCAGCATTCCAGGGGAGAACAGTTTCCATGGTTAAGGAACTTAGGGAAATGCCAGGCAAAAGTAATTAAATAGGGTTGCAACCCGGAGGACCTCTGTTAAATACTAATATGCTCCCCAGCAGGAGAGGGCTCACAAGATGGAAGGTTCACCAACTTCCTTCTTGTAGAAAAAAAGGTAATTTTAATCTTTACCTTACTAGGTTGTGAGGATGAAGTCTCCTAATGCAGTTGAACTACCTGTTTAGCACTGTTCCTGGAACACTAGTCAGTAAATATTTGTGATTGTTTTCGCTTCCCAACAAAATTATCTTGAAAATAATGCAATGTTAAAATGAAGTAGATTTATCTATTTGGATGAAATGTACCATTGGTATCAAAGAAGATCAGCAGGCTTTAATACTTTCTGTCCAAGTTTGCTCCATAAATCACCCTTTCTTTGGAGAAAAATAAGAAATGCTAGCTACGAATCAGCGAGGATAGACCAACATAAGCTTCAGTATATAAATCGTCACCTGCCCCCAAATAGTTGGCCTTTCTTTTTAGAGAAAATGAAAAAAAAAATTAGAAAAATAAAGAAAACTGACTTCATCATAATCATGCCAGTAAATAATGAAAGTTGAAAAAAGTCTCTGTGAAGCCTAGTCTCTGTGAAGACATTAATGATAGTCCAAGAGAGCACAGGGAGTCCCTTGCTGTCTGAAACGGGGTAGACTCTAGTTTTCCCTCTTTAAGTGAACAGTGTAATGCTCAAAGAATTATGGCAATAATTTTCTCTGCAATGGGACCTTTTACATCCTAGCTTGTGGGTTGCGCTGTAAGTCATTAATCCTTGCAATACCTCCGAGGTAGGTAGGGATGATAATTTACAGTCCTCTGTGTATACATCAGGTGGGAAAGGTCAGTGTCTGACCTGGAAGAGGGTTTATTAAGCTCTCTCACATGCAATGACCAGACTTGCAGCTCACAATCAAAAGTCTAAAGCAAGATTATGACAAGGCCTCTGTTCTTTGGGGACAATCTTAATTTTTTCCCCTTCTTTAGTTCTTTATGCCATTTCTCACTTTCAATAAAACCAATTTACAGAATTCAATCTGCAAAAGTCAAGGCTGATTCTCATTAATTGGCAGGAGGCACTCCTCTGAAAATTGCCAATTTAACACAGTAGGAAGCAACAGGAAAGGGAAAAAAATCTTTCCACCAGGTCTAGGGGACATGAAATGAGGGCCAGCTGACAGATTCTTGCTTAGTTAAAAAAAAAAAAATGGTCTTATTAAATGATAGAAATTGATTATTCAGAGAGTTATATGTTTGACAAGATACTAGAATTCAACTCTGATTTCCACTGCTCCTAAGCCATCAATTGTTTGAATTGCTCTAATAGGAGGCACATTGTGAATACAAAACCACTGCCATTGTGTGCTAGAAAAAGAGAGAAACCAGCACAGCATGCTCCCTTCTATTTAACTGACCTGAATAACCGCTAGGCTACATTTTTACAGCCTGCCATAGCATTGTTTTGACAAGGTTGTAAAGGCAATCCTTGATGTGCCCGTCTGCCTTTTCTCCCCCGTCACTCTACCCTGGGGACTGCTGTGCCATGAGAACGCTTCCCTGAGCTTTAGAGAACTTGCTGATTTAAACAGACCCCAATTGGCCAGCCAATCCGGACACTTTACCCCACGTGCCAATACCCAAGAAATTATAAACTATCACTGTCAAAGTGAAGGCATGGGAAAAAAATCTATGTTTACTGGGACTTCTCTCAGGGGATGTTCTGAATGTCAGGATTGCAGACTTAAGTACCTACAGGAGCAGTGAGGTTATGAAGAGAGAAGCAGGTGGGCAGTTGGTTAGCACATGCATGCCTGGTTAAGGGGTCTCCAGGAGATGCTGTTACTCTATTTGGGTTCCAGTTGGTTGTTGCTATGCAGGAAGGGGGGCCCAGGGCTGGGGCATGTTTTGGTTTTCGAAAGAAGAGTGAAATGCAGAGTGCTCCCTATTTGAAAAAATTTCCTTATGGACTAAGGAGCCTCCAAGACACACTACACCGGGATAACAAGCTTTAAATGTTATTTAAATCTGATAAGCTAGTCAGTGTGTCTGTGTGGCTTTGAAGGGTGGTAGTAAAAATAGTCAAACACAGCCAAGGGGTATGTTTAAGTCACAGTAAGGAACAATGACTGACTCCAGTAATCACCCTCTAAGCAGGATTGGTCCCTTTGTTAGGTAAGAGGAGAATGCAAATTTGGGCCCAGAACTGAATGATAGGGTATTACATGAGACAGTCCATTTGGGGACAGAAGCAACCAGACTCCTCAAGTCTTCCCTCATGCAGTGTTTTAGCCCTTTCTTTTAATAAATGTTGGACAAATATTTGGAAGCTACTGGCTTATTTATAAACCAATCAATTGATCCTTAAATTAATTTACTTATATAAATGCCAAAATATTAGCAAATTTTCAGTGTCCATATATTTTGGTGTTCCCTTAGATTTATATCTGGGGTAGAGAGGAAGAAGATTACTGCAGCAATAGTTTCAGATAATTTCAGAGGCAGAATTCCATGTGTAAGCTGCAGTTTCCAACTGGAAGATTTCTCTCTTCACCCCACTGCCTTTGGTTCTCCATTTCATTTTTACATATTACCTATTTTCACCATTGAGAAATTAATTTGTAACAATAAAATCTTCGTGAAAAATGCAAAAGTATGTGAGACTCTAAGTTGTCATTTACACATTAGTATAAACTAGCCTGGCTAGTATAAACCAGCTGGCTTTGTCTTAATGCTTAGGTCAAGTCAGTTACAGTGAGGGGCTGGGACATCTGGAGATGGGCAGATGTCAGTGCAACATGTAAAGGGCATGTATGGGAAAGGCATGGGGTATGTGGTCCAGGAGTAATCTCAGGGTGATAGGGTCCATTTTGACCTCAGAGCAGATCCCCAGGACACAAAAAGATCATAACAAAGAAAAATCTCTACTTCAACTTTGAAGGAGAGCTTAAGTAAGGCTATACCAAAAGTACACGAGGTCTGTTTCACCCCTCTTTTTCTTACAGGGTTCTTCTTCTTCAGTGCTCCTACTAGTACTGCAGTTGGGCAGAGTGTGGGTAAAATGGCCTTTGAGATGGTCCAAGGACCTTGATCATCATTAGTAGCCCTCCTTGGGGAAAACAGAAATAGTCTTGGAGCAAAATAGTTCAGAGCAACTTATTGTCAGATGCTTTAGAGAATAGCAGTTACAAACTGAGGGTTGCTGGAGGGGGCGGGGAACGGGGTAACCGGGTGATGGGCATTAAGGAGGGCACTGGATGGAATGAGCACTGTGTGTTTTGTGCAACTGACTAATCACTAAATTCTACCCTGAAACTAATAATACACTACATGTTAACAAAACTGAATTTAAGTAAAAATTTAAAAAATAACAATTACAACAATAACTTGTATATGCTGTATGTGTCCATGTATGCATGTATGAATGTATGTGTGTATGTGTGTATGAATGTGTGTATGTGTGTAAGTGCAGGCATGTGTGTATATATGTGTGCATGCATATGTATGTGAGTGAGCATACAGAAAGAGACAGAGATAGATACAGAGAGAAAATACATGACACAGCAAACATTAAAATGGATAGGTCTGAGTGAAGGGTAGATAATAGTCTTTCATACAATTTTGAAAATATTCTGTAAGTTTGAGATTTGTTCAAAGAAAAAATGTTGTTAAAATGTGGCTGCAAGTGGTTCTTGGTGCAGATAAAATCTTCTATAGATCATACTATAAGAAAGAGTTAAATACGAACGTTGAAGGTTGAAGGACAAGTGTGCCATGTTTGGATGATTGCTGTCCCCCAGAAAAATGGGGAAAGTCAAACACCTAGTGGCAGGCTAAGTTGAGATACAAAGGGAAGTGAGTCTGGCCAATTTTGTGTTTCCTGGAATGAGTGTCAAAGCCACCACAGTGACTGTTCCTAACATCCGGGTCAAATCTATTTTTTGACTAAACACAATGGATTGCCTTCTATTCCTCCTCCCAGTATGTGTAAAATTTATACCAAGGGATTTAAGAAGATAATCCACCTTCTGTATCTACCTTCACAAAAGTCAAGCCTGAGCTAGTTCCTCCTCTAAAGATTATTTTTATGTCTTGTACAACCCTCTCCATCCCATACATATGTTGTTTGGGGACAATATCCACTCTTGGTCAGTTTAGGATCGTAATAGAGAAGCTTGAGAGACGTAGGATGTTAGCATCACTGAACAATCAGATAGGAAGGACTGTGAATGTTTGGTTTGGCCTCTCCTCCCATCCCCCACCTTTATAATAAGGCATGGGCCAAAGCCTTTAAAAGGTTTATTAAATCAAACTGTGCATATCTTGCTTTTTGTTCTTTCTTCCTGCTGATCAGGGGGGCTGTTCTGGGCATCACAGGAGACTCTTAGATTTCCTAATAATACTATATGACCCTGGGCTGCATTCCCAATTACCGACAGGCCCAGGTGGGCATCTACAAGACCAAGGCCAGGTTTGTTGGCACTCCGCTTTAGTGACTGTAGCCTTGTGAGATATGGGAATTTGGGCCCAGGGTTGTCAAGTCCAGAGAAGTTAGAAATCTGACCTATTAGTTTGAGAAGTCCCAATTTTTTGAATGTATAAAATTAATTTATGGAGTTTAACATCACCGTGTGGGCTAACATTATGAAGACATCTAAATCTCATTAGGGGCTACTTCTGACCGTGGGCCACTTATTAATCATATCTGCTCTGTGGTCTTCTCATGGACTGATCTGTATCCTACCAAATTCATATGCTGAGATTCTAATCCCCATGTGACTGTATTTGGAGGTAGGACCTGGATGAAGGTGACGGGATTAAATGAAGTCTCTCAAGGGTAGGGCCTGATCAGATGGGACCGGCGTCTGTGTAAGAAGAGGGAGAGCCACCAGAAAAGCACGCACAGAGGAAAGACCATCTGAGGACACAGAGAGAAGGCAGCCCATGCGCAAGCCAGCAGAGACATCACCAGAAACCAATTCTGCCAGCACCTTGGCCTGGGACTTTCAGCCTCCAGAACTGTGAGAAATAAATTTCTGTGCTTAAGCCCACAGGTCTGTGGTATTCTGTCATGGCAGCCGAGACAGACTAATATTGGCCCTTTGCCTTGTTTTCTTTCTTGAAGTAAATATTTTATTTTATTATTTTTTTTAAAAGATTTTATTTATTTATTTGACAGAGAGAGATCACAAGTAGATGGAGAGACAGGCAGAGAGAGAGAGAGAGGGAAGCAGGCTCCCTGCCGAGCAGAGAGCCCGATGCGTGACTTGATCCCAGGACCCTGAGATCGTGACCTGAGCCGAAGGCAGCGGCTTAACCCACTGAGCCACCCAGGCGCCCCTTGAAGTAAATATTTTAGCAGAGGAACATTAGGACGTAATTTGTCTCTATATGAATTACTGATTGTGATAGTCTTTCTCATGCCTTTATTGCTGTCTGTGTCTTAATAAAGCTTCTTGACCTGGGATCCACACCTCTTCAAGTTCATGTTGACAATTTGATGTCTGTGAAGTTGGCTGGGGAAAAAAGAGACATGCCATTTTCACTAACTTTTAACTGAAATGCAGCATCTCTTTGTTGGCAACAAACCACAGTAGGATAAGCAGTAACTGTGACTTTGTCTCTAATGGAAAATCACAATACTTTTTCAATCATATCAGAATTGTCGCGGATATCTCAAATAATCATTTATGCTCAATGCTATTTTGAAATTACAGTAATCATCGGATTCACAGCTAGTTCTCATTATCTTATTCATTAACAAGAAGCACATATTATGTTACAAATGTGTTTTTAATATTTTGATGACTATATTTCAATATAATTGGATACCTTTGCAATTCTATGTAACTTATTTTATTCATTTCAAAACATTATTCTAAGGGGATTCATAGGCATCATCATGCAGCAAAAGCAACCATGGCACAGAAAATTTTAAGAAACCTCTGGTCTAAAGTAACATCTGTAGGTTACTGTGAGAGACCTGACCTTTCTGAACTCTGACCTCTAAGCACAGGGTCTTGTAATGAATAAATTGGGCATGAATTTGAGTTACATGGGCAAGTTATTTGCTAATCCTGTGTTGCCAATTCCAGTTTATAGCACAGGACCCCTGGCAGGCATAATAACTCTATCCAGGAGGATAACCAAACTAGAGGGTTTTCCATGCAAAGAGCCTAACAAGCCCCTCTCTGATACATCCAAACATCTCCCAAGTGAACCCCCTCCACGTTTAATCAGCTTTGCTCATCCAACTTCTCCCACTTTGATCATCAGTCTCAAGGATGAAGGTAGAAGAAGACTACTGGGTCTGCAGTGGAACCCATAGTCCACAGCAGAGGTCCTGGAACGCAGCCTAGGAGATGTGAATGGAAATGCGGGTGAGAGCCCAGAAGAGCACGGCCCAACAGAGTCTCTTTCCCTGCAGAGCACATTCCTGGTTTGAACCCTGTGCATCCGGCGCTCATGTCCTCATCCTTGTTTCCTCATCCAACAGCATGACTACCTGTTCTTCCCCGCCTTTCCTGTGTGATGACACTTTTTATATTTGGTCCTGGGCCACCTCCCACCTTTTACCAGAATAATAGTGTATTTTTATTTTACCAAAAATGTGTTGCTCATCATGCATCAAGCCATGTGCCAAAGTCTTGCCTGTAATACCTCATTGAATCTTTCTAATAAACTTGTGAAGTACTACGATTGTACCCATTTTCCAGAGAGGAAAACAGAGACTTGAAAGACTACCTAATTTGCTCAAAATAATATATTTAGCAAATTGCAGACAGAAATCTAACATGTTCTCTGCAGTTCCAGAGACTATGTCCTCCACTCCCCAGTGGGCAAAGATCCAACTTTGAGTCTTAAATGCATCACCTAGTAGATGATGAGCACGAGATGATTTATTAGGTAAGATTCAACAGTCTATAGCTTTCTAATGGGTAGGGAGGTTATAATTTGTAAGGGCTTCTCTATGTAAGCATTTTTAAAAGATTTGTTTCATATTTAACAACTCGATGAGTTTAATATTAGATAAAGAAATTAGTTCAGAAAGATTGAGTGACTTGCCCAAGGTTTTATAACTTATAAGCAAAAGAATTCAAAACCTAATTCACCTGAAACTTTAATTCACCATATATGGGTTCCTTCAAGGCTCCATTGGTCTCCCAAGCTAGACCAGACACAGAATTGATATAAATCAGCAAATGAGACCCCAACTTGCCCCAATATCCTGCTTCACTTCAGCAGCTGAAAGGCAGTCTCACTGGGCTTGGGTCTGTAACTTTAGGAGAATGGAATGATTTTGCCACCATGTTGGGAGTACTCTTGGCTCCAGAACTGCCCTGGGCTCTGTACGGATTCTCCCAGAGAAGGACAGAGGCACACGATCTTATAACTGACTCAATGTGCCATCTCTCTCAAGTCTCTCATGAAGGCAGGACTTCTAGGTCTGCCCGAGGACTTGGTCCCTGGCTTTTACCTGGCTTGTCCCCACTTTGAAAAAACTGACCCTCCCTAGGGTGTGCTGGGGACTACCCCTGTGGCAGCCTCTGAGAAGCGCTGGAGTTTATGAACCTCAGAGAGATGACAACATGTGCATTGTATTCCATTATGGGATCCTTAAAAAAAACCAGAACAATGATTATTTTTTAAAGTTATCTATTTCAGTGGGATTTTATCCATTAGAACTTAACTGGCATCAGAATAGATATTCAAGGATCACAATCATTACTTTTGGAGGGAAGAAGTGGGTAAGAAAAAGCTTCATTTTTCGGAGGTTGGCAGGCCTTTGAAGAAGCATCTCGGTCTCCTCTGTCACTTTCATTAAAAAAATCTATAAAAATCTTGTCAGGGAGAGCATTTCACATCCTTTTTGGCAATACTCATGGCCTGAAGTAGTGGGTTGGGATTTAGACAGGATATTTCCCCCAGATTTTAAGGCAAATTGTTTCAGCGACATGGTGAGAATTGCTTACAAAAAGTGGTGTTGGTTACCTTTGAAATAAATGGCATTGTTTTTCAGTGCCATTCCCTCTTGCCACTTTAATTAAAACAAATAACAGACATGTTAAAAAAGGAAAATGAAGAATCATTGGCAGCTTTGCCCATTTTGTACACTTCCCAATTTCTCAAAGGATTTCAAAAGAAAAGGAAGTTTAAAGTGATATTCTGTGATCAAGACACCACACTATGGATTTCTCCCACACTCCCATGAGATCCCTGGGGCACAGAAAAACAGCACCCCCATCTCTCTCTCTCTCCCCCCGATTTCTTGGACACTTTGGCCTGGAGTGATATGGAAGCAACTGAGCAGAAAGTTTCGACCAGAAAATGGCCTTAGTCCTCTGGCAGATAGTGAGGCTGTGTTCTGGGGTCTGCTTATATTCAATAGCAACATCAAGGAGGTCTTTCTTAGAATTGAAAAGCAGTCCTGCATCCAGTAAGCAGCCTTACTCTCACAACCCTAGGCTAAGCATGTGAATAGAAGGGGGCACATCTGTAACTGCAGTGTAGACGACTGATTAAGAACTGGCCCTACGACCAGGCAGATGTGGCTTCCAAATTCTGCTCTGTCACTAACATGCCTCTGCCCTTAGGTACAACCCTGGATGGCTCTAGTTCTCACTGTCATCTGTTTCACTGAGAAAATAATAGTCCCTCCTTAAATGTGGTGTGCGGAACACAGACTCCATAGTTTGAAGGAATGTTGTCTGTTTGGTTCACTGATACAACCCGGCGCCCAAGACGCAGTGTGACGCGTGATGCACTATCAATACTTATTTAGAAACATAATCAATTATTTAATTAATTTTGTAGCAACTTCATTTAATTAATAAAATATTTAATAACATGCAACCAAACATTAACACATTTATAATATTAACTCATATTTGTATTTAATCATGAATAATTATAATTTGTTATTTATTTAGAGCCAATAAATATTCATGATGCCAAATAAATAAGACACGATAATGTTCTCGGTGTAGTTGCCAGTCTAATAAGGCCCAGTACATAATAGTTGCTATTATTATGATGATTATAATTATTATTCTTTTCTCATAGGTTTCAAGTTGGCCTCGTACAGACCAAACAGGCCACATGAATGATGCCTTCCCTACTTCCACATGCAGCTTTTTTCTCTTCAACATTTTCAAGTCTCTGTGAGTTAAATTAAGTGACAAATTTTAAATACTTGTTGGGTATGATCATGATATTTAATGTCAGCAGTTACATATTTTCACGAGAATATATTTGTATTTCATTCAGGAAAAATAAATGCTGACGCTTTTAACCTTAAAAAGCTTAATGATTCAAATCATTTCTTTAGTTGGGTTTGAATAGCTACAATGATGGGGAGCTTTAGCAATTTTTTGAATAAATCCCCTACTCTTGATCTTGGCCAGGCTTTCTAATATTGTTTTGTTTAGCTTCTGCTTAATTTACTTGTGGAAGTTTTATAAAACTTTGTTAAAATGTAAAAGGAGTTTTACCCCCTCTTTAATTATATCCTTCATATCTTTGCAAAGTTTTTTTTTTTTTAAGATTTTATTTATTTGAGAGAGAGAGCAAGGGGGGAGAGGGAGAAGCAGGTTCCCCATTGAGCAAGGGAGCCCTATGTGGGTCTTGACCCCAAGACCTGGGATCATGACTTGAGCCAAAGGCAGATGCTTACACGACTGAGCCACCCAGGCATCCCACTCTACAAAGTTTTCCTATTGTCTTATTCACCATCCATCTTCAGTCCTGCTTTCAGCTCACAAAGGACTATCCTGTCCTGAAGTAGGTGTTTAGTTTCAGCTAAACACCTGGGGCCAGGAGTGAGTTGAGGGAAGGTGAGTGGGAAGAAGGGGCGGGCTTAAGACTGGCAGGAGAGAGACATGTGAGATGGTTTGCAGTCTGACCCTCTCCTGAGGGAAGCAGCAGGGTGGGATGTGTAAGACCCTGGGCACTGTTTCTCATGGTGCACTCGGACAAGTCCTCCATCAAGTGTCTATTGAAACTGCAGATTCCTGTGCCACAAAACCGAAGTGTGGGGATAGAGGACAAAAATCTGTATTTTTAAAATCAGTCTTCCTATGGCCATTCTCAGCACCAAAGCACACAAACCCAGGACAACCTCAATGAGCAATTAGAGCTGGGGTTACAGCCATCAGACTCCAGGCTTCTTTTAATAAGTAATATTTGTAACTTTTCCTTGAGCATCTTAGATCATGAATAGAAAATGTAACCTACTGGTGCACGTAGCACCAAAAAATCTGGATACGTTCCTAAATGTAATAAAAATGAAAAATAAAACAATGGTAATTTGTAACAACTATGCATTTTGCTATGTGAGCGTTCAGACCTGACTTCACCGGAAGCCATGTGTACTTACACTTAGACATGATAGTGTCACGAGTGCAGTAGCTACAAAAAATGTTGGACTTTTGTTTTGGCAGTCCCAAATCTAAGGCTCCCATGCCATCAGCAACATCATTTCCAAAGTAGTTAGAAACACTTCGTAAAGTTCTGAACAAACAACCACCTTCCCTTAAATTCCACTGTGGTTGCATGCTTGGCAAAATCAATTAGGTATGAAAACAGTACTAAGAGTACTTTGCCTTCATACATCAAATGGAGTGACTTTCTTAGCTCAAAGAATCACAACCGAGATTTTCAGTTACAGGAATGTCCAGCAACACAGTCAAGCCTCATGCTAGATGCAGGATGGAGAACAGCCCATGGTGTGGTTTCTCTCTCCTGGACAGGAAATCCAACACCCCCAACTCCCATTCATTAACTGCTAGTAGGATCCCCTCCATACACCAACTGCTGTAACAACAAAAAAGCAATCGTTTCCCCATTTTCTACTAGGTCACCAATTAGAGCCCCTGAACTAGAGAGACTTATAAGCCTAAAGAAGACCTGTCCTTAGGTCCTGGCACCATGATTAAACAATCTGCTCATTTTCGTGTGCTCAGTTCTTTACTTGCAGGGAGTCATTGCATTACTGTAAAAACCCTTTGAATTGGGTTGAAAGCTTTAAGTGGTCTGTCCAAGGCCCCTGATAGATGGACATAAGTGTGTCTGCTGTCCACGGGGCTATTTTCCTACCACACCCAGCACCTCCCAGCACCAGACCATATACCCAGCAGCAAGACCTGATGAGGGTAACAGAGACCAGAGGAAGAAGAAAAGTTTAAGGTTTGAGTATAACTCATAGCAACACATTTAATAGTGTTTAAGGCTGGAAATGAACAAACTTAAAAAAAAATTTTTTTTTAACGATTTTGTTTGTTTGTTTAGAGAGGCAGAGGGGCAGAGCGAGAGGGAGGCTCTCAAGCAGACTCCAGGCTGAGCATGAACCCTAGGCAGGGCTGGATCTCGTGACCCTGAGATCATGACCTGAGCCAAAGCCAAGAGTCAGATGCTTAAGGGATGGAGCGCCTCGGTGCCCCTTTTCTTTTCTTTTTTTCTTTTCTTTTCTTTTCTTTTTTTTTTTTTAACTAGATTTCAGTTTGTGTGGGTGAATCAAGTTAGGTAGGAGTGGAACCGAGCTCCAGTTTTGCTTTGCCCAGTTGCCCTCAAACGAGGGGAAGCGGGGCACAGGGCAGTAAACACTTCTAGTGCTGCTTTTTGTCTAGGGTGGGTGTGGGCTGGCTGGAGGTCTTCTCTCCACACTAGCTTGCAGGGTCTTTACTCCTGTGCCTTAGAGGGCTCTTTCCCCTTGCTCTTGCCCTCGCTCCACTCCAGACAATTTCTTGTTACTGGACACTCGGTAGCTGCTGGTAGAGCAAAGGAAGGGTGTACACACCCTGGAGTCCAGCTTCAGACTTAGGCTGAGGCCTTGCCACCAGGTCACAGGGGTGGGTCCTCCCTCAGAACCCTGTCTTTCCCCATGTTTCAGGGATCTCTACTGATCATTTTTTTTTCTGGTTTTATTTGTTCTATTAGTAAAGTGGTTATATCTAAATATGTGTGTACATAGACAGCTATTTCTTAACTGATTGATTTTGTGCATTATCTATTGATTACCTAATATGACAGGTGAAGACTTAATACTATCATCTTCTCTCTTATATCCATAGAATATAATCATATTTCTATACTTAATGTCCTCCTTGGTAATACCTATAACTTTTTTTTAAAAGATTTTATTTATTTATTTGACAGAGATCACAGTAGGCAGAGAGGCAGGCAGAGAGAGAGAGAGAGAAGGAGGGAAACAGGTCCCCTGCTGAGCAGAGAGCCCAATGTGGGGCTCGATCCCAGGATCCTGAGATCATGACCTGAGCCAAAGGCAGAGGCTTAACCCACTGAGACAGCCAGGTGCCCCAGTACCTATAATTTTAAATATCATATTCTCACCTCATCTTTACCTATATTTCCATTCACTATAAGTTGTAATTGATTACCTTTTTTACATTCAGGGTATGATTACTTCCATTATTTTTTTCTAGGTTCTTCCAAACCTTTCACTTTCCTAATTTATCTATTCCCACTTCAATTTATTGCAGTTTGTGTCTTTTCAGAACCTTATTTAAGCTTTCTTGCTTTATAGATGGCTTGAATCTAATCATTGCAAGCCCACAAGCAGGGACTGTGTCATTACAATGTTGCAGATATTGACTACAGAGCCAAGCAGTGTACTATGATCATATTTTATTTCTGTTGGAGGTTTTGATTTTTTTCTATTTGTCTTTCTTTTTATTTTCCTTGCATCATTTTTTTTTTTAAGATTTTTATTTATTTATTTGAGAGGGAGTGAGAACAAGAGATTATCATAGAAAGAGAGGGGGAGGAGAAGCAGATTCACTGCTGAGCAGGGAGCCCGATGCGGGGCTCGATCCCAAGGATCCTGAGATCATGACCCGAGCAGAAGACAGAGGCTTAACCAACTGAGCCACCCAGGGGCTCCACATCGTATGTCTTTTATGCATCCTTATGTTCCCACTGCAATCCATGGATGGTACCGAGTGAGTGACTGCCTATACCCTGGAGTTTGTGATTCTCTTGCTTCACGGCCAGTTCTCCAGGCTAGTTGCTGACTATCATCCTGGGTTCCCACCTTTACTTTCCCCCTTTAGTTTTCAGGATTGGAATCACTCTAGCCTGAATTCTACTTCTTGCTCCTTCCTGACTTATTCTCCCATTTTGTTGAGATGCATCCTTAAATAATATCCTAAGTATTAAGAATGGCTGCCACAACAAATCCCTACAAACTAGGTGGTTTACACCAACAGCAATTGATTTCCTGCAGTTGTGGAGCCAGAAGTCCAAGCTGGAGGTGTTAGACATGCTGCACACCCCATTGAGGGTCCTTCCTTGTCTCTTCCTGGTCCTGGTGGCTCCCAGATGTCCCCAGGCTTTCTTGGCTGCATCTCTGGCTCTGTGGCCACTCCTCCCCCAGGAGTCTTTTCTTTTTCTGCTTTCTGAGGACATTTGTTGTTGTATTTAGAGCTCCCTGAGATCACTGAGGATGATCTCTTCTTAAGGTGTTTAACTTAATTATATCTGCAGAGACCCTTTTTCACATAAGATCACATTAATAGTTCCTAGGGCTTAGGACATGGATGTAGCCTTTTCAAGGGCACCATTCAACCCACTACACAAAGGAACTTTATATGTCTGAAAATCTTTTCCCCCTACTATTATTTGATAGTTTTTCAGGGTAAAGGATTCTAGATTTCAAATAACTTTTTCTTTGGATATTCAAGGCACTGCTTTTTATCTTTCAGTCATGTTCATGAGGAGTCTGATGCTAGGACAATGCATGTTCCTTCAAACATTTTTTTTTTCTTAAAGTTATTGAGAGGGTCGGTTTTATTCATTGGGTTCCCTATTTGTAGCTCTATTTATTTAAGAAAATTTCCAGTGCTTTTATGAGTTATCTTAAACTTTGGCAATTATTTTTGATTTATTAGAATTCCTACTCATTTCCTGACCATTCCTTCTCAGCTGTTCTCTGCTCTTGCTTTAAGTTGTAATAGCTCAGAACTCTTGATAGCATTAGTATCTTTTAAGCTTCTTTTTCTTCCTTCCTTCTAACCTTCCTTCCTTCCTTCCCTCCCTCTTCTTTCCTTCTCCCTTTCTCTCCTTCCCTCCCTTCCTTCCTTCTCTTCCTTCCTTCTTTCCATCTTCTTTACTTTCTTGTCTCCTTCTTTTCCTTTTCTTTCCTTTTCTTCCATTTCTTTTCCTTTCTTCCCTCCTTCCTTCTCTCTTTTCTTTCTTTCTTTCTCTTCTTTCTTTCTTTCTTGGTCCCATTTCCTCTGTTTATCATGATTTTTCCCTTTCAGGCTACAAGTTTTCATTAGGTGTCTAAAGTTTCCTTCTTGTCCATTCCAACTTAAGAAAGAGACATTAAATTAGCCAACAGGAAGCTTTATGTTCATAAGCAAGCTTGCTGACTGGAGAACTTGGCCATGGACTGAGTAGATGAGGAGCCAGACTTTTACTACAGAATTCCTAACTCACAGAATGCAGAGGTATTTACTCTGGGATACCGACACCCATATTAATGGACCTAGTTCTCTTCAGGTCTTTCTAAGAGGGATTTTCCATTCTCCCTAAAAACAATAAGTCCCTGGCTACAAGCTTTTCTCGTGCAGGACTAGAGGTTGGCTTAACTGATCTTTAACCTCTCATCTTACTTCTACAGTCTTACAACCACCATTTCTGAGTTTCCAACTTTTCCAACATTCTGCAGGTTACCTATGTCATCCCACAGTTCCCATTCTTTCTCAGAACTTTCCATTTCCTCCACTCTGCAATGGTTCTCCTCACCAATGTTTTCATCTTCCAGAAAAATGCCCAGATACCTTGTCCATTTGTAAATCTTTCTATGTTTTTACCATTGCAGTGAGTTTATATACTTTTCATTTCTTTACCACAATTTTAATGGAGTCTTGGGCAGGAAAACACATAAACACATGAAACCAGTTTGTTTTTCTGAATCACATGATACAGGACTATTTCATGAGGTGGTCTGGTCTGCATCTCAGGGATAGAAAGGATTTCAGGAGGTTCTGTGTGGGGAAATGGAGGCAATCTGAAACTCATGTGCTATAATTAGACAAAGATACATGAAGAAAGGATTTCAGGAGGTTCTGTGTGGGAAAATGGAGGCAATCTGAAACCCATGTGCTATAATTAGACAAAGATACATGTGATAGGATATAAAGAAATGAGAATTTCTAACTTCAGTTTCTGGATTGGTCACACAAGAAGGGGTGCCAGGGATTGTCTGCTGATAGACTCTTGAAGGAGACAGAGAGAGGTGCATGTACCATGTCATCTAGATGCATGAGAGCTAATGGAAACAAGACAAAGCCAAGAAATAGGGGAGCATGAAGCTCACCATCAGACCTAACCACCCATCAAGACTAAAAAGGTAAATCTCAGAGGTAGCAGAGAGGTAATATTTTGCCCAATTTTTTTTTCTGAATTGAATGATGCATTCATAAGCTCTTCTCACATCTTCATACCTAGTTCCTCAGCGCATCTAGTGCCATTAATGGTCATTGACTACAAACCGATCTCTTAAGAAAGTAGGTGAGTGAAATAGATTTACCTGCAAAAGGAACATGGAGAGAAAGGAACCTTATGGGGTTCATTCTTTCCTTTGATATTCAGTAGATATTTATTGAACAACTACTTTGTAGTCTATCACATCCTACTAGGTGAGCCTTGAGCAAGTTAAAATGAGAATTGAGTGTCTAATTGTTTTCTATAAAATGAGGATTAAAAATAGTGTCTGTTTCTTAGAACTGATGCATGAATTAAGTAAATTAATGCACATGAAATGCTCAGTAAAGTGTCTGAAATGACTAAATGCTTAACTAGTCTTATTATTAAAATTAGCCAAAGTATCTGTCCTTGGGGATCTCAAGTAGGAGACAAATAAACATGTCAACTAATAAGGATATTAAAATACAAAATAGATGTTGGAAACATGAAACAGAGGAGTTAAATAGAAAAAAAAAACAATAAGATAGTAAATAGAAGCCCAAATATGCCAATCATTATATTAAATATAACAATAATAAGACAAAGATTACCCAATGGGAATAAATAGAGATTCAAAAAATATAATGCCTTCAAGAGAAAACAAAACCTTAAATAAAAGGATACAGAAAGGTGGAAAATAAGAGAATACAAAAAGATATACCATAAAATACTAACAAAAAGAAAGCTCGGGGATCAAATTAGTTTCTCTTTGCATATAGTTAAATAAAGAGGAGTGCTAAGGAGCTGGTAGAATGATTGCTCTCATCAGCTTCTGTTCCAAACTGGATTTTTCAGGTGTCACCATTTCCCAGCAGTGGGAAAAAAGGAAAAAGAGTATGAGACACGCACACCCAACATTTTTAGATGCAAGGCTCAGAATTGCACCAATTCTACTGGACACAACTTAGATGACGATAGCTAATTCCTAAGAAGGTCACAAAAATATAGTCACTCTATCAGCAGCCATGGGCGAGGATGAATTTTGTGAGGAGCAGTTCTATTAGTAAGGGAAGACTTTTTTAATACGAGGAGAATGGATGTTTCAATGTCCTATTTCACAGGAGAAAAAATTGGGCTTCAGAGAAGTATGTTAAACTTACTCACTCTTATAAAGCTAATAACTGGAAGACCCCACGTCCTTGGCTATCAGATTCCAGGGCCCTTTTTATATAGCCCCTGCACCTCCTTTCCATATCCATCCATTTATTCACCTATTTCTCAGTGGGTTTGGAAGCCAACTTGAAAAGCCAGGAGAATAACAGAACATCAGAAGAGCCCACCAAGCTAAGAAAGAGCCCACCCTACATTACTGGCCAGTAAGTGTACTGTGGGAGGTTGCACCATGCAAGACTAATGGCATCCCAGCAGGATCCCAAAGAGGGAACACTTCTTTATGGAGAATGCAACTCCCATGCAAAGAACAATGGGTACACCACTCATTCCATTTTTGATAGTTGTGAGGGGTCGGGGGGAGAGGGGGTTGCAAATTGTGGAGAAATGCAACAAAGAGTCAAATTTTGCTTTCTTATTTCAGTATTTTTAATAACTAAATTCTATAAAATTTTCATAGGAATGACTATCATTTGAAAGCATGAGAAAAAGGAACCTGTTCAACCAGAAAAGGCATGTGGAATTAACACAGTGTAGAGCTAGTCTTCACATTTTGAAAAATCCAGAAACCACAAGGTATTTGCAAAGCAGCTAGCAAAAGCGAAGGAGAGAGGCAAGGGAAGAGAAAGAAAGAAGAATGGACATGGAGACTGCTTCACAAGCATATTCTTGATTTTAAACTGCCTTGATTTGGGATGCCTTTTTAGTTTCCCTCCAGAGTTTTGTCATAGTGATGCTCTTATTTCAACTCTCCAAAAATGTCCTTAAGCCTGAAAAGACCCCATGGGTTAATTCTGGTTGCCAGGGAAACTGCCTGGATTTGCATAGAATCTCACTGAATCCTGAAGGCAATCTCTGACAGCTGGGGGGAGCGACAACAGTACTGGTCTCCAAAGGCCACAGCCCTGCGCCATCCATCTTCATTCTATTTCCAGATCCAGACAACCTGGCTCTCAGATCCTTTAGATTCTGAGCTACTTTGGGGTGGGGGAATGGGAGGCAGGGGACACTCCTGGGGAAAATGGGGGTGACACACTCTGAGTCCTGCTTTAGGACACATTAATTTTAGTAATAGATGGACCTTATCTGCATAGTCAGGAATCCTGTGTTATCTTTTTTTGTTCTTGGTTGGATTTATTTCGTACTATTTAAAGCAATAAAGTCAATATGATTTCATACCAGAGATAATCTGACAGAATAAAACCAAGATGATGGTGGGAGAGGTAACTACTGTTTTCCAACTCTGTGTCCTCTAGAAATGACATATCTGTATTCATATTTTTAAAAAAATTTATTTATTTATTCATTTGACAGAGAGAGAGAAAGAGACAGTGAGAAAAGGAACACAACCAGCGGGACTGGGAGAGGAAGAAGAAGACTCCCGACCCAACAGGGAGCCTGATGTGGGGCTCAATCCAGGATCCTGGGATGAGTTGAAGGCAGATGTTTAACAATTGAGCCACACAGGTGCTCCTGTATTCATTATTTTTTTATTTTTCATTTTAATAGTTTTCAAATCTGTTCTTAAAATTACCCATAGAACACAAGTGATCAGAGGGAAATGATGAAATGGTGAAGTGACAAGATGCAAATGGAAATGGTTACTGATCTGTGGGTCTATTTGATTAAAAACAAAGTTAAGATCCATGAAGGTCCCTCTTGGGGGATGGGGAGATAAAAACTCTTATGGTACATACTTCTACTGATGCTGGGTGGCTAGTTGGTTAAACATCCGACTCTTGATCTTGGCTCAGGTTATGATCCCAGGGTGGTGAGATCAAGTACCATGTCAGGCTCTATGCTGGGCATGGAGCCTGCTTGATTCCCTCTCTCCCCCTCTGCCCCTCCCTCTTCCTTCGCTAATATAAAGAAACAAGTTAATTAATTAATTAATTGATTGATTAATTCTACTTATGTTAAGTTCTCCAGAGGTTGGTTTTAAAGGAGCAATGGAGAGAGGAAAAGATATTGTATTCCTCTCTCTGAGCCTGTTCTATGAATTTCAAGATGGAAAGTATTAATATTCCATTGGGTTAAATTATGTGAAGATAATGTGGCCCCAAGTATTTTATCACTTAACCTGTTAAGGGCTCAATTTCCTTATCAGTGGAAGGTGTGAGAAGCACTGACTTCCTAAGTTTTTTTCACTCTGAAATATCTTATCTGAAAAATTATGATTTTATGACTTCTTAAGTCTTGTTTTTTACTCTAAAATACTGCAATTTTATCTATGATTTTTGTTATGCTTTCATTCCTAGTTATCAGAGAAAAGTGATATTCTGGAAGGAGCCGTTAGACCCAAACATGGATGTTATTTTTTGTTCGGAAATATGGCATAGGCTACATATGTTGTTTCTGCTGCCCATTACCTATTTGCCCTTCTTTTAGCTGTATTTTTTAATTAGGAAGGTCATCCCTCTAAAACTTTCATTCAAGGTGCTTCTGGTGGATTTGTCTGAACTTTTTTTTTTTTTTTGGATTTGCCTGAACTTTTGCTTGGCTCTGGAGTAAAGTATAGTTCAGTACCACCAGTCAGAACATCACCTGTTTCTCTCCACAGTGATCGGTTCAGGGACAGTCATGTGATTTAATAAGGGCCTATAATAGGCAAAGAAACTTTCATGGTTAGTGCTTTAGGGAGCCATGCTATAGCTTTCTTTTCATTGTAAGGGAAGATTCTAAAATTGCCATGGGCCTCTACATAGAAAAGGAGAATGCAAGCAAGAGTTTTCTTTGTTTGATTCCTGAATCCAACCATGCAGAATGAATTCTACCCCAGGACTTTTGATTACATGAGCCCTAAAGTCTCTTGGGGCTTAAGTCAATTGTGGGCCAGATTTCCTACTACTTGCATCAGCAAGAATCTTAAATGATGCACATGAATACCTTAAATTTAAGCACTGGAGAAGCGAGACAGAATACTGAAATGAAGACCAGGTCAAACACACATTTGGTATTCTAGAGTCCAATAAAAATTTATTCCATGCAAGTGTGGCAGGAAAATGCTTAATTTGAAGCTGACCACAAATAAATGTAAAGGTCCCTCCTCAATATTTTTCATTTAGTCTCTGCCCTGAGCAAATATAATCATTGACTTGGCTGACTCCCCAGCCCAGCCTTGTCTAGTTTCTGTGATGAATTGAGCTTCAATATGGGGAATGATAAGGTCCGTCACTGATTTCATATCTTGGTGACAGTAACCAGTTTGTCATTTTTAAATGTCACAACAGGAAAGAATCCAAGGGATAACCAAATCTTATATTTGAAACCTCAATTTAAAGAATCTGAAACCCAGAAACAGTAAGAGACATGCCCAGGAACACCGAACTAGGAAAGACCAAGATTTGAACTAGAACTTGGTTTTCCAGCTGCCTGAGCAGTAAAGCACACCCAGGTAAACGGGTCCAGAGGATATCAGGATTACTATATCCAGAAACTAGTCTTACTGCTTAATGGAGAAAGATGTGTACTTTTCTCTACTCATCAAAGCATCTTGCTGAGCGTAATGGGCAAGAGAAATTCAAAACGTTAAGACAAACTTTAAGTAATTCCAAGTCAACATCCTACCACGAATGCTGATCTGAACTTTGCCATCTCTAAATAACAAATCACAAGAACAACCCAGTACTCAAGACTTCAGTTTCTTTGACCTTGTTAAGGTTTTGATTCTTTATTTGTGAAATGAGAAGAATAGCACCTTTGCCCTAAGATGTTGTAAAGACAATGTGAGATAATCCAACTCAGCTGCTGCCCAGAACTTCTACAACGTCAGTACTCTCCTATCATGATCTCCACTCTCAGTACCATTTCTAATGGTGTTAGACCTAGGAAAATGCCCTTAAATAAAGAGTAATGCCTAACTGTGTATTCTTTGCTCAACGATAGCTAAAACATGCTTTGCTTTCAATTGTTTTCATTAATTAAACTCTTATCAGAAGAATGTTCTTGTATAAATGTAAGCATGTTCAGAAACTCTTTGTTAAATTGTGTCTTTCAGTTGGACTGGAACTTGATTAAATCACTCCTGTGAATTAGCTCACTAAGCCAATAGAACGAACTTTTGTTAGAATTGCATTCATAAAAGATAAGGATTTGCACAGCATTTCTGTACCTTTAAATACACTAAGTTTATTCTGTTGACTAGTTTTTTATAAGGACGTTTTCTTATATACTTTCTAGTCACTAAGCAGAGAGAAAATAAAATGAAAATGGAATAGTTTCCTAATATGATTGAAAGGAAAGTGTGTCTAAAAACCCTTAGAGCCCCAGAAGCATCAAGGCAAAACACGTATGCTGATAAACACATTCCGTGATTTTTGAATAGCAAGAGGATTGTGCAATTTAATTCAAACAAATAAAAAGCATTCTGTACACAGATTAAATGCTCTATTTTTGGTGGTTGGACACTATCCACCATCAACATGGTCCCTCTTGACCCAGGTAGAAAGAATGAGGTAGGAAATAGATGTTTTTGTGTGTGTAAAAACAAAAGTTAATGTCTTTAGTTGTGTGCCCGAGAGAGTATGCCAACACATGATACAGTGCACATCTACCATTAATTTAGCAAGTCCTTAAAATGAGGACTTGGCAGAAAGAGTCTAAGTTTTTACTCCATGAAAATTTATTTTCTGGAAAGCCATTTGTAATATATTTTCCTCTATATGTTCAATAAGATATAGAGAAAGAAAGGAAAATTATTTTCTGAAAGGAAATGGAGCAGAGACCTAGAGAAATGCAAAACCCCACAGCCATATTCAAGATGCCTCTGGTAATGAGAATTCAGTGGCTTGGTCCTTCAGCTCCTAAGCTTCTTAATCATGTAGGCTTCTCTCCCCTTGACTAGAAAATAATGTAGAAAACTTGAAAGGTGTAAGCAAGTGCCAACCACCCCAAGATAACCGGTGTGATCATTGTGGAATATGTCCTTTAATGAATTTTTCTATGTCTACAAAATCATAACAAATAGGCTTAATGTTTTGGGGTTTTTTTTTGCTTGCTTTTAGGTAATTATGCTATCATGACAATGATTTTCTTACCAGATTGTTATTTATGGCTTCTCACCAGCCCCCTTGCTATCACATTGATTCAAACCCCCAATATCTTTCACCTGGATTGTTGCAAAACTCCTAATTAGTCTCCCTGTTTCCCAACCTCGCCCACTTCCATGTATTCTCAACCAGCCAGAGGAATAGCATTTAAAGTCATGTCAGATAGGTTCTTCTTTGCTCAGAACCTTCCAGTTTCACTCAGAGTAAAAGAGAAAATTTAATATGCCTCCCCAAACATCCTCGACTTTCCCCTCTGACCTCCTATCTTATTAGTTTCATCCTTATTCATTCTGTATTGGCTGCACTGGCTTCTGTCCATGGTGCGTACCAGGCACGCTCCTATGTCAGGGCATGAGTATGTGCCCTTCCTTCTGCCTGGATGTTTTTCTCTCAGGCTTCTTTCAGGCTTTCACACCTGCCTCTCTCCCACCACGACTTCATTGGCTATCTTGACTAAAACTGCAGTACAAATGAGCTGCAGGCAACTGAACTTTAAGTCACTGGAAACCCCGAGAGACTTCGTGCAACATGCCTTGGAATTGTTTTCCCGAGGCTCAAGGAAGCTGAGGCATCGACCCTTTCAAACTCTCTTCTGGAGTCAGAGCATACCCTCAACAGAGAGCCACACAGGAAGCCATCAGCCGGTGTGGGGGCCGTGTGCAGAGATCTCCGGCCATGATGGAGGAGCTTGAAGGCCACACAACAGAATCAACACCTAACTGCCTGTCCCGCCTCTACTCTTGCTCCCTCCCATCCATTCCAATTCCTGCTCCCAAAGTGATCCTTCTAAAATACCAAATAGATCAAGTTATTCCTGTGCTTAAAATCTGTCCATGGCTCCCCACAGCTTTCAGAATCAATCCAAATAGACTAGTCCGACATTTCACTCTCGGTCACTCTTCCGGCTTTGTCTCCCACATTTCCAGCATTCAAATCAGCCTCCAGGCACCAGACTAACCTCAGATTCTCTCTTGAACCACTCTTGGGACATTCCCAGATACACACAGACACAGCAATCCTATCTGAAGGCTACTCATAAATATCAACACACATATATGGGACTAGCTGCTATATGCTGGGTACGACAGATACACTGAAGAACAGACCATAGTTGCTGTCTGCAAAGTACTCTCTAAAATCCACACAGTGTTTTTGCCCTCTTTAATGTCTCCCTTTCCCCCTAAGCACTTAACTATTTTACATACTATATTTATTTTACATGTTTATTTGTCTATTGGCTGTCTTACTAGAATACAAGCTTTACAAAGATAGAGTTTTTTATTTGTTCCCTTGAATCTCAAGTGTCCAGAACAGCACCTGGTACAGAATAGGAGAAGAGCCCAATAAACATTTATGGAATGAGTTATTTATTAAAATTACTTACTGAGGGCACCTGGGTGGCTCAGACGGTTGGGCGTCTGCCTTCGGCTCAGGTCATGATTTCAGGGTCCTGGGATCGAGCCCCGCATCGGGGTCCCTACTCAAGGGGGAGTCTGCTTCTCCCTCTCCTTCTGTCACTCCTCCTGCTTGGCTCTCTCATGCTCTCTCTCTCTGTCAAATAAAAAAATATAAAATTGCTTTTAAAATTTCTTAGTGAATATTTTCGAAGCATTCTCTTATTTTTGTACCTTGCCAACTGCCTACACTGGACCACTTAAGATTACTTCCTTTTCTAACTTTTTAATAAATGACACTTCAGTGAAACTCCATATATATCTCTGTCCATTATTTCTTTGTGTTCAACTCCCAGAAGTGAAATTGTCCGGTTAAACCAGTTTACAATTCAGTATCCATATATGCAAGGCGATATTTGCTCCTTCACACCCCATCTGACACTGGATATAATAATTTTTCTAGCCAATTTGACAGGTTAAAAAAGAGGTATTTCATTGCAGCTTTAATTTGCATATTTTTGCAAGTCACATCAGTTTTTTTTTTTTTAATATTTGCTGTGGGCTGTCCTATTTTATATGGTTTTCCAAGATGAGCACAGAGAAGTAATTACTAAAAGAACCAGAATCTACTAGAACTACTAGAATCCTTTTGGTCTTCTCTTGGTCTCTACTTATTTTATATCAAGGTATGACTAAAGAAACTCCATACCGGGAGACGGTAGGATACTTGGATGGCTAATGATGTCTTACTTGGAAGACACCATACCACTTTATTCATATACCAATGGAACAGATAAACCTTTGAAAAGGATACCCTAAGATGAAACAGTATCCAAGACAGCTTCTACTTGTGACTTTTGTGAGAAGCTCCCAGCATTCTCAACATTGGACTAGCTGCCTCCAAGTTCAGAAAATCTGTTTACAAGGTCAGAAAGCTGCTTAGAGCTCCTGTCACCTATAATTCTCTCCATCTTTCAGTACTAACAAGCAAACCAAGAGCCCAGCAATCCATGGTATTATATATTATTATATATATTTCTTTTTTTATTTATTTAAAAAAAAAAGAAAAAAAAACAAAAAAACATTTGGTCTATTTTTGCTCCCAGAATAAATACAGGAAGTCAGAGTGAGACATGTTACATCTCCCTGAAAGACGCCTCTCTCCTTTTTCTTAACTCTGAGCCAAAATCTGCTGTACATGGATAGCTAAGACTTCAGCATAGTGTTCTGAAATTCAGGCCCATCGTACCAGCCAATCCCATTCTGTGAGAATCGATACCTCCAGGCATCATGGAGGCATGTGAGGCCCTGGGCATGCTATTCATGCCTAACACAACCCTCATTGGCTCCAGTGCGTGTTTTCAATAAATCACATCAGGATTCTGGCTGCAGAAACCCAAGATTGATGCTCATTTTAAAAAGCCAATTTCTCTTTCCAGTTTAAACATTTATTAGCAAAAGGACATCATCAAAGCAAGTATTGCTATGATACCAACGAGCTTAAGCAATCTGCAAGAGGGGAATTTTTCTTTAATGTTTTCTCAGAACTCCTCCCTTTTATGAATTTGCTTGAAAAGGTAGATTATATTCAAAAGCCTTCTTAAGGAAAACATACTTCCCCTTTCTTATGTTATGGGTTTTTTAAAGTCCATTTAGACCCTTAATTTTCAGATCTTCATTGAAGGACAGGTATTCCCTTGGATCACAGAAAAAATAATCTCTCTCCTCAATTTCTAGGTTAGCTAAATTTTGAGGCTGGGTCTTATCAAAGTGATCTGTATGGAAATAGAGAAGCTGTCCCTGCTCTCTGTGCCAAATTCATCATGCTTCACCTCCGCTGATGCTAATGAGAATAACAGCTGAAAAGTCCCAGAGGAACACCACACAGACACTGAATTGTGTTCCTTCTGCATTTGGAATGACATTAAAATGAAATCTGCAGCTGTTTAGAATGTGGTTAGGAAGACTTCCTATGGACTTTTTTCAGACCTCTGGGGCAGTTATAACGAAAGGGTCGGTCTAAGTTTCAGGAAAGAGATCAAACCATGTGAACCTCCACCTTATCTGGAAGAGCTCAAGAAATGCTCGGAAGAGGAACCGCAGAATGGACCTTAGATCAGTGACTCACAACTTTGAGCACTTTGCCTCATTCATACATTCCTTCATCAAACGATGATGTACTAGTTTTAAGTACATACAATATTCCAGATAAGAAATTAGATGCCTTAGGGAATGTGGCTAGTATGTTACTCAGGGAGATACCCAAAATGGAACTAAATGGAATTTAGTGGAAGGTAAACAGAAGGAAAAAAAGGTGCTGTTGTAGAGGACAGCTGAGATAGATGTCCTTTAATTAAGCTGGTCAGGGAGAGCTTCCAGGAAGAGGAGATATTTGGGTAGATATGTTAAAAATGAGAGGGTGCTGGTTATTCAAATAGGTTTTATCCATAGTATTGTAGCAACTCAGAACCTCTGGGATCTTAATTAATAGTGTCAGTATTTCCTTCCTGTCTGAATGGACACCCAGCTGTTTAATTTCCCTGCTACCTTTAGAGGACCAGATGTTCTCTGTTGCCTTCCATTCTAAGGGCTCAGTAGATAATCATGGACTAAGGGTTAATAGAACACTTCTCTTTTCTGCATAAGAACTCAACCTTTTGGTTAATTCTCTAGCTTTGTTCCCCCTGGTAACCTGGTAAGAATAATGTCACCTGTTGCTAGGCAACCTTGCTAATGATAAAATGATTCCACACTGGAAGGTTACATTTAGAGTGGGAGAAGGATATCTATTTGATAGGAAGTCATAGCTCTGGGCTTTCCTGAGTGGGGTTGGTACGCTTATAACTGGCCATGACCCTTGCATGGACCCTAGAAATTCTGCCTATACTATTATTACAAGAGATATTGGCTCCTTAGGGGCTAGGGCTGCTCACCTGTTCTATGTGGTCTCCTTGCACCTGAGCTATTGCCCTAGGAGAGGTTCTACTAACCATATGATCTAGCAACCATAACCTAATAGCCACGTAATTGTCATGTGAACACTGCAAGTATCATCACAGAAGAAGAACAGGTGCTGCTGCCATCCTAGGAATTTTGGATTCTGAATCCCAACCTTTTAAGTAGGCTAAAGCCTCATGTGGCCTAGAGTGGGTTGTGAATCCAAATGTTTTGTTTGAACACAAGAAAATCCCTAGAAGGTTCTGCAGGGCAGTATATAGTGGAAATGGGAGCTTTAGAACATTGAGAGTTTGGGGAGCAAAAGCCAAATGCAGAGTGATGGTCCTGAGCTAGGAGGAAATCAACAAAATTAATCTCCACCTGAAATTTATTCCACTTCCTGCTGTTTGCACAGCCTTCTCTTCTCATTGATTCATTATCAGCCATTTGGTGAGAATGCTATAGAAGACACTGGAACACTGACTAGTGTCTGTTCTGTGTGATTCCCAGTCCCTTGGGTTTAGTGGCATAACAAACATTTAAAAATATCGAAGAAACAGGAATGCCCAGGTGGCCCAGTCAGTTGAGCACCAGGATCTTGTATTTGGCTCAGGTCAAGATCTCAGTGTCATGAGATGAAGCCCTGGGGTGAGCTCTGCCCTCAGTGGGGAGTCTGCTGGAGATCTCTCTAACCCTCTGCCCCTTGCCCTGCTCATGTGTGCCCTCTCTTTCTCTCTCTCTCTTAAATAAACAAATAAATCGGGGGGGTTCTATAAAAGAGGAAAAATCCTAAGAATAGCATTGAACAGAAATATAAAGACAATCTACAGAAAGAAAGACTTCAAAGGTAACTCGATGTCAATAAAAACGTATCTATCAATAATCACTCTCAATGTGAATGGCCTGAATGCGCCCATAAAACGGCACAGGGTTGCAGATTGGATAAAACGACAGGACCCATCCATATGTTGTCTACAAGAGACCCATTTTGAACCTAAAGATACACTCAGACTGAAAGTGAAGGGATGGAGAAGCATTTTTCATGCCAATGGGCCTCAAAAGAAGGCTGGGGTAGCGATTCTCATATCAGATGAATTAGATATTAAACTAAAGACTGTAGTCAGAGATACAGAAGGACACTACATAATCCTTAAAGGGACTATCCACCAAGATGATCTAACAATTGTAAATATCTATGCCCCCAATATGGGAACAGCCAATTACATAAGAAAACTGTTAATCAAGATAAAGAGTCATATTGATATGAATACACTAATCATAGGAAATCTTAACACGCCTCTCTCAGAAAGAGACAGATCACTGAAGCAGAAAATCAATAAAGAAACAAAAGCATTGAATGACACATTGGAACAGATGGACCTCATAGATATATACAGAACATTCCACCCTAAAACAACAGAATACTCATTCTTCTCATGTTTAAAAAAAAATTGAAGAAGCAGACACCAGGTTGTCGGATTTTATTCTGCCAAGTACAAATATAAACAACAGCAGCAATGGCACCTACTCTCAAGTGCCATTTCCAAAGGGAAACCTTAGCACAAATCTAGGAAGGAGTTATTTCTTAGGTGGAATAAATTTAGCTTTATAAAACTTACCATGTACAACAAGACATGGTCCATGTTGGGTAGATATAAGAAAAGCACTACCTTAACAACCCTCAGCCATGCTGTGCTTTTTTTTCTTCTTTTTGTTGGGAATTGGGCGGAAAATCCATCACGGGCTGACACTGGCCTATGGCATGGTATGTGGGAGTCACTGTGCCAGACGTCTTCAAAGCTGCTTTCCAACTCTGAGTTTTTCTAGTTCCAACCCTGCCCACTCTATAAAGCCTATTTCCATCCTAGAGCTCTGTGCAATGGCACTAGCCTGAGCTCTTCTGTCTCCATTATTTATATAAATGAATCAATACTATCCAAATGTGACATTTATTAAATTCTATCTTATAGCATTAGCTAAATATCTCCTCTGTGATCAACTTCACAGTCTAGTAAGATGATGTGCTCTGTAAGGTAATGGAACAACCCTCTCCCCTCTATTTCCCCATGGCACTTAGCAAAGTTCTACATTAGAGGTTGGCAAATTTTAGGGGGTGGGGGTAGAGGATAGTAATTATTTTAGGCTCTTTGGCCATGTGGTCCTTGTTGCAATGACTCAGCTCTGTTGATGCAATGCAAAAGAATCAACAACACATATGCAGAGTCATGTGGCTATTTTCTGATGAAACTATACACAGAAGACAGAGGCAGGCTGGATTTGGCCTTTGAGCCATAGTGTGCCAACCCCTGTTCTCAACAGAAGGACAGGCACTCTTTGCCTGGTTCAAAAGGACTAAGAGTTCCAGTTAAACACTTGACATCCCACCATTGCTGCTTACTACAGTGTTGATTTATGAACTATTCAGTTCTGTTTGGGGAAGTCATTTTCCCAGCAGAGTTCCAGATGTTGGAAAGAAAGAGAGAGAACACCCACCTAGTAAGCAGATTGACAAAATTAACTTTGGGTTAGGATGTCATGAACAACTTCCCCTTATGTTAATTTTCAGCTTGCATGAGTCTTTTTGTAGATCCTGAGGATTACAGAGTGAAACTCAGTTCTTTATGGCATTGATGATGGAAGAGGAGGAAGAGGAGGAACCACACGTGGGAAGGGAAGAAAAAAATGATGAGGATGAAGAAAAGGAGAAAGAGGAGAAGGGTCTGATTTCTTATTATGAGGAATCACTGTAGGCTGCATTTTTTACTCACTTTTTTATAATCTTTAATAAGTCATTGACTATAATGTATGTGACAATAATGTATAATGTATATGACATCATTTCCTTCTTTGAAATTTGATTATTAGAATAAAGATTCATGTTAATAAAGGGGTTGATCTCGGGGTTTGGTCCTCACAGAGCTTATTCTGTCTTGTAAAGCACTCCAGAAGGCTAGAAACATTGTGAAAATTCTGGCCATTGACTGATGGATGGATTGACTGGGGGGCCTGAGTGCCCTACTGTTTTTAAAACATTTTAAATTACCATGAGTCATTCTGACCCACTGTGCAGAAATTAGGTGGCAGCTACCTGCTTCTACTCTTAAATGGCAGCCTCATGCAAGTCTATTGTTTTAAGGTACTTTATCCCCATGGGTACTGGATGAGAACTGATGGTCAGCCAACCAAGACCGGGCAACTGGTACTTCTCCATGTGGGAGTTACAAGAGAGCTTACCTTTGCAGCCCCTGTTCACAATTCATGTTCAAAGAAATGGCATGCAATCTGCCTGTCACTACATATATTTTAAATGATGTGTTCCACAGCAAGGCATTTATTAATAGAACAGGCAAAGG
This sequence comes from Mustela erminea, assembly GCF_009829155.1. Classification (NCBI taxonomy): domain Eukaryota; kingdom Metazoa; phylum Chordata; class Mammalia; order Carnivora; family Mustelidae; genus Mustela; species Mustela erminea. Next base: position 41,322,049 of record NC_045614.1, read on the forward strand.
TATGTTTTGTTCCTACTGTTTGACACAATGCCAGTACAAGTTGCTATTCCCTAACCATCATACCATCATGCTAAAGCAGTACAGCTACCACTTGAAGACTGTTTACTCTTAGGCAATTACTCAGACTGTCTTAGCAATTCTTAGCAAATAGTCCCCAATTAGGAATAAGTTCTCTCTCCTGAATAAAGTTTGTATGACAAACATATGAAAAAAGTAACAATTCATCGCTGTATACTCTAAAATAAACCAGAAGAAATAAGATCACAAAATGGGTCACATGGACATTTATATTTGGGGGCTAAACAACTCTCATGCCTTGTTCAGGGAATTACAATCCTCTCTCACATGTACTTAGTGCTTTTCTTTGGTGGGAGTCCCACTCAAGAGTCCCTGCCCTCTGTTTTGCTAGGACAAAGAGCATTTATCTTCAGAATCTGAATCTTTGGGAAGTAGAACCAAGATGGGACACCCATGGGAGGTCTTTCATTGCAGTACCTGTGCCTTGAAATGCTACTAGTTAGTTCCTGAGAGCTACGTCCTTAGGGCCACTCTGCTCCCGTTCCCACTAAAAATTTCTAGCCTTCCTTGAACTCTGTGAACTGCCCTTCATATTTCCAGTACATCACTCTTCTGCCCAAGCAAGCCACAATGAGTTTTTGCTGCTTGCAACCAAAGGACCATAACTGAGACAATGAGGGAGTAAGAATTTTAAGGGAAACAACAAGGAGAGTTTATAGGTTTTTATTTATTTTTGGCTACCAGAAAGGTCTAAATATAACATTATGATGACTTTTTGAAGTGTGACAAGACAATGAAAAATCATAGCACTAAAAATATTTAGGATTCAATGGGTTTTACAATTCAATGAGTATTTCATAAATAAATAATATATAATAAAAGTTTATATCTATTCCATAATAAAGTTTATATCTATTCCATATGCTGCTTATGGTCACATGTTGGGCCAATATATGGAAATACAGTTACTTTAAAATAGAGTGTAATTATTATAAAGATTAGTTAAAGATCAACATCAATATGGTTTTTTGGTTCTATTTTATGGGAGAGTTAGACAGCAAGTTGACTGACTGGTCCTCATAAGAAATCTTCATGGGAAGTGGGGAAAAATTCGTATTTCATTGCTCCCTTTCAAGCATCTTTCTTAAAATACTCTCAGCACTAAGATCAAGTGAATTGGTGAGCGATTTTTTACAAATTTTGTGTCCTATTTCTTTAACTGTAACCTTTATCTCCAGGTTTTATTTCTGTCGTCTTTCAAACTATTATTTCAACTACCTGAAGCGTGTACCTTTTTCTTTAGCTCCCCCCTTTTTTTTTGTTCATTATGATTTGATGTGGATTCAATTTTCCAAAAATATATCTCCGGTTCAATAGTTTCTACATTGAATATGGTAATGTGACTCTTAATGAAAGCATTTCTCTTTCTCATTCTGGTGAATCCTTATCTCTGCTTAAAAATGATTAAATAACGGAATCATGATGCTTTCTCTTTAGGTGAAAATGAGCTCTGCATTCGTAATTTAAATATATGGGCCTGGAAATGTACTTCTCTGCTTGCTGTATACTGCATTCTATGAAGAGTAATTATATGCTTTCACTGTTCAACAGCAATGAACTTGTAATGCAATAATACTCTAATCAATGCCGTATGCTCGTATGCAGCCAGACTATCACTCCCTTTAATTTGCAGTACACTGGCTTCTCAGAGGAGCAGAGAAGAATGAGAACCTGTTTTCTTTCTTACATATAATTGTGTATTTACCTTTAACCCTAGGATTTGATCATAACAAAGGTTGGGTTGCTCATTGTCCTTCAATGGGGCTTTGTGTTCATGGGTGAGATGCTTAATTGAAGGTGTATTTCACTACCTGAACTCACAAAGATTAAGCAATTTAGAACTAAAAGGAGCCACTGTGGTACTTTATAGGGGCAATTATCCTTGTAACAGTTTTGATTTTCTGAACCAGAAACCCAATTACAACGCAATCTTCATCTAATACGCGTTCAAAGATAGCCAAGGAAGAGAAGAGGTAGTCTTGTATAGTTGAAAAAACACTTTGCAAAACATTAAGAGAAGTGAATTCTAGTTCTACCCCTAACTTGTCTGTGATCTTGAGCAAATTTCTTAACAACTTTCAGCCTCAGATTTATCTGTAAAGTAAGTATAATAAAATGTGTTCTATATCCTAAAAAATTCTTAATGGACACATATATAGTAGTATATATAATTATAAAATCTTCAAAAAGTATAAAGCACTGGAAAAATATAAAAAATCTATGTTAAGAATAAGGCTGCCATGGCACCAGAAATTAGTCTCATTTACTAATGGATTATGACATGGGCCCCATCTCCTACCCCATTCACCCTGGAATGGAAGTTCTATCTCCAGCCCATGAGCATCAGCCAGCCATCCTAAGCCACGTTGATTGGTTCAGGGGTGGGCACATAATTTTGATGGCCCAGTGAGAGAGAAGCTCAGGACTACTAGTATAATGGCAAAGGGAAGAGAATCCCCTCCTTCCCGGAGAGTGTGTCACACAAATGTGAAGTGGGAGATGTGGCAGCCATTTTGCTAACAAAAAGGACACCAGAAGTAGGCTGACATTTGAGAACTACAAGGAAGTAGATTCAAGTATATATAAAGCCTGTCCTTTCTCTGGAGTTTTTCATTCATAGGAGCCAAAACCGTTTTGCTCAAGGAAGTTTGAACTGGACTTTTTGATATTTCAACTAAAGGCACACAATTTATAATGATCTCAAGGAAGTAATAATGGAATCAGGCATGGGGTGAGGGGTAACCACCAAAGAAATGCCAATTACATGAAAGAAAAATAGAAGAACTTGAGAAGAAAGGAGATAGATCAGTATTTCCTCCTTTATCTTCCCCCTTCTTTTCTTTCCTCAAGACTGATGGTCAGATTTCTTGAGAGGATGCATATGAAGATGAATAAAGGGACAGTTATATCTTGGATTAGTTAAGGTAACTCTTCAATTATCAGTGACTTAAGACAATGCTAATTTAGAATCTAATTTTCCATGGTGAGGGAGATTATGGGGTAGTCAGCTTCTGGCAGTCCTGTAGGAATGAGGTTGATTTGCATATGTAGCCTTGCAAGATTACTCAGATTGTTGGTATCTAGCCATTAGACGTGGGAAGATAAAGAAAAACAGGTCACACTTTTCTTCCACTAGATAGAACTCAATGACATGGTCAAACGGAACTGCAGAATAAACTGGGAAATGTAGATTAGCTATGTACCCAGAGGAGGGTTAAAATGGTTTCTAAACAGCTAACTGATATCTGTTTCCTGCTTATAAATGTTATGATTTTGGATTATGAATTTTGGTCAGAAATAGTTTATGTTATAAATTTAAATATGTACCAGAGCCAGGAAGATAATATAGAGCAGTGAAACCAGCCAAGCAAAATATAATAAAGAATGGCAGAGCTTTGGTTAAAACAGAAATTAAATCGTTTGGACAAAAGAAGAGAGCCATTGATCACTCAGCTAACTGTTATCACACAGAAATCTGAATCCAGTGTTTCTAGATTTTCTTATTTCTTAAGATCAATTACAAATTTACATTTTATGTGTTTTTTTCTTAAATGTTGAAAAAGAACTTGTTGTTTAAACATCAAGAAAAAATAAGAGACCCGTTTCTGATACCCAGCTCTATTTGCTGACCACCAATTTAAGATCTACACAGTAAACCTTATGTTCTATCTGTAATGTTTGTTTGTTTGTTTGTTTGAGCTTAGGGCCCTAATACATATGTTTACATGTTTATTTAACTTCTATAAATATGCATTAGTTTATGAAAAGATTATGAAGCATTAGTTTCTTATCATGTAGATATAAAAGTAGAATGAACTTTTTAAACATTTCTTCCCATACTTTAGGGGTTATGACACATACATCTTATTTTGGAGGCAAGAGTTCTGTGAGTCCACTATTCTTTTTTTGACATTTAAATTTTTGTTTTCTAAAACCTTTATGTTGAATATTTATCCATATAAAATTGGCTAACTGACTCAGTTTAAAATGATTAGACTTTACTATGAGACCCATCAGTTGCTTTCCCCATAATGGTTCAGGCAAACTATGACACTGGCAGCTACACTATTGTCTGATGCCAGTTACTTCTCTGTATGAAATGGCTGAGGTTCACCTCCAAGTTCTGGTAACAAATATTCTGATTTTCTTTTTACCTCAAAGGTTATATACATATTTTTACTATTTGCAGAAAACCACTTCTGACTGCCATAATGTTATGGAATTCCAGTGATATGTTTTACAAATTGAAGAACTCTAAAACTACATGTACCAAGAAGAACTTATAAAATACACTCAGGGGGTACCTGGGTGACACAGATGCTTAAGCCACCAACTTGATTTCAGGTCATGATCTCAGGATCATGAGATTGAGCCCCTCATCATGGAACCTGCTTAAGATTCTCTCTCTCCAAAACCATAAGATACCTAGGAATACATCTAACCAAAGAGGTAAAGAATCTGTACTCAGAAAACAATAGAATATCCACAAAATAAATTGAGGAAGACACAAAGAAATGGAAGAACATTCCATGCTCATGGATTGGAAGAGCAAATATTGTGAAAATGACTATGCTACCTAGAGCAATCTACATATTTAATGTAATCCCTATCAAAATACCATCAACTTTTTCCAAAGAAATGGAACAAATAATCCTAAAATTTATATGGAACCAGGAAAAAACCCTGAATAGCCAGAGGGATGTTGAAAAAGAAAACCAAAGTTGGTGGCGTTACAATTCCAGACTTCAAGCTCTAGTACAAAGCTTTAATCATCAAGACAGAACTGGCACAAAAACAGACACATAGATCAATGGAACAGAATAGAGAGCCTAGAAATGGACCCTCAACTCTATGGTCAACTAATCTTTGACAAAGCAGGAAAGAATGTTGAATGGAAAAAAGACAGTCTCTTCAACAAATGGTGTTGGGAAATTTGGACAGACACGTGCAGAAGCATGAAACTGGACCGTTTTCTTACACCACACACAAAAATAGACTCAAAATGGATGAAAGACCTCAATGTGAGACAGGAATCCATCAAAATCCTTGAGGAGAACACAAGCAGCAACCTCTGTGACCTCAACCACAGCAACTTTAGAAACATCGCCAAAGGCAAGGGAAGCAAGGGCAAAAATGAACTACTGGGACTTCATCAAGATCAAAAGCTTTTGCACAGCAAGGAAACAGTCAACAAAACCAGAAGACAAGTGACATAATGGGAGAAGATATTCACAAATGACATATCAGATAAAGGACTAGTATCCAAAATCTATAAAGAACTTACCAAACTCAACACCCAAAGAACAAATAATCCAATCAAGAAATGGGCAGAAGACATAAACAGACATTTCTGCAAAGAACACATCCAAATGGCCAACAGACACATGAAAAAGTGCACAACATCACTCAGCATCAGGGAAATACAAATCAAAACCACTGTGAGCTACCATCTCATACAAGTCAGAATGGGTAAAATTAATCAGTCAGGAAGTGACAGGTGCTGGCAAGGATGCGGAGAAACTGGAATCTTCCTCCACTGTTTGTGGGAATGCAAACTGGTGCAGCCACCCTCAAAAACAGTATGAAGGTTCCTCAAAAAGTTGAAAATAGAATTACCCTACAACCCAGCAATCATACTACTGGGTATTTACCCTAAGGATACAAATGTAGTGATTTGAAGGGGCACATGCACTACAATGTTTATAGCAGCAATGTCCACAATAGCCAAACAATGGAAAGAGCCTAGATGTCCACCAACAGATTAATGGATAAAGAAGATGTGGTATATGTGTGTGTGTGTGTGTGTGTGTGTGTGTGTATGTGTGTGTATGTGTGTGTGTGTGTGTGTGTGTATGAATACTATGCAGCCATCAAAAATATCTGCCATTACAATGACATGAAACTGGACCGTTTTCAGTCCAGTTGGAACTGGACTAGAGGACTGGACTAGAGGGATGGAACTAGAGGGTATAATGTCAAGTGTAATAAGTCAGTCAGAAGAAAACAATTATCATATGATCTCACTGATATGAGAAATTTTAGAGACAAGGGAGGGGGAAAATGAAACAAAAGAAAACCAGAGAAGGAGACAAACCATAAGGTAATTTTAATCTTGGGAAAAAAACTGAGGGTTGTTGGAGGGGTTGGAGGGTTGGAGGGATGGGGTGGCTGGGTGATGGCCATTGAGAAGGTTATGTGCTTTTGTGTGCGCTTTGAATTGTGTAAGACTGATAAATCACAGACCTGTACCCATGAAACAAATAATACACCATATGTTAATAAAACTGCCAGTTAACAGAGTATAAAGAAAAACATACAAGCAAGTCCAGAGTATACAAGATTGAGAAACAGCGTTGGTGGAATGTAATGCATCATTCTCGGTTCTCTCTTACAGTGAAAGACATTATTAGGAAAATTAGTGAAATCTGAATACTGTCTGTAGATTAAGTAATATTATTGCATCAATGTTCATTTTCTGATTTTTTACAATTATATAGTGGTTATGCAAGAGAATGCTCTTTTTATAGGAAATAGACGCTAAAGTATTTAAGGGTAAGGGGGCATCAGACAGCAACTTGAAATATTCAGAAAAAAATAATTACAGATATGTAAATATAAAGACAAATACATATATATATATGCAAATGTAATAAAATGTTACCTTTAGGGAAATTCCAGTAAAAAAGGTTATCCTTCCACTATCTTACAAATTTTCTGTAAGCTTAAAAGAATGTCAAAATGAAAGATTAAAAGCAAATGATCAAACTAAAAAAAAAAAGAAACAAAACAACAACTCTCTCTTTCTCCCTCTGCCCCTCCCTGCCCTCACTCACATGCTCTTATGCCCTCTCTCTAAAAAAACAAACAAACAAACAAAAAAACAAATAAAAATAAATTAAAAATAAAATAATACAAATAAAAATAAATTAAAAATAAAATAAAATATACTCAGTAGATAAAAGCATATAATACTCATTTAACACATATCATTCAGACTTATAAAGATATTTATTTATAGTTTTCTTTTATATGTACCCTACTAAATTTTATGATGTATGCTTTTTCACATCTACTTAATGTGTATGACATTTTCACTGGGTATATTCTTTCCTCAATATCTTGAATTCAGTGCAATCTAGAATCATTTAAGAGAACAAATTTCCCAGCAGCAGGCAGAGGCTATAGTTAAATGCTATCCCTCAGGTCTGTCATGGACTTGATTCTAAAAAGCAAAGTAATAGGAAAAGTCTAAGAAAATGCTTTCATGTCAACTAGTCTTCGAATTACAGAGCTGAGAGAAATGCATGGGTGTGTTTGAGTCAAAATCAAATATGGGAATGTTCAGGTCATTGAGATCAGTATGAATGTCCAACACTACCAACCCACTATTAACAATTGTTCAAAGAGGTAAAGGGCATTTTGTTTTTATTTTATTTTTTTTCATTTCACTTTCACCTGACCTTAGCCAAAGAGATGCCTTTAAACCTTAAAGTTCTGCCTATTTGATTTTTTTTTTTTAAATAACAGCTTTATGGGTATGTAAGTCACATAGCATATGATTGGCCCAAGAAAGTGTATATTTCAATGTTTTATAGTATATTCAGAGTTACGTTGTAACAATTGCCACAATTTTAGAACATTTTAATCACCCCAAAAGAAAGCTCATGACAATTAGTGGTCACTGTCATTTCTCCTCAACCTCCCATCCCCAATAGGCAGCCACTAATCCTCTTTCTATTCTCTATAGTTTTGCCTATTCTGGGAATTTCATACCAATGAAATCATACAATATCTGGTATTTCATGAATGTCTCCTCTTCTTTAGTTTTCAAGGTTCATCAATATTGTGGATGTAACAGTACCCCATTCCTTTGTTATTGCTTAATAATATCTCATTTTATGGATAGATCACATTACACTTATCCATTCCTCAATTGGTGGACATTTGGGTTGAATCCACTTTTGGGATATTATTAATCATGCTGCTATGAACATTTGTGTACAAGTTCTTGTGTGAAACCCAAGTTTTCTTGGGTTCATACTCAGGAATGGAATTTTGGGCTCCATGATACTCTATGGATAACATTTGAGGAACCACTAGACTGAGATTTCCAACTGCCTACATCATTTTGCATTCCCACCAGCAATATATGAGGGTTCCAGTTTCTCCTTATTCGTTACTGTCTGTCTTTTTAATTACAGCTGCTCTATTGTGAGGAAAATAGTATCTCACTGTGATTTTGATTTGCATTTCCCTGATGGCTAATGAATCACTTCCTTAAGGCTTTACACCTAATCAGTTAAGAAAAGAAAAACTAAATAATTTCACAATTTAAAAAACAATTAGGTAGATTTGTGTTAAGTGTATACACAGAAAAAAGAGACAAACCAAAGGAAAAAAAAATTCCTATTCCCTTCATCCTATATTTCTTAATAAAATGGTCTATCTATGCAAATATGCTTTCCATGTACAAAACAAACTGGCAGTCATCCTATTTTTACTATAATTTTGAAGAAACTAGTAGGAGCCTCTTAAAATATATGCCTCTAAGAACAGAGAAGAAGAAGCAAGGAGACCAATTAAGAGGCTGTTGCAGAAGTGTGGGAGAGGAAAGATAGTAGCTTGGATCATGGGGTCACAGTGGGGAGGGTTGGGACAAGGATTCAGGAATTCCTTGATAAATTACAGGCCATGAAAATGTCAGTAGAAGGATGGGACCTGGAGAATGTGCAGAGTGTCAACAGGTAGAATGTGAGAAAGAGAAAAATCTAGAATGGAGAGTTTTTTTTGAAGAACAAAGCACACATAAAAAGAAAGAATGAGTAGCTAAGTTATAATAGTGCAGTGGTTCTCAAAAGGAAATTCCCTCCTCAGCACCATCCAATAACGAACTGGAAAGGTAGGTACTAGGGCCTCACCCAGACCTACTAAATCAGAAAGTCTGGGGGTGGGACCCAGAAACCTGTATTTTAACAAGTCCTGCTATTGACTCTGATGCACACCAAAGTTTGAGAGCCACCTTTAGGGTGTAGAGTGGAAAGGTAAGTGGGTAAACAGGAGTGAAGATCTCTAGTGAACATGGTCCCTCCCAGACAGGTCGTCAATGTTTAATGAGCAGAGAAGTAATTAATTGGAGTGACAATTCGGGAGTATTAACTTGTAAGCAGTGCAAGGTGAAATTGCCTAAATGGAATTGGCATAATTACGGTATAAACATCTAACTAGATTTTTGGTTTGAACACAAAATCTTGGATAAAACATCAAAGTTTTGTTTCCTTTCATTTTAACTAAAACATAATTTTTTAAAAAGCATCTTTCAGGTTCTTATCATTGGAAAGTCACTCCTTGAGCCTTGGTAAGAAAGAAATAAACCGACACTGTATTGAAAATGCATGTAATCGGAGCGCCTGTGTGGCTCAGTAGGTTAGATGGCCGCCTTCAGCTCAGGTCATGATCCCAGGGTGCTGGGATCGACTCCTGTATTGGCCTCCTTGCTCAGCGGAGAGCCTGCTTCTCCCTCTCCCTCTGCTGTTCCCCCCTGCTTGTGCTTTCTCTGTGTCAAGTAAATAAATAAAAACTTTTTTAAAAATAATGAAATAAAATGCTTGTAATCTAATAAGGGGGATAAATGAGAGATTGCATATGGAAAGAAAATAGTCAACAAAGATCTCATTATTATTTGGATACAGCTGACCTCTTGTGCAGTTCCAGAGAGCATTGTTCTAATCAGAGTTTTGTGAATGATGCCCCCTGGAGTTGTAGAGTGCATAGCCACTACCATTGTAGGCATTGCACCTGCATTTGTGGCTGTCACAGAGTGATAACGGACACATTTTCACATAAGTATTAGTCTCTTAAAATCCAAGAGAGAAAATGCTATGTGAAATAAAACACTGAGCAAGCTACACACTGTATGACCTCAAACATGTGGCTTTCTGGGGAAAACGAAACTGCTGAGACAGTAGAGCTATCAGTGGTTGCCAAGGGTTCAGGAGAAGGTGGGGGAAGGAATAGGTAGAGCACAGAGCATTTGAGAGCAGTGAGGCTATTCCGTGTAATACCACAGTGATGGACACTGGACATTAAGCATTTGTCAAAGGGGGACTGTACAACCCAAAGAGTGAACTCTAATGTAAACTAAAAACTTAATAATAAGAGATTGCCTTTTCAATTGTAGCAAATGTTCCACCCTAACGCAAGACGTTAGTTGTCGCTCTCGACCCGCAAGAACGACCCGTAGGCGAGGTGAGTGGCAAACTTCTTTATTCACAATCTTCAGCCGGGGACCCCCCCCAGTCTAAGACCCCCAAGTATATCTCCACCAAGTGCGAACTATATCCAATCAGAGTATACCACGACTAACAAAACTACCAATCAGAAGGACTATCTATGTGCACGCATCGTGCTCGTGAGCACGTATGTGACTCCATAGGTTTTCTTTGTTCTACAAATCATGCGCCTTTCCCTTGACTCCTGGTATCTATCAAACGTCACCCGCGAATACACTCACAGTCCTTGGGTTAATCTCTCACTCCTCCCACTCTTCTGGCCTTGCTTAGTGCGTGACTCCCTGCATCTGCTCGCATTCCTTAGGCAAACTATCTACAGCCTTGGCCTCTCATGCCTTGCTTAGTACATGACTCCTTGCTCCTGCTGCATGGCTCTCCACAGTTAATAACATAAGAAAGTAGCAGGTGAAGCAGGGTATGTGCACTTCCTGAGCAATTTTTTAATAAACCTAAAACTGCTGTAAAAATTAATCTCTTATTTAAAAAAAAAAAATCCAGGAGAGAAAAGGATGACTTGATGAAAGAGAGAAGACAGACCACAGTTGGGTCATGAAGAACAGGTTAGAAACATGACCCATCAAACTATAACATCAGAAGGTTAAATGGTAAACTTAAGAATATATATATATATATATATATTTTTTAAGACTTTATTTATTTCACAGACAGAGATCACAAGTAGGTAGAGAAGCAGGCAGAGAGAGAGGAGGAAGCAGGCTCCCCACGGAGCAGAGAGCCAGATGCCAGGCTCGATCCCAGGACTCTGGGATCATGACCTGAGCTGAAGGCAGAGGCCTTAACCCACCGAGCCACCCAGGTGCCCCAAACTTAAGAACATTTAAAGAGCCACTAACTGAACTATGTACCCCCAAATAATTGCAGTTCTGTGGAAATTCAATATTCTGTCATGCTTCTATGCCTTTGCATATGCTTGCTGGGTTTTTTTTTTTTTTTTTTTTTTACCCAGAATCCCTTTCCTGTCTTCCCAAGTGAGAACATTCTTAATCATCTCTTTTATGGATCCTTTCACGCCTCCCTACCACAACACTTTTTTTTTTTTTTTTAAGACTACTTATTTATTTGAGAGAGAGAGATAGGACACAAGTCAGGGGGGAGGGCAGAGAGAGAAGCAGGCTTCCCACTGAGTAGGAGCCTGACGTGGGGCTCTATCTTAGGACCCTGAGATCCTGACCTGAGCTGAAGGTAGATGCTTAACCAACTGAGCCATCCAGGTGCCCCCAAAACAATACTTTTTATCACTTTGCGCATACCTCTACTGTTAGCACTTCCAAGCTGTCTTGTGCTAAGTTGATGCTGGATTCTGACTTCTTACGATTAAGTAATATATGTAGCATGGTAAAATTGCTCCTTCTTCCTCTTGACTACTGTGAATAATGCTGCTAAGAATTCGTCATGTATATACATGAATTTTCAAATATCTCCTCAAGATCCTGCTTTCAATTCCTTTGGCTATATACCTAGAAACATGATTTGCTGGAACATATGGTAATTCTATTTTTGAATTTTTGAAGAAATTCCATACTATTTTCCATAATGACTGAATTATTTTACATTTCTGCCAGCAATACACAAGAGTTCCGGTATCTCCACGTCCTCACCAATTTTTTTTTAAAAAAAGGAAATTCAGCCACATAGTATGGATGAACCTTGAAGATATAAGGTAAGTGAAATAAGCCAGTCACAAAACAATAGATAGTACATGATTTCACTTATGTGAGATACCTAAAGTAGTAAAATTTATGGGAACAGAAAGTAGAAAGGTAGTTTCCCAGAGCTGAGAAAAGGGGAAATGGGGTGTTGTTTAATGTGATAGAGTTTAAGTTTTGCAAGATGAAAAAGTTCTGGAAATATGACTTAGTATGATTAACTTATAAATGGTTTAGAAAATACATTTTATGTCATGTATTTTTTTAACCACAACTAAGAATAATAAAAGATAGAAACTGTTAGTGTCTTACTATTTTTAGTAGGATAAACCAAGTTCTTTGGTACTATGATAGCCACTGTCAACTACCTTGCTGCTAAAAAGTTAAAAAAATACTCTATTCCAACTACAAGCTGCTTTATAAGCTTGGTTCCAACCCTCAGCCCATAGCTCATTCTACAAGAGTAAAAAGAATATTTCCTTTCCATCTGGAGCCATTTCTCTGCACACAGAATTTTGAAGCCCAAATCACACATTCTTTATCCTAAAGCTAACCTGTTTCTTTTCTCGAGCAACTCTTATGTATCTTGATAACTAACACTGTGTTGAAAATGCTGTCATGGCATGTTTATTGGTCATTTTATTTCTTCTTTTTATGTTTTATTAGTGTTTCTTAATTAATGTTTCTTAATGTAACTTTTAAATGTCTTTTTTTTTTAAAAGATTTTATTTATTCATTTGAAAGAGAGGGAGACAGAACAGTGGAGAGGGACGGGGAGAGGGAGAAACATACTCCCTGCTGAGCAGGGAGCCTGATGAAGGACTTGATCTGGGACCTCGACATCATGACCTGAACCAAAGGCAGTTATTAACTGACTGAACCACCTACACACCCCTTAAATGTCTTTCTCATTAAAATATAAGAACTCTTTATACCCTAGAGTCATTAATGTTTAGGCATTATATATGTTTTCTTGACTTGTTAGCCTTTTACATTTATTGATGCTGCTTCAAGAAAACTATATTAGCTTCAATATGTATTCTATCGATGTTTTTTTCTTATAGGGAAGTTCTTCAGAGAAGCATACCCTCACTTTGATTCAGATTTTTGTCAATGTTAGGAAAAGGTGAATTTTCAGTATAATACAGAAGTCATGCCTCAAGGCCTAGCAATCAGACAGGTCTACCTGGACTGGTACTTTACTTATTTTTAGATATTACTGAATTTTTTTTTACCCAAGTTGTGCTATCTATAATATATACTTGTGAGTCTCAAGTGAAACACCATGTCTTTAGCTCTTAGCTTAGTGAGTAGATGGTTTACAGTAAACATTGAGCAGCTCTAAGTATGAGGACTATGATGATGATGGTGGTGGTGATTTAAACTTCCAGTTCTTAAGTAGGTTGACAACCTACTTAACTTTATCAGCCTGAGCCTCTGGACATTTCTTTGTTTCTCAGGGATTTTGCCCTCCTCCATTTCTCAAAATCCCTTTAACGTTCAAAACATCATTTTTTGGAGGAGGTAGGAAGGGAGAAGAGTAGGGGACCCCATTTCAGCGAGTCCCCTGAATTTAGCTGGCTATCTATCAAATCATTGTGAACACCCACAAAATCAGCCTGAAATTTAAGAATATACATCTGGATACCTGCAAGCAGAACGAGCGACTGCTTTTTTGCAAGGTAGGATGTGCAGAGTCATGAATCTGCAGGGAGATATTGGAAGAGAAACAGAAGGAGAGGAAGCTGCCAAAAGCTGGCTCCTGGAAAGTAATATAACACCGGAGCACAACATCAGAACCCTTAGACATCTGCTCTAGGGAGAGCCATCCTTCTCTGCAGGGGACTCTGCAAATGAAAAGGCAGAATTCAAGGTGGTCTCAAGCTATGAGGGACCCCAGAGCAAAAGGGGATTCCCAAAACACTACAAGGCCCAAGCATTGGTGCCAGGAAGCAGGTTATGGTCCGTGAGCTCAGGAAGGGACCCACAGCTCAGATTGCCATAAACTGCAAAACTGCAAGCCAGGCTGGTCCATAACCACTCTTTCCTTGAACAGCCTGAAAAAATCTGGAACCTGTGCCTGCGACTGGGCAAAAATTCCCAGAGCAGTTGTGGTTGGGAAAGGGCTGTGGAGTAGAACCCAGACCTGATTCTGGAGCTTCCATGTACGTGCAAGCCCGCAGGTGCTTGTGGTTTTTGAAGCACAAAGGACAGTGGCTCTCCTAAGCCCCAGGACTACCTCTGAGAGAGCTGCTGTGGGGGTGCACTGCAGGAGGCTGCAGTTTTCAGTGGTGCATACAGAAGTGGAGACCGTTGGTCCTGAAGGGTCTACCAAAGAGTATACAGACTGAGATTTTTCCGATCTGGGCCAGAGGTTTGGCTGTGGCCCTTTTTGTTCTGATCCCCTGAAGAGGAGTGGAAACCCCCAGGGAACAAAAGCCACATAGAAGACCCCTTTCCACTGACCCCATCCCCCTGACAAGGGGCAACTGGCTGTAGGAAGGGTGACCTGAGAAACAGGGTGACAGCCCCCTTCCCTAGAAGACAGGCTGGAAGAACAGATGAATGACAATGCTATAGATCCTATAAGACTGTAAAATCCCAACACCGGGGGAAAATCTTATACTGAGCTCCAGGTGTGGCCTCATGACTTATTTTTTCAGGTAGAATTCTACTTTTCTTTTCTTCCTCTTCTTTTTTTTTTTTTTTTTTTTTTTTTTTTTGCTTTTTCTCAATTTTTTTTCTCTATTATATTTTTCTTTTTACCTTCTCATTTCAACTAGATGTCTATTGTGTCAACTTATTTTTCAGAGTCATTTTTTAACTTGTATTTTTACACACCTATATTTTTTATAGATCTACACTTTATTTTAGCCCCTGTTTTTCACTCTCTTCAGTCTTACTTTCCTTGTAATTTTGGGACATTATATCCTCTAATCTCTAGAAGACACCATATTTTTTATAGATACATGCTCTATTTTAGCCCCTTTTTTCACTATATTCAGTTTTACTTTCCTTTTAATTTTGGGATGTAGTGTCCTCTAACACATAGACTAAAATATATCCAGGAAGAACTGAAACACCCTGCTTTGTCCACACTAAGAGATTATAGTTTCTCTTCACCAACCCCCTTTTTAAAAATTTTTCAATTTTTTAATTTTATTCTTGTGTTTCATTTTGTCTTTGTTTTTTGTCTGACTACTCTGGATTTTGGTAGGGTGCACATAGCTTGGGTCGTGGTTGGTATTCTGCACTCTGTTATTCACTCAATCAACCCTCCACAGAATGATTAGGAGGAGGAACTCTCAACAAAGAAAAGAACCAGAGACAATGTCCTCTGTCATAGAACTAATGGATATGGATACAAGCAAAATGTCAGAGACAGACTACAGAATGGTAATCATGAAGTCAATAACTAGACTTGAAAAAAAAATAGTGAAAATATAGAATCTCTAAGGGCAGGAATGAGATCTAACCAGGCCAAACTTAAAAATGCTATGAATGAGACACAGTCTAAACTGGATACTCTAACAGCCAGGGTAAAAGAGGCAGAAGAAAAAATCAGTGATCTAGAAGATAAGCTGATAGAAAGGAAAGAAGCTGAGGAAAATAGGGATAGGCAGCTCGTAGCCCATGAAAATAGACTTAGAGAGATCAGTGATGCCATGAAACCTTCCAATGTCAGAACTATTAGAATTCTCAAGGGAGTGGGGAGAGAGAGAAAGAGCTGGAAGGTATATGTGAGAAAATCATAGCTAAGAACTTCCCTAATCTGGGGAAAGAAATAAGCATTAGTGTCCGAGAGGCTGAGAGGACCCCTCCCCAAATAAATAAAAATAGATCAACACCAAAACATTTAATAGCAAAGCTTGCAAATCTTAGAGCCAAGTAAGTTATCCTGAGAGCAATTAGAGGGAAGAGATTTCTTATATATGGAGGGAGGAACATCAGAATATCAGAACATCAGAATAACATCTGGCCTGTCCACAGAAACCAGAAAGGGCTGGCGATACATATTCAGGGTACTAAATGAGGAGAATATGCAGCCAAGAATAGTCTACCCAGCAAGTCTGTCATTCAGAATGGATAGAGAAATAAAGGACAGGCTTTCAGGACAGGCAGAAACAGAAAGAGGGGCGTCTGGGTGGCTCAGTGGGTTAAGCCGCTGCCTTCGGCTCAGGTCATGATCTCAGGGTCCTGGGATCGAGTCCCACATCGGGCTCTCTACTCAGCAGGGAGCCTGCTTCCTCCTCTCTCTCTCTCTGCCTGCCTCTCTGCCTACTTGTGATCTCTCTCTGTCAAATATATAAATAAAATCTTAAAGAAAAAAAAAGAAACAGAAAGAGTATGTGACCACCAAGCCAGACTTGTAAGAAATATTAAGGGGGATTTGTAAGCAAAGAGAAATCCTAAGAGTCACATAGGAAAGAAACAAAAAATCTACAGAAATAGGGACTTTACAGGCAATACAATGATACTAAATTCATATCTTTCAATAATTACTCTTCATGTAAGTGGACTGAATGCTCCCATCAAAAGACAGTTTTAGATTGGATAAAAAAGCAAGACCCATACATATGCTGTCTACAACAGACTCATTTTGAACCTAAAGACATGTCCATATTGAAGATTATGGGTGGAGAACAATTTACCATGCTAATGGACCTCAAAAGAAAGTGTAGCAATCCTGTATCAAATTAGATTTTTAACCAAAGACCGTAGCAAGAGATAATAGAGGGACACTATATCACATTTAAAGGGTCTATCCAACAAGAAGATCTAACAACTGTAAACATCTATGCCCCCAACATAGAAATAGCCAAATATATAAACCAATTAACCAAAATAGACATATTGATAATAATACATTAATAAGAGGAGACTTCAACTCTCCACTCATAGCAATAGGCAGATCATCTAAGCAGAAGATCAACAAAGAAGAGCTTTGAATGATGCATTGGATCAGATGGATCTCATAGATACATACAGAACACTCCACTCTAAAACAACAAAATATTCATTCTTCTTGAGTGCACATGGAACTTTCTCCAGAACAGACCATATATTGGGTCACAAACCAGGTCTCAAACAAACCAAAAGACTGAAATTATCCTCTTCATATTTGTAGACCACAAGGATATGAAACTGGAACTCAATCACAAGAAGAAATTTGGAAGAAACACAAAAACTTGAAAGTTAAAGAGCATCCTGCTAAAGAATGACGATCAAACATGAACTTAAAGAAGAACTTAAACAATTGATTGAAGCTAATGAAAATGAAAACACATTAGTCCAAAACCTGTAAGATGCTGCAAAGGTGCTCCTAAGAGGGAAATACATAAATACATAGCCATCCAAGCCTCTCTCAAAAAATTAGAAAAATCCCAAATGTACAGCTAACCTTATACCTAAAGGATCTGGAGAAAGAATAGCAAATAAGGCCTAAACCAATCAAGAGAAGAGAAATAATAAAGATCAGAGCAGAAATCAATGAAATAGAAGCCAGAAAAAAACAGTAGAACAGATCAACAAAACTAGAAGCAGGTTCTTTGAAAGAATTAATAGGATTGATAAACCTCTGGCCAGACTTAAGAAAGAAAAGAGAAGGGCCGAAATTAATAAAATCACGAATGAAAGGGAAGAGATCACAACCAGCACCAAGGAAATAGAAACAATTATTAGAAATTATTACCAACATCCTTATGCTGACAAATTAAACAACCTAGAAGAAATAGACATATCCCTGAAAACTTATAAACGACCATGACTGAAACAGGAAGAAATAGACAATCTGAACAGACCAATAACCAGCAAGGAAATTGAAGCAGTAATCAAGAACCTCCCCAAAAATAATAGTCTAGGACCAGATGGCTTTCTAGGGGAATTCTACCAAACATTTAAAGAATCAATCATACCTATTCTACTGAACCTGTTTCAAAAAATTTTAATAGAAGGAAAACTTCTATTCTATGAGGACTGCATTACCCTGATCCCAAAATCAGACAAAGATTCCATCAAAAAGAATTACAGACCAATATCCTTGATGAGTATTGATATGGATGCCAAAATACTCACCAAGATCAAGAGGATCAAACAGTACATTAAAAAGATTATTCAGCATGACCAGGTGGGATTTGTTCCTGGGATGCAAGTGTGATTCAACATTTACAAATCAATCAACATGACAGAGCACATTAAGAAAAGAAAAGACAAGAACCATAAGATCCTCTCAATTATGCAAAAAAAGCATTTAAGAAAATACAGCATCCTTTCCTAATTAAAACTCTTCAAAGTATAAAGATAGAGGGAACATACCTCAATATCACAAAAGCAATCTATAAAAGGCCCACAGTGAATATCATTCTCAATGGGAAAAAACAGAGCTTTTCCCTTAAGGTTCATAACCTTAAGGGAAAAGGATGGCCATTATCACCATTTATTGTTCAATATAGTACTAAAAGTCCTAGCTTCAGTAATCAGACCACAAAAAGAAATAAAGGCCATTCAAATTAGCAAAGAAGTCAAAATAAAGGGCATTCAAATTGGCAAAGATGATATAATACTTTATGTGGAAAACCCAAAAAATTCCAACCCCAAGTTACTAGAACTCATACAGCAATTCAGCAACATGGCAGGATACAAAATCAATGCACAGAAATCAGTTGCATTTCTATTCATTAACAATATCATGGAAGAAAGAGAAATTAAGAAATCAGTTCCAATCACACCAAAACCCTTAAGATACCTAGGAACAAACCTAAGCAAAGAAGTCAAGGATCTTCGTTCTAGAAACTACAGAACACTTATAAAAAAAAAAAAAAAATGGAGAGTAACACCTTGGTGGCTTAATCAATTAAGCGTCTGCCTTTAGCTCAGGTCATGATCACAGGGCCCTGAGATGGAGTCCCACCTTGGGCTCCCTGCTCAGTGGGGAGCCTACTTCTCCCTCTGCCTCTGCCTGCTGCTCTGCCTGTTTGTGCTCTCTTTCTCCCTGACAAATAAATAAATAAAATCTTAAAAAGCAAAGAAAGGAAAGGAAATGGGGGAAGACACAAAGAGATGGAAAAACATTCCATGTTCATGGATTAGAAGAATAAACATTGTGAAAATGTCTATGCTGTCCCATAGTAATCCATACTTTCAATGCAATCCCTATCAAAACACCATTGACATTTTTCACAGAGCTAGAAAAAATGATCCTAAAATTTGTATGGAACCAGAAAAGACCCAGAGTCACCAGGGGATTGCTGAAAAAGAAAACCAAAGCTAGGGGTATCGTAATGCCTGACTTCAAGCTATATTACAAAGCTGTGATCATCAAGACAGCATAGTACTGGCACAAAAACAGACACATGGATGAATGGAACAGAATAGAGATCCCAGAACTGGACCCTCAACTCTATGGTCAACTAATCTTCAACAAAACAAGAAAGAATGTTCAATGGGAAAAAGACAATCTCTTCAACAAATGGTGTTGGGGAAATTGGACAGCCACATGCAGAAGACTGAAGCTGATCATTCTCTTAAACAATACACAAAGATAAACCCAAAAGGGATGAAAGACCTCAATGTGAGACAGGAATCCATTAAAATCATAAAGGGGAACATAGGCAGTAACATCTTCATCATCAACTGCCCCAACTTCTTTCAAGACACAAATCCAAAACCAAGGGAAACAAAACAAAAAATGAATTTTGGGGGCTTCATCAAGATAAAAAGTTTCTGCACAGCAAAGAAAACAGTCAAAAAAAACCTAAGAGGCAACCCATGGAATGGGAGAAGATATTTGCAAATGACATTTCAGATAAAGGGCTAGTATCCATGATTTATAAAGAACTTTTCAAACTCAACACCCAAAAACCAAATAATCCATCAAGAAATGAGGGCAGAAGACGTGAACAGACACTTCTCCAAAGAAGACATACAGACAGGCAACAGACACATGAAAAAATATTCAACATCACTACCATGAAGAAAATACAAATCAAAACCAAAATGAGGTATCACCTACACCAGTTAGAATGGCAAAAATTAGTAAAACGGGAAATAACAAATGTTGGTGAGGATGTGGAGAAAGAGGAACTGTCTTACACTATTGGTGGGAATGCAAACTGGTATAGTCACTCTGGAAAACAGTATGGAGGTTCCTCAAGACGTTAAAATAGAGCTACTCTACAACCTAGCAATTGCACTTCTAGGTATTTATCCCAAAGATATGATGTAGTGAAAAGGAGGAGCACATACACCCCAATGTTCATAAGAGCAATGCTCATAAGAGCCAAACAGTTGAAGGAGATGAGCTGTTCTTCAACAGACAAATGGATAAAGAAGATGTGGTTCACATATACAATGGAATATTACTCAACCATCAGAAAAGGTGAATACCCACCATTTGCATCAACATGGATAGAACTAGAGGGGATTATGCTAAGTGAAATAAGTCAAAAAAAGAGAAAGACAATTATCATAGGTTTCATTCATACATGGAGTAAAAGGAATAGCGCAGAGGATCATAGGGGAAGGAATCAGAGAAGGAGACAAATGGGAATGGGAAGAAATCAGAGAAGGAGACAAACCGTGAGAGACTCTGGGTTCCAGGAAACAGAGGGTTACAGAAGAGAGGGGCTTGGGAGGGAAAGGGTAACCAGGTGATGTGTATCACGGAGGGCATGTTTTGTAATGAGCACTGGGTGTTATACACACTAATGAAATCTCTGAACACTACATCAAAAACTAATGATATGCTGTATGTTGGCTAACTGAACATTTAAAAAAAAAGTTAAAAACATCCATTCAAGATTTTTCCATACTCCAATTTCCCGAAATGACTGATGAATATAGTATATGTAACTTGTCACTAATGATAAGAGTTTTTGGTTTAAAGAGTTTGCTAGAAATTCTTAAGGAAAGGGGGAAGGACACAGCAATGCACACAAGCATGGGGATATCACAAAATATAATCAACATTATGATAGCTCCATTGTGGTTCCTGGGGAAATGCCACAGCTTCCTCCTGTTCTTACCTATTCTAAATGTAAAACTGACTTTCTACCCTTTCCTAAAACTTGTTTTGCCCTTGGTTCATAAGACTTCTCTTCTTCTCCTCAAAGTTTCCTCTACCCAAGATATGAGAGACCATGCAGTTGAGGCAAAACAGTGTTTTGCACTTCAGACACTCTCCCACCCAGGCAGTCCTACATTCTGTGAGCCTTCAGACCCCCTGAGGGACATTCCCATTTGAGCACAGTCATCCAAGGGCCCTGGCTGTGTATCTCTTGAAGCAAAACTGTGACACATCGTGTTAAGTGGATCCAGTGCCCTGAAGACAAGGCCCCCACCTCTAAGTTTGTCCCCACTCAGAGGGCCTCACATCTGTTGTTCTCATATTCTCAGAGAACTTCCACATAGGATAGGTGATTTAAACTTCCTGGAAAACCCAGCGAGTTCACTTCATAAGTGATAAAACAGAGGTTCAGAAGCCTCAGTGACTTGCTTGCGATAATTTTCAATAGAATTAACTCTAGACTTCATGATCCATGTAAAATCCCTTTTGCCCCGCAGGATGATCGTAAAACACTGTAAATCTTGCTGTCTTCTTTGGTACCTTCATCTTTGTACTGTGCTACAGCAAATGAGTGTTCTGGTGAGGCAGACCTGGGTTCAAATCCAGACACTCACCTTTACTTATTGGGTAATTTTGAAAAAAGTGTCCTACTGATTCAATTAAGGTAGGAAAACTGAACGACTCCATAAAAATCTACTTCTTTGCTTCTCTTCCTGCTTCTGTTTTTGCTAGGACCTACACCCCCACCCCATTTTACAGATGCCTTATAATGCAAACAACACATGTTCTCCTTCTAAGGGACATGGATCTAATGATTTCTTAATAGCTAACATCCAAGGAAGGACCAGGTAAGAATGACCAGACAAAGCTACCATATGCATATTCCAGACCCCAGCGTTAGACATCTCAAAGCCAAGGCTCCCTGGCTCCAAGGAATAACTCCCAGGCCCTCATCTTTGTTCTAACAGGTTCCTGGATGTCTGAAGGGACATGCACACCAGACCTCTGTACTCAATAACCACCCCCACCCCTAGACCTGGAACAAAGATGAGACTCATGCTCTTTCTCTTTCCAAGTCTCTCGGATGCTCCCTCTGTATCTGCTCTGTCTATATGTTCAATAAGCTTTGCTCTCACCTCCTGCTGGCTCATATTTGATTTCCATCCAATCCAAAGCCAAGGACTCTCTCAGCTGGTTCTGTGGGACCACCTCTGGGTCCCCGGATCTGGTCTGCCAGCATCACAATCTTTTAGTTTTGTCATTTCTAAAATGTGATAATAATTATAAGTAAAGCTGCTTGATAGGGCTGTTGTGTGGATTAACTGAAACAAAACACATGAAGTACTCAAAAGTTATTATTATAACTAAAACCATAGGTACCTCATTGGCCATTATATGGATTATTTAGCAGTTTTCAGGGAGGCCAAAACAATATCTGAAGTATATAACCTGCTGTGTCACAGTGATGGTAACATTCCTGCATTGTTAGATGACTGTGTCTCATTTCAAGACATTTTTTTCTGAATCCTACAAAGGAATGCTAGACTCCCAAGAAAGACTGCCAAGGAAGGGAATTTTCGACTTCCTGTTTCTTGCTCATAAGCTAAACAATTCAGAAGATAATCTTCATATATATATATATATATATCCCCAAACATACCTTGGAAGCATGTTAATCTGCATGAACTTCATGACCTTTCCAGCACCACATCTGAATTTCCACAGGAACCCAATCTGTAAAAGCTGACAACCTCAAGAGATAGTCAGATGATCATTCCCTCCAGTCCTCTTCTGTTGATGTTCTTCTGATAAGGCTCATTTTCGTGCTGTCAGTAGCTTTACCAAGACACTCTGGGGAGGAAGCCTCTGTGGTTACATTTTCAGTATCATGAATGAATTATTCATATATGTCACAGTGATTCCTCAAAAAAGTGAAAGCATTAACTCAGAACATTCTCACAAGAGTAGTTTTAACATGTAAGAGACAAGTGGTACTCATACGTACCTCAGTGCCTTCCAGCCTCTGATGACTTAAAATTAAGTGACATATTTTGAGCAGCTGAAGTGGCTTAGAGATAAGTGAGAGCACTGTGTTAAGGAACTCTGAACCTCACACTGAGGCATGTTTTGGAAAACTCTACTATGTAGGCTGCTCATAGGAACCCTTTCTAAAGTCTACCTATGTGCCACCGTGACCACTGTGAATGTGGTCAAATTCTCAACAAGCTTAGAATATTCATCAAAGAAAAATACTTTTGCAGAGAACCAAAAGAGCACAGTTGAAATTTCATGCAATTCTTCAAAGGGCTTATGTCTCAGTAACATCTCAACTGCACAGCTAACAAGGCAAATCAAGCATAGTCAAAAAGAAGAGGTAACCAAAGAGAAAGTTAATGGTCCTTCTTGTCATTACTTGACTAAAAATTTAGTTCCCAACAGACTCCTTGGTTCTGGAACATCTACCACACTTAGTAAGAAAGTAAAATTCCTAATGTGCCCTTGGTTACACCAAGTTGAGGATGATCTGAAGAAAGATGTAGAAATTATTGTTGAAGGTAGAATCTTCCCCCAAGAAGCATCAAAAAGAAATCATAACCCTAAGGTGACAAGATTCTATGAGCAAATTAAACACCACAGAACCTGAAAACCAGATCAGCATTTCCCTAAACCAAGATGTCACCCTGGTAATGACCAGCCACCTGTCTATACTTCATTTTCAAGCTGACAACTGAGAATATTGGATCGGATTTTTTTTTTCTCCCATCGTGTCCCACAGTTCAAAAGAATTTTGCCCACTAAGCAAAATGTCATTACTAAACTGCAACAATATGAATGATCTTTTGCTCTATTGGGCATATTATGTACACAGTACCTTCTAAGACTTTTACATGCTTACCTGATTTAATCCTTAAACAATCTTATGTGCATAAGATATTTTATATCATCATTTTACAGAAGAAGAAACTGAGGCTTCAAAAGTAATACACAATAAGAAGAACAGCTGTAATTCAAACCCACTTACTTAAAGCCAGTCCTCTTCTCCACTCAGTGAATCCTCCTCAGTATCTAATGACTCCAGTGAATTATCCTCAGTATCTAATGATTTTCAATATTTAACAAATAAATATTTAATTGCAAATATGCTATTTGGGACAGAATTATATAATCGGCTTTAGCTGATTAACTTGAAATTAAAGTTAACGTTAACTTTAGAGTTGGTAGAATTCTAGGTAAAGTTTCCTTCCCCATTAAGAGGCCTTTGAGCATGTGTGGATGGATAGCCACACTTTTCCACACGTATTTAAGATCCTGTCATCATACCAGCTACCCCTGCCATGATCTACAAAGTTTATAATGCCTATAGCTGCCTCCACAGGATGTGCAAATGGTCCTAGAGAGTTTTGAAAGTGGCTAAGGCCATTTGGACCTTCTGAGGTTCTGGGCATCTGGAGTACTTACTGACTCATGGCACATTCCCTTGGCCCAGAGAATCCTCACCTTGTGGAGAAAGGTGTGGTAAGAGGATAGCAGAGCAAGGTATTTGAAGCAGAGGGCCCAAGGTTGGAGGACAGAGGGGGAAGTGGGAGCTATGATGTGCTGATAAAACAGGTCTATTTCTTGCATGGTCTGAAATATCACGTACTCATTTGTTACTTGTACCTTTTCAAACCATCCTCATTAGAATATGAATCACATAAAAGCAGATCTCTTGGCTACCCTGACTGCTACTGCATCTCCAGCAAGTATGACCAACCCTGGCACAGATCATTTTCTAAATTAAAATCTGTTAAATGAAAAAATGAGTAAATCAGAATGGCTTACACATATACAAAAACAACACAAGACAAAAACAACAACATTGCAAAAAATGTTCCAGGAGTCCTTCTCCGTGCTTTGCCTACAAGACCCCTTCATTCCTAACAACAACCTTAGGAGGTAGGTACTAGGAAAATCACTTTACAGATGGCACAGAAATCTTAATCAATCTGCTTAATAACATACAACTATTCATAGGCTCAAAGGCTGTATTCTTTTTCATGAAATTTTCAATGTATGAATAAATGATTGTCCTTTGGTGTGAAAGAAAGAAAGAAAGACAGAGAAAGGAAGGAAGGGAGGAAAGGCGGGAAGGAGGAGGGAGATCAGGGCAGCATAGCAGACTGAAAAATTAAATCTCTTTTTCATTCACATTTAAAAGAAATGGCAAGATTTACAATTCAAACACAATTCAAAACTGTATCATGTGAAAACGTTAGTGTGAAAGAACTCACACACAGAGTTTTTTCCTCAGCAGAACAAGCTTTTTAGAAAATACCCAAGAAAGTCTGGGAACTGGCTACATTTACAAGATGGCGGAAGAGGGGGCAGCATTTTGCGGTAACATATGGTGAAGCACAAATAAGGGCCATTTAAAAGTGGGACCAAACAAGCTTCTTTCTAGCTGTGAAAAGAAGACTGCCCTTGGAGACTGCCAGGACTTTAGAAACTTAATTGGAGGAAGGATTTGAGCACAGAGTAGATTAGTAGCAGCATGTTTTCTGACCTCCCCAGTCCAGGTAAAACCTACAGCCGAGTTCCAGAATATCAGTATGCTGACTCGTGACTCCTAAGAAAAAAATAAAATCAAGCACCTGTGCATCAGACAGGATGAACCACTGGAGTTCCCACACATATCCAGCTACAGAGTTTGGTCATACATACAAGTTTCATTTCTCAGAGGAAATATAGAGAGTACATTTATTAGAGGAGCAGCAGATAGCATGATCAATATATATTCTGCCGTCTTTTCATTCTTCCTCTTATGCTAGTTGGATGTTGTCCCTAGTCTCTTCAAATAGAATTCAGTCTTGAAAGAAAGAAGAAATGAAGAGAGGAGAGAAGCAAATGGAAGAGGAGGAAAGGAGACGGACAAGGGAGCGAAGACCAGGAAAGGATGGGAATAGAGGAAGAAAATCAAAGGGAGAGCAAAGAAAAGAGGGCTTGTGTACCTCTGGCTGGAAACAAGCAATGCCCAACCCCACCCCCTTCCCTTCCCCTCAAAAAAGAAAGAAAGAAAGAAAGAAAGAAAGAAAGAAAGAAAGAAAGAAAAGTCAAAAATTCCAAAAAGGAAAGTTACACACACACACACACACAGAGGATTTGTTTGGTTTGCTTTTTTAATTGGTGTTTTTGTTTGTATATGCCATAACTTTATACAGTCATTTGAGATAATTGAGATAATTTGGTGAATTAAATGGAATTGCCCTACACATTGAGAAGTATTGTTCCCTGTGGCAAAATACAATGAAGGTGGTCAATGTTGAACATTCTTGTTTGCAGTCTGTTAGCATTCTAGTCTCCAGAATTATCATTGTATTATTACTACTACTACTATAATCATCATCATCATGACTGTGATGATGATAATGATGGTCCTGATTTCTTCTCCCTGTTCTCCTTCCCCATTTATTTTCATGGTTGCCTTTTTCCACCACATTAGCTTTTGTTCTTCAGAGCGTTTGCTTAACTGTTTTTCCATTTCAGTGGTTCTAGTTTTTCCTTATTACATTATGTGATGGAGTGCTGATGGATTTTTCCATGATTTATACAATGAAGAAAAATCATATAAAAACTTATATACACTTAATATATAGAAGCATAAAATGTAAGAAATAATTTCATTCCTAGTCCATAATATTTCCTTCCAGATCATCTTAATTTCATTCTCCAAAGGTCTAGAAACCCTGAAATATTTCATGTTTTCTTCAAGTTATTTTATATATGCATACAAATACATCTTTGTATTTCTTTTCATGTTTACACGAATGGGCTCGTTATGTATATTACTCTGTAGCTTTCTTTCTCCATTAAACACTTTGATGGAGCGTTTCCATTAAACACTCTGTACCAGGAGTAGTTACTTCATTCTTTCTACTAACTTTATGGTATTCCTTTCTTATTCTTTTTGTTTTTTCAAAGATTTTATTTATTTGACAGAGAAAGAGACAGTGAGAGAGGGAATACAAGCAGGGAGAGTGGGAGAGGGAGAAGCAAGCTTTCTGCCAAGGAGGGAGCCCAGATGTAGAGCCCTATTCCTGGACCCTGGGATCATGACCTGAGCCAAAGGCAGACACTTAACAACTGAGCCACCCAGGAGCTCCACTCTATGGTATTCCATTGTGTCAATATACTATTTTTTAAAAAAACTCTACTCTACTTTTGAATATTTAATTTTTCCACCTAGCAATAGTTTAAGTCAAATTGCAGTGAATATCCACCTATGTTTGGATGCACACAGATATATAAATACACAAACTTTTTTATGCATAAAGTCTTACAATAAAAATTGTAGCAGTAAAAATAATTCTTATTTTATATTTTAATAGATGTTTCCAAATTTCTTGATATAAAATAATACCAATTTATAATTTTTAAACTGAATTTATGTTCTTAGATTTTGAAATTAAAAATTGATGTATGCTCATTTCAACAAGTAGAAATTATATAGAGATAAATGGTGTGCTCTCTCCAACCATCCCCCAGTTTCAACCCCTTGGAAATACCAATTTTAACAATTTTGTTAATGGACTAGCAAGGAAAAAGAATGGCTACTTTTCTACAACTTCACCAGCAAGAAAATGATCAATCTTTGATTTTTTTTAAATAAATGAGTAAAAAATGTTATTTGTTTTTTTTAAAAAGCCATCTATTTGCATATCCCATACATTTCTTTTGCATTGCTTTTGTCTATTTAATATCAGATTTTTTCCTTAGTAATTTATAGGAGCGTTTTTAACATGAGAATTAGTCCTTTTTTTTCCATTATTTTACTCACAGTTCAGTGTTTGTCTTTTAAGCTATTTTGGGTATTTTTGCCACTTTGAAATTTTATAGTTTCTACAGCATCATCAGAGAAAACACCTGGAATTTTAATGCAAATGTTATGAATATAAAGTAAAAATGCGGGCACCAAATGTGTGTTCCCTTAACTGTATCTTAACACATTTTCTGTTTCTTTTCAGATTCTCAGGAAGTGATACCCCTCCTACTTTGAAAAGCACATTTCTCTTCTTGAACTTTAAGCCCAATATCCCTACCTCATACCCCTTTGAATCTATGCCTGCTTGAAATATAAGCTTTTTTTTTCTTTTAAATGCTCACATTGTAGAATTATTTTTCTGATTTTGTAATTAAATTCTAGCATTTATGTCATCTATATTTTATTATAATCAGAGAAGCTTCTTTATTCTATTTTTACATTTTGAATGTATTCAGATTGTAC
Source organism: Mustela erminea (assembly GCF_009829155.1). NCBI lineage: Eukaryota > Metazoa > Chordata > Mammalia > Carnivora > Mustelidae > Mustela > Mustela erminea. Next base: position 41,350,408 of record NC_045614.1, read on the forward strand.
TATTATGTGAACATTTTAATAACTTCTAATGGAAACTTTTACAGCAGGTATGCTTCATTTTCTAAATCATGTGTATCTCTACCTCTATCATATCTATCTCTATCTCTATATCTCTATGACTATCAGCATATATATGCAGACACATATATACTCCAATTCTCTAATTTTTATATCTTTCTCTACCTGATTTGTTATAGACTTAGATAATTGAAAAAGGTATTATGTTTACTTCTTGTTTCTCCTTTTTCTTTTTGCTTGATAAATGTTGAGTCCATGATATGGTAAAAAATAGATCTTTACAAATGTTATCTTTTCTTTTTTAAAGATTTTATTTATTTATTTGACAGAGATCACAAGTAGGCAGAGAGGCAGGCCTACTCTCTACAGAGAGAAAGAGGGGAAGCAGGGTCCCCGCTGAGCAGAGAATCTGATGTGAGGCTCGATCCCATGACCCTGAGATCATGACCTGAGCCAAAAGCAGAGGCTTTAACCCACTGAGCCACCCAGGTGCCCCAAATATTATCTTATTATGAATTTTGTCTCTTCATTTCTTAATAATACTTACTTCCTCAAGTATCAATTTATCTATATCTTGTGATATGTGTATGTGAGTATTGACATTAACTTTGTTTAATTATATGACTAGAACAAAAACAAATGAGAAATTATGGTTATACCACTGGGGTGTGTGTGTGTGTGTGTGTGCGTGTGACCATTTTCCCATTGTTCACTTTTGCATTTTAAATGCACAAATGATTATTTGACTTAACAAAACTTAGTAAAAATAAAATCACACATACCTTGTCTCATTTTCTTCCTTCTAAAGTTTTCTAAATAGTTAACACTATATTAAAATATTCATACAAATAGCAATAGGTTATTAGTAATGGCAAGCTTATTAAAAGATAATTCATCACTCATTGTGCATAAGTCATTTCATTGATGTTTTGTGAACTCATGTGAGGACAGAACTAACTTTCTTGGTAGGTGTATTAGCTGAAATTAAATGTATTCTGCTGCATAAAGGAATATTCTCCTCCTAAAAAGCAACCTTGTGTAATCTTAATATTCCCTTATTATTTCATAGAGAAAATATATGAAGTAGCATAAAATCTGATGTACTGTATAAGTAAACATAGTTTTAAATAGACCACACGAAATCTAAAAAGTTCCAGCATCTTCATATTTCATCACATCAAATTCAATATTGTCAGGTTATATTCTCTCTTTGGTTTGGTTTTGATGTGTTCTCTCATCTCATATCTAGGACAAACTTTTTCTGACCTGTCAAAATGCTTGGGTTCATCTCATCTTGTGAACTTGAACTGAAATTAAAATACGGTTTTCCTTTGTGACCATTCCTATTTTCACCAACATTTTTTCTTGATTTTATTTGCCTATTATGACCCTAGTTTTGGTCCTTACTTAGGCTGACATGGTCCATTTTTGTGGCAGTTTGGTTATAGAATTTACCTTATTATAGCAATGTATCTTCTTATTCTCAAAAGGCTTTGGAGTTCCTTTTTATAATTCAGTTTTGATTATTTTGTTTTTCGTATTCTTTCTCATTTTTATTTTCACAGGAAATATTACATTAAAATGTTTGTAAGATGTGAACACTGAAATTCCTGTGTCTACATCTCACTAATTTTGAGACATATAAATATTCTTTTAGAGAGAAGTCCTGATGGGCAATTATCTATTGAAGGCTTGGGAGAAAGATAAACAGACTACTAGGTGAATTTTTATCTTGGTCTCTTTTATTAGCCTTGGCAATACCATTAAATGCTATATCTAAAAGACTTGTTAATTAACTGACTCAGCAGGTAGGAACCTCAGAGACAGATTGCTAAGGAAAAGTAAGAAGGTGACTAATAATTGAGATCATTTTCCAAAGTCATGTTGTCAGGCTGGTCATTATTTTCTTACATGGATCTAGCTCTGGACAGAATATAAATACCTGTGACCTGGAATGACAGATGTTCTTTAATCTGCCTTCTTTAACCCTTGCCTTAAGTTGCTTCTCCTCAAAAGAGAAGATACGTACTTGGCTACAGACTTTCCCTTTACTGTAGCATACTCCTGACTTGGTTTCCATAGAAAGCCTTCTCAATGCTTTCCTAGAAATTCTCCAAATGGAACCCCCATTTATTATGCTTAGAAACTACAAATTTTGGAGATCCTTTAAAATAGGCAAGATAAAACCTAAAAACATTAAAAGGGAGGAGCATAATTATCCCTACTTTATATATGGAACAACTGGGACCCAAGAGGTCACTTCACTTGATAATCAATGGAGAGCGGAGAGAGGACCTAGTTCTTCTCCTTTAATTCTCACTGGATATTTGGCACTCACACACACAAAAAGCATAACTTACTACCACTAAAAATAACAGTTTTAAATTAGTAAATTGAAATGATTTGCAATCTTTCAGCAACGCATACTTGACCTGATGACATAGTTATCAGTCAGGTTTTACTTCCAGTTAGCAGGTTTTCTTATCCTTTATTGTTTCTATATTAGAAGATGCCAGATTACAATTATTGCTCTTAAAAATGGCAGTAAATATTTTGTGCCCATGGCTGACTGTCCCTGGTAATCATCAAAAAATTAACACAGAATGAGTAAAGTTCTCACTGATGTCTCTACTATAGAAATATAATCAGCTCAAAGCTTATAAGCCCAACTCCTTCAAAAAGTTGGACAGCTGATTATGTCACCTTAAGAGATACACAAGATGGATTTCTAATTCACTACTTAATTACACTTGAGTATAGAAAGAATTTAGTTATGTTTTACACTTCAATGTAGTTTTAAAATACATCTTTAAATATACCATCAACTTCCTTTTCTGATCAATGAAGAAAATAATCTAATTTGGGAAGAATTAAAGTCTGAGTGGTTGAAGATCTGCATGATAATTTTGTTTTCTTAATATCTTGGTCTAAGCTACTATTAGTAGTATCACCAAAGAATGTTTTTATCCTATCTCTCATTTCAAAATTGCTCTCTGATCAACTTTTTCTTAAAAGCCAGCATACCTCAGGGCAGAAAAGCAGAATCTTATATTCATTCTCTCAATCTACATCATCATTTGTGCTCTTTTTTAAATTTGGATCAAATTCAGAAGTGATGACCACCAAATTTTCTTGGCAAATAGAACATCTTATGCATTGGCATTAAGGTATAAATCCTTTTCTTTGCAGAGCAAACCCCACCCTTGCTACTTATGGATTGTTGGACTCTAACAGGACTGAGCCCAGTGCACATTTTCTAGTCTGCCTCATAGATCACAAAAAAGAATTTTAAACCAAAAGACGCATCTCTTCTCTTATAGCCCTGATAAACAGAATAAGACTTGTCAAGCATTTCTCTTTCATTTATGTACTGCACTTATGCCAAGAGCAGCTAATTCATACTCTCTCCATCAGTAACGTCACCCAAGTCTAAAGTGAAATATCTACCAGCAGATGCACAAGAGTGTAATTGCTCTTCCACAATGTATGCCATTGATATTTTGCAACATCCATCAGTGTTATTTGATAAAGGAATTTTGCCAATAGCTCATTCTGCTTTCCCTGTGATCGTACTATTTGTCATTAACATGGCAGCTGCTTTTATTAGCTTCTTGGCACTAGTGTGACTTGTACCTGTGTTTTGGCAAGATGAATGCAACCTTGAAAGATGGTTCTGTAGTTCTAGTCTTTTTTCCACTACTGACAACACTGAAATGCATTATTTTGAGCTTGTTCAGAAAAACAGAGGAGTCACTTTTTTATTTTAAAAGATAGTGTGAACAGTTATATGACTTTATTCAATACTGGATAAAGTTCTAATGAAGGCTTATCTAGCTTTCTGGTCTAACTACATGCAATCTTTAAGATACTCATGGGATATCCATTCATGTTATAGGTGTGCACTGGAGTCCCAGTCACTCTGTATAATTGTGATGCTTTCTGAGTTATATTATTTATGTTCCAAATGAATAAATACTTTTATGCACCAATCAACTTGTTTGTGTGATGTGAACATTTTTCTTGTATAAGGATATAATATACTCAATAAGAATACAAATGCAAATTTAACAGTTAACTACATGTTAGTTAAGATAAACTGACCACCACTCTTGGTTGAACATATAAAACCCTATTGGGAATTCTGTGACTAACACGATGAGGCCTGTATGTGTTTGTGAAATACATGTGAAAAGATGTGTTTATTGACCTCCTCCCAAATCCCTGTACCATCTGGAGCAGTTGTTACAGTGACCACAAAGGCAGAGTGCAGCAGGACTGGAGAACCCCATTTTTTAAAAGATTTCATCTATTTATTTCAGAGAGAGAGTGAGAGAGAGAGCACACACTAGAGGGGTGGGAGGGAGGGGCATAGGGAGATGCAGACTCTTCCCCCCTCCCCAAGCAAGGAGTCATATTTGGGGCTCGATCCGAGGACCCTGGGATCATGACCTGAACCAAAGGCAAGATGCTTAACTGACTGAGACACCGAGATGCCCCTGGAGCACGCCATTTCGAGAAATATTATTGCACTCCAATGATTGGTTCATTATGTAGACCTATTTTTACTTTAAGAGGTTTGCCATCTTAGAGAGATGATACCACAATATCATACAGAGATACACAGACAATCCGTATATGGTAAGACAATACATAGGAAGAAGGACCTAGAGAATACTGCAAGGTGATTGTAGGCTCTCTTCTTTTGCTCTCCCTGACTTCAGTCTTTTCATCTTAACCTGTGTTTCACCATTCTGATCATAAGTTCTTTCAAGAACCATGTTCTGCTTATTTACTAGATGCCTGGCTCTGAATTTATATAAAAAACAGAGACTTTTCATAGTGACTCTGTAAGTCCATATTAAGCCCACTTTAGAGATAAGGAAACTGCAACAGAAAAGTTTATTAACCCTAATTAATTCTCTGGTTTATTCACCCTAATTAATTCCTAGTAAGCGAGAGATTTGGACCCAGATCCAGGCCTTTGGGGAACTAAATCCTGTGCCATTCATTTACATGCTCATCGCCTTGTTAAAATGCACATAAAACTTCATTTTACTTTTTTGCTCTAAAACCTTCAGTGACTGTTGTTGCCTACAGAACTAGTACAACCCCCTTGGTGTAGCGTTCAGACCAATGGGTCCTAACCCATTGCTAAACCAGCCGTTCTATCACAATTATCCTGCTTTATTTTCCATATAAAACTTACAGTGTCTGGAATTAACCTCTTCCCTTATTTGTGTCCCTGTTTATTGGTGTTTTTCTTACCTCCCACCTTCTGGAAGAAACAAAATTTAAGGGGCCAGGGACCCCAGAGGTGGTCTTTACACTTACATTCCCACTAACTAGGACATTGCCTGATACACAACAAATAACTGTGGAATAGTAGTCAATGGATGTATAGATGAATAGAAGAGTGAGCAAATGAGTGTAATAGAATCTTAAGGAAAACTGGGTAACAGCTAAGGAGTAAGTGGTAGCCAGCCATGAAAGGGAGCAAATACAGACTTTTCTTTCTGGAGGTTGGGCTTTGAAGGGAGAAGTTTGAAACAATAGCATGGATCCCTCCTACCCCAGCCAAATATATAGTTAAAAAAAAAGAAAACCATGCTGTGAAGTGTGTAAACCTGACGATTCACAGACCTGTACCCCTGGGGATAAAAATATATGTTTATAAAAAATTAAAAAAATTAAAAAAATTTTAAAAAAAAGAAAACCAAAAATCCATGGTTCTGATATTCTATTATTTTAAAGAACCATTTCACTATGATTATATGCTATTTTAATACTTGTAATTACTGAACCAAAATAAATGGTTTACAATAAGAATCAAGAAAAAATGGATTTTTGATTTCTATTGTTTTCCAGATCATATTGGTATATCTCCCACTTGGGAAGATATTTCCTCTCAGTGTATTTCCTATATAAAATATAAGATATTTCCTTTTGCTCAAAGGAATATAAGATATTTCCTTTGCTCAGTGTGAGATGGCAGCATGTTGCATTTCCTGTTGCTACTGCAGGAGAACACAGGGGTGCAAATTAAATGGCTTATTTTGCAGGAGTGTCCTTGTAAATCTTTATCCCTTGAAATTCAAAGGTCAATGATACTTTCTATATGCAAATGTAGTGGTTAAATGCAATGCACATTACTAGTCCTGGCAGTTGGGGAAAACTATGAATTTATCATGGTGATGGCTTCAGGAACATGGTAGATCATTATGCACACAGTATGACAACTAATGACAGTCTTTTTAATTCTTGCCTTTCAGTGGCCTCTTCCACAGACACACAAAGCCAAAATTCACTTTGCCCATGTGTCAAAACCAAATTCAATATCTTTTTAGACATTGTAATGGATTGGAATCCTTTATTTTATGGAAGATTAAGCTGAACTTCTGCCCTCTAATAAAAACTGTAATAAAAACTCTCCTGGCAAATTTCATGTGGTCAAATCTTATTTTTAGTTTTGATTTGGATGCTTTATATTGAAACTATACAATTTGAAATGACAGAAAACACTGTTACTGTAATATCTTGAGTTTGATAGGATTCTTTACTTTAAAGGAGCTTAAAGGGCTTTTGCATACAGTCTTTTATTTTTCAAAAATGTCAGTGAAATAGGAGATGTTGGTTTCCATATTATATTCTGTCATGCTCAAAAAATGTTCAAACTGATCACACAGAAGTATTAATTTATCAAAAAAGGGGGAAGAGGAGAGAAAGAGTGGTGGTGGCATTAGGGACTACTGGAGTTTGGACATAAAAGCTAGATAAACCATTATTCTGGGTTGCACAGCAGAAAGGTTGTGGAAAGCTTTCTCAAGACTCTGAGATTTGGGGGTTCTCTGTTACTAGAGCAAAACCTCACCTGTCTTGATAATGCAATATGAATGTAGTTACCAATATAAAAATTGTTCTCTTTTCTTAAGATTTTATTTATTTTCCTGTCAGGGAAAGAGAGAGAGAGAGAGCACAAGCAGGGTAAATGGTAGGTAGAGGGAGAAACACACCCCCTGCTGAGCAGGGAGCCCAATGCGGACTTGATCCCAGAACCCTTGGATCATGACCTGACTCGAGGACAAACACTTAACCAACTGAGCCACCCAGGCATCCCTAAAAATTATTTCTAATTTTCACAGATGACATAAGAAACATTTAAGAAAAATTCTAGGCCCTGATTCTATTTTTAATACCTACCCCTGATGTAGTTTAAGTATAGAACTTTTCTTTCCACTTCCATTTCTATACAATGAATCCAATAATGCATATCTTACATAGTTATAAGAATTAACAGAGAATGTTGCCTAGTGCCTGACATCTATTAAGAATATATTGAATGAAAGCTGTAAACACAGAATCCACATCCAGGGTCATGAGCTACTGACCATCACTGAAAGAGTTCTGATTGGCAAGTCATATTTCCTGCTCTTTTCCTCAGTTTTGCTTCTTTCTCCTGAAACTAAGCTTTTAATTGCAGTGGCTTCTACTAAAACTCTAGTTGCTTTGGTCATACTAATTTTCATAATTTGTTAACTCTAGTTAGTAGTAACCCTGGCACTTCGCTATTCTTTTATTTTTATGTGGGTTTCCCCAATTTTGAGTTTTTGCTTCTCGGCAAACCTCCCTTCTTATCACATCGCAAGGTCCTTATCTAATTCCAGACTTTTGAGCTCCTATTCTCCTGCTGATTGTTTAGTCTCTCCTCCTCCCCTTAGGAAAGATCTAGTTATCTGCTCTGTAGTCCTGTGGGTCTTGCTCCAGCTTTCCTTTCTGTGATTATCTGTCATCTTTCCCTTGACTACCAAGAGGTCAATGGTAGCTTTGTATTTTAAGAACTTCTATAAGTGGGGCGCCTGGGTGGCTCCGTGGGTTAAAGCCTCTGTTTTCAGCTCAGGTCATGACCCCAGGGTCCTGGGATTGATTCCAATCAAGCCCTGCATTGGGCTCTCTGCTCAGCAGGGAGCCTGCTTCCCGCCTGCCACTCTGCCTACTTGTGATCTGTGTCTATCAAATAAATAAATAAAATCTTTAAAAAAAAAAAAAAAGAACTTCTACAAGGCATTTTGGTCTACTTTTTTTTGTAGTTGCTTAAAGAAATATCATGTGTGTTTCTATGTTTAAACATAAAATACTGTTTGAAAACCAATATGTTGTACCCCTGAACCTAATAAAACAGCATATGTTAATCACATGTCAGTTAAAGTAAATAAATTAGAATAATAATAATAATATGCTATTTCAGTGGTGAAAGACTGAAAGTTTGTCCTTTAAGGTCAGAAACAACACAAGGAATCCCAATTTACCACTGCTGCTCAACTCCCTACTAGGAATTCAGAACAATCAGGCAATTAAAAAGACAGAAGGCATCCAAATTGGAAAGGAAGAGGTAAAAGGATCTTACTCACAGAAGACATGATCCTAAACAGAGAAAATTCTAAAGAATTTCTACCCCCTACAAAAACTGTTAGACAATAAACAAATTCAGTAAAGTTGCAGAGTATGAGATCATTATGTAAAAATCAGTTGTATTTCTATACACTGGCAATTAACAGCCTGAAGAGGAAATTAAGAAAACGATTTCATTACAATAACATCACAAGGGTAAAATACTTAACAATAAATTTAACCAAGGAAGTACAAGACTTACATACTGAAAACTGCAAAACATTGCCGAAAGACACAAATAAATGAAAATTCCCCTGAAATTTCACCTACCACACACTTTCACTATTATCAATTTGATGTATATTATTTTGGACTTTTTTCCTATTCAATATCAATTACAGTTCTTGGTTAGAAGCAAGAGAAAGTGTCTTCCTAAGAGATATTTGGCAAGTTACTAGCTGAGTTTCACTTTACTCATTTGATAAAGGGAAATAATATCAAGATCTTCAGCATTGGTTATTATATGAATTGAAGGCATATAAAATATAACCTGTTACAGGGGAAGAAGTAGAAACTCATGCGTTCTATTACTACTTTCATATTTTAATTACTGTTATGACTGGTTTTCAAAATCAATTGTGGCTTATCATTCAAAACTCTTTATTATACCTGGCCTTATATTATAGCCTAATTGACCACTCCCAGGTCAAGAAATTATTTCCCTCTTTAATAAGAATTCTTTCCTTATTCTTTATTTAACCTGACTTATTAATATTCTTCATCTGTACTATAACTTAGAAGGAAATTTCTTCTTAAATGCCATTTCCTTCAATCAGCATATCCAGCCCAGAAGTTTGTAGTAAAATCCACTCCAGCCCTACATCTTTTACCACATGTCCTCTGATGATTAGGGAACATGATATGCATTTAGTGAAGGTAATGTGTATTACACTGCATTATTCTCCAAAGTATTTGCATTTCAGTACGAAAAGAGATTTTCTGTCCAAGGCTCCATGACTTGCTTGAGCCAGGGGAATCTAAATTGGAGCAACACGTACCGCTGATTCTGCTGATGGCTGCACAGTTTGGCGAATATACTAAAAGCTTTGAATTATATACATTAGGTGAGTGAACTATATATATAGTAAGTGAATTCCATCTCAGTAAATCTGTTTCAAAAATGCAATAAACACAAAATACTGAGATACAATACAATTTAAAGTACATAAAAAGAAATTGAGAAAAGAGGATAAAATAGTTGAAAGGGTAAAAAAAAGTGAAATATTTTAATGAAAAGAAACCTTATGAATTGTGAAGTTTATGAGATATTCATTCTTATTTCCATAAGTCATACAATTACTTTTACATTCATTAATGACATAATAATATCAGTTTGGATGAACTTTATCTACATGTGATAGAAATCCCCAAATTGGTGGCATAAACATTATTGAAATATATATTTAATTGATAAAATTATAGGTAGTCTAGGACAGGTAAGTTGGCACAAAGAGCATCAAGAATCCAGCTGCCTGTTAACTTGTTGTCTAATTGTCGTCAACTCTTGCTTTCTACCTTATGTTACAAGATGGCTGCTCTAACTCCAGCCATCATATCTACATTCTGGCGTCAACAAAAAAAGAATGGGCAGGAGAGAGGCACACCTCCTCCTATAATGATGTTACCCAAAAGCTGCACATAGTTCTTCCATGTATTTACATCACCATGCCAAACTGAAAGCAATACTTGGAGTCTGTATTTGGTTTAGCAATGAGCCAAACTCACTTCTCTCTCTCTCTCTCTCTCTCTCTCTCTCTCTTTTTTTTTTTTTTTTTTTTTTATTATAGAAGGGAGAATCCATGTTTAATGACAAGCTGTGGTCTTTGCCCAAATAACCAAAAGGCAGAATGTCCAGAACTGTTTCACATATACTTTTACTATGACCCTGGGAAAAGAACAGATAGGATTCCTGTTCTCAATATCTCCACATCTCATTTAGGGAGAATGACCAGCCTAAATCAGGGTCACAAATAGCATAGGGAACAGGTAGAAAAATAAAATAGTGAATGTGCTTGGTAACACTCAGTTTTATACAGGGAAGGAAAGTAGAATGGAGGAGATTATGGCAAATTCACAAGCATTTACTTTGTTCAGCGTGACAGCTGGTTCTCAGCTTCCAGCCATTGTAACATGTGGAATTTTAAGTTCACAGTTATAAGACATTTCAAATATTTAAGAGAAGCCAGATATCAAAATTGTACTGAAATCTGAATTTTACTGGAAATCTCTTCTTTCTTAGTTTTGGTTTCAATGTCTAAAAACTATCTGTAGCTTGCCTGTGGACCACCAATTTGAGACATCTGGCTGAGAATAGTAAGGTAATATATCAGCTTCTAAAAAATAGATGGCCCATCAGACTGTGTAAGTAACCATTATACTGGAAATTATTATAAAGGGCAGTGAAAATGAGGCAGAACTTATAGCTGTAGATTAAGTATTGTAATGTTAACTTTGTTGAACATTTCCTATTGGCAGGTATTGTTTCCAACCTTTTTCACATTCATTATCTCATCTGAAGCTCAAAAGGTTTTGCACTCTTTTTCCTTTTCTTTTCTTGTACAGGTAGTAGATGCAAATTGTGGGCCAGAAAGCTTAGTAACATGCCACACAACTTGTAAGTGATGGAGCTATGACTTAAATCTGGCCCCGTCAGATCTCCTAACCCATGATTTTAATTCTTTTTTAAAACACCATGTGCAATTCCTTTGTCTTTTCTGGAACAATACAGGGTAGCTTTGCCACAATATGAAAATGAAAATATGACAAGCAGGCATGCAGAATCTCAACACTTAACTTGAAACACAGTATCACTTCTGTCAGAGAAACAGCACGGAGGATATGAGTAGAAGGATTCACCAAAGTCTGAAAAGCCTCCAGAGGACCTCAAAACTCAAAATATCATACATTATCTTTAAACAACATCTGGAGGGCCCTCACACCATTTATCCCATTAAACAGAAAGGAGATTTTGACGGTTACCATTTTGTGGCTTTAAATCCACAGTGGAGCTGTGGAACTTATTTAGCACAGGTGTTTAATTGTGATAAATTGGAGAAAGTCCCAGGATTCAATGGTCCTCAAACTAACACTACCATCTGGGTAGAGTAGGGTAGTGGCTGTCTGTCAACAAACTTGTTTATAAAGTTTCAAGGGCGGTGGCCCATTAGGAAATCCACAGGGGTACCTCAGGAGTTTGGGCACGCATGAAGGGAGCAGAGTATTTTCGACTTTCCCCAGGACAACAAAATACTGGGGGAGATGAACGTGAAGCCATTGGGCTCATTATCTTTGTGATAATCTATTTCTGTTCCAAAGTAGTGTTAAATATGAAAAACACTTGGGTATCTTGGTGCATGAAAGATTTCTTTGCTGTTATGTGTGTTAAGGGAAAATTATAGTAATTGTTTCAGGCAAATCTTTCTGCTTATGGAGAGTGCACAAAGGTTACTATGGTCTGCACTAGAAATCACTGTGTGTTTTAGTTCGTCAAAAACATACTAAGGGAGGGCCATCTGCTTCTAGCTGATGTGAAGTAATGAGGAGTGGATTCGTCTTCTCACCCTAAACAATTGAAAAACCAGACAAAAATATATGAGCCCATGGCTTTCAAGACATTAAACATTAGGCAATGAAGGAAAGTGATAGGTGAAATGGAGAGAAAAACAAAATAAGGTGAGCTCTGTAATTGAACTGGCTTGACTTGGAGAAGCTTCTAGGTCACAACACAAAGCAGGTCAGCTGAAGCAGAACCTGGTGGACCCTCTAGATGAAGAAACAGAGCTAAGAGTCTGGGGACATCAAAACTGCTAGAGCTGGTAGAGAAATGAGGAGGAAAAGCCGACACAGAGAGTGTTTTTAAGAACTGTTAGAGACTCTCTCTCAAACACTGAATTGAAGACTGATCTATGCAGTGTGTGAGGAAACTACCAAAAACCTGGCAAAGACCACATGAAAAGGTTAGAAAAATAGTGCCCAGCACCCAGTCAGGACTATGGAGAGGGTGTATTCTCTCTAGCCAGACTGGAAAAACTCATAATTCACAGGGCACAGGTGGAGCAGTCAGAAGGGGCATTCCTTAGGAACAGATAATAATTAGTCTTTACTAAACACTGTTCTTGTCCTGCCTCAGAAATCCTAAATAAATAAATAAATAAATAAATAAATAAGAATAAATTATTTCCAAATAACAAAACTTCATTAAAAAAAAACAAAAAAACAAAAAAACAAAAAAAACCCCATACCTCAGGCACCTAGGTGGCTCAGTTAGTTAAGCATTCACTCTTAATTTCGGCTCAAGTTATAATCTCAGGGTTGTGAGATGGAGCTCACTTAAAAGTCTTTCTCTTCCTTTCCCTCTGCCCTCTTCTTGCTCTCTCCCTCTCTCAAAAATTTTTTAAAAAATTAAAATGTAAAAAATAAAAGCGGAAAGAGAAGGAAAAGTATGAATTAGAGGTTGAAGAGGAGTGCAAAGACCATGGATAAGATGAAGAAGCTAAAAAAGCTGATTCCTAGAAGGTGCCTCAGGAATATTTTCCCAGGTCAAGTCTCTGTCTCTGCTTCACTGTCCACCTCGAAAGACCCTGAATGTTCTACCCAGCAGAAGTCTGCCGGATGAGTAAATCAATGAGTAAATTAGCAAGTACATCTAAGCATAAGTGATTTTTTTTATTTTCTTCATTTCTATTATCAATGTTCATGGTAATGTTTTTCTCCATTTTCAGTCCTTTCCAACACTTTCTTAAATAAATTCTTGGAAAGAAAAAAAATGCCTCAAGAATATTTACAGAAATATAAAATATCCAACGCCCAACAATATAAAAGCAACAGTGCCTGGTGTCTTCTCAAAAATTACCATGAATCTAAAGATGCACAAAAATGAAGACAATAATGAGGAGACATAGCAAATGACCAAAATTGAACCCGAACTGACATAGATGATGAAATTAGCAGACAGACATTAAATAGTTGGTATAACTTTATTCTCTGTATCTGAAAGTCAGTTAAGACATGGAAGACTAAAAAAGAGAGAGAGAGAGAGACTAAAATTCTCAAATTTAACTTCTGAAGGAAAACTATAATGTGTGAGTTGAAAAATAAACTGAATAATATTAGTAGATGTTTCAACAATGCAGGACAAAAATATGTGAACATGAAGACTTAGCAATAGAAAATATCCAAAAGAAATGCATAGATAATAGTTTTTAAAAATGAATAAGGCATTATTAAGCTGTGGGGCCCTTTTAAGCAGCCTAATATATGTGCTATTGGAGTTCTTGAAAAAGAGAAGGGTAGAAGAGAAAAAAAAGAATTTATTTATTTATTTCCACATTTGGTAAAAATGATAAAGCCATAAATCCAAGAAATTCAAAAAACCCCCAACATGAGAAACATGGAGAAAATTTTACCAAGACACACCATCACCCTGTGGCATAAAAGTAGTGAGTTAAAAAAAGAAGTCTTAAAAGCAGCAAGAAGTAAAGAAGATATATCACATACAAAGAAATAAAATGAGGAAACAGCATATTTCTCATCGAAAGTATTACCAATGAAGAAACAGTACAGCAACATCTGCAAAGTACTGGAAGAAAAGAAAAAAGACAACAGTCAACCTAGACTGTGGAACTATATTCAGTAAAATCATCTTTTCAAAACAAAAGTCCAATAGACACACAAAAGCTGAAATAATGCACTGTCAGTAGACGGGCATTACAAGACGTGTTAAAAGAAGCCCACTAGGCAGAAGGAAAATGAGAGTAGATGGAAATATGAATATATACAAGGGAAGAAGTGTGAAGGATATGCTAAGCACATGGGTAGATACACAAGGTGTTTTTCTTGCTTTTAAATCTGTTTAAATGATAATTGAGTAGTTAAACAAAAATAATCACAATGGAGTTTGGAGTACGACATTTATAAAAGTAAAAGTATGATAACACCACCACAAAGGCAAAGACAAGAGAAAATGAAGTATATGATTATAAGGTTTTTAACATGCGAAATGGAGCTTGAAGTGAAAAAGTGGTAAGTTGAATATGTCCTAGAAATCCTAAAGCAACCAATAAAATACCTGCCCCCTAAATATTCAGCTAATAAGCTGATAAAAGGGGCAAAGTATAATTTTAAAAGAATAAGCAAGTGATCCAAAAGAAGGAAGAAAATATGGTTAGGGAAGCAAAAACCAGATATTGCAAATGGAAAATAAAGAGAAGATTAAAATTTTCAATTTAATCACATGAATGTAAAAATGCCTTTAATCTCTAATTCAAATGCAGAGATTATCAAACTGGTGAAACAAGCAAGACCTAACTGTGAGCTCACAAAGAATGCATTTTATTTTATTTTTATTTTTTTTTTTTTAAAGATTTTATTTATTTATTTGACAGAGAGAAATCACAAGTAGATGGAGAGGCAGGCAGAGAGAGAGAGAGGGAAGCAGGCTCCCTGCTGAGCAGAGAGCCCGATGTGGGCCTCGATCCCAGGACCCTGAGATCATGACCTGAGCCGAAGGCAGCGGCTTAACCCACTGAACCACCCAGGCGCCCCAAAGAATGCATTTTAAATATGTAAGTTAACATTAAAAGGATGGTAAAAGGTATACCATGCTAACACTAATCAAAGGAAAACTGAAGCATGTGTCTTAATACCAGACCATTAGATTTCAGAGCAAAAAATATTTCCAGGGATAAAGAAGGTCATATCATAATGATAAAGGGGTCAATTCATCAAGCAGCCACAAAATAATCCACAACATTTATGTACCTAATAAGAGAGCTTCAAAGCAAATGAAGCAAAAATTATAGAACTGCAAGGAGAAATAGACAAATCCATAACTATAAAAGGAGATTTAATACTACTGCCTGATAATTGAAAATCCCAATCAAAATCACAGCAGGCTTTTTTTTTTTTTTAAATTGGCAAAATCATTCTA
This sequence comes from Mustela erminea, assembly GCF_009829155.1. Lineage (NCBI taxonomy): Eukaryota > Metazoa > Chordata > Mammalia > Carnivora > Mustelidae > Mustela > Mustela erminea. The sequence continues at coordinate 41,365,799 of NC_045614.1, forward strand.
AAATGTTTATGGAAATGTAAGGGACCTAAACAGCCAAAGCAACTTCAAAAAAGAACGGAGTAGGGGAGTAACAGCACCTGATTTAAACACTTTTTAAGAAGCTACAGTGATTGAGACAGTAGTATTAGCATTAAGTTAGAGAAACGGATCAATGATACAAGAGTAGAGATTCCAGAAATATATCCAGGCACATAAGAACAATTTATTTTCCATAACAGCACAATGCATTTAGTGAAGAAAGAATAGTTTTTCAACAAATAATACTGGAACACTAGGATATCTGTATGAAAATTTCTTATGTTGCACCATATACATATACTAACTCAAAGAACTAAATGCTAAACCTCAAACTATAAAATTTCTCAAAGAAAATATCATAGAAAGTCTTTTTGTCTTTGGGTTAAGCAAACATTTTGCAGACAGAATACCAAAAGAACAAATGGATCAACTAGACATCATCTAAATTAAAATGTATTTTTAAGGGGTGCCTCAGTGGCTCAGCCAGATTAGCTTCTGACACTTGATTTCCACTCAGGTCATGGTCTCTGGGTTGTGAGATGCCCTGACTAGGGCTTTGCACTCAGCCCAGAGTCTGCTTGGGATTTTCTCTCTCCTTTCTCCTTCTCCCCCTCTACCTGCTCATGCTCTCTCGCACTCTCTCTAAATAATAAATAAAACCTAAAATGTGTTTTTAAAAGACAGTGCCGAGGGAATGAACAGACAAGCCACAGATTGGGGAAAACCTTGAAATACTTGATAAAGGATTTGTATTCAAAATATATAAACCATTCTCAAAAATTAAAAAAAAAAAACCTCAGTTAAAATATGGACAAAAATATAAACAAACTTCACCAAGGAAAACATACAAATCACAAATAAGCACATGACATGACATGCAACATCATCAGGCATTAGAGAAATGCAAATCAAAGCCATAGGGATGTAGAAATACATAACTTTTAGAATGGTTACAATTAAAAAGTCTTTCCATCACAACTGAATGTAAAGTAATTGGAATTCTCATCCACTGCCAGTGAGAATGTAAAATTAATCAAACTCCTTGGAAAATAGTTTGGCAGTATATCAAAAATTTAAACATATCCCTACCAGATGAGCCAGCCATTCCAGTCTTAGGTATTTACCTAACAGACAGCATGTGTTTACACATCTATATTCATAACAGCTTTCTTTGCAACAGCTCCAAACTGTAAATTATCCAAATGCCCATCCAAGGGTGAATTAACAAATTGTTATATATCCATACAATGGAATACAACTCAGCAAGAACAAGAAATGAACTATTGAGAAATACAATACTAACTGGGTGTATCTCAATTATGCGGAGTCAAAGACAAAAGAGTACATGCTCTTTTCAACAAATGATATTTGGAAAACAATATCCATGTGCAAAAGAATGAAATCGAACTGGTATACCACATACAAAAATTAACTCAAATTAACACCAAAGACCTAAATAAAAGAGAAAAAAAACTACAAAACTCTCAGAAGAAAACCACGGGTAAAAGTTTCATGATATTGAATTTGGCAGTGATTTCTTGGATATAACATCAATAGCACAGGCAAAAGAAAAAGTAGATCTACTGGATGTTATAAACAATAAAAACTTTTGGCATTAAAAGATGCTATCAACAGAGTGAAAAAATAACCTATGAATGGGAGAAAATATTGGCAAATTATCTTTCTGATAAGGGATTAATATTCTAATATCTCAAATAAAGAAATTTTATAATTCCACAACAAAAAGCAACCAACCTGATTTTAAAAAGAGCAAAAGACTTGAACATTCATGCGAAGAAGATATAAAAATGGTTAAAAAGCACATGAAAAGATGCTGAATATCCCTAATTATTAAGAAAACACATATCAAAACCACAATAAGATACCATTTCACACCCATTAGGATGGCTATTATAAAACCAATACAAATAGGAAATAAGAAATATTGGCGAGGATGTAGAGAAACTGGAACCCCTGTGTACTGCTGGTGTGAACGTAAAATGGTGCAGATGCTATGGAAAATATGTGAAGATTCCTCAAAAAACTAAACAGTAGCTGAACTTCTGGATACATACCCAAAAGAATTGAAAACAGAGACTCAAACAGCTATCTGTATGTGTGGGTACATAGTAGCATTATTTATAGCAGTCAAAAGATGGAAAAACCCAAGTATCCATCAAGAGATGAACAGATCAACAGGATGTGATATATCCATGTGATGGATTATTATTCAGTCTTTTAAGAGAATGAAATTCTGAAACATGTTACAACAAGGATAAACTTGAAGACATTACTATGAGTCAAATAAGCCAGTCACAAAAGGACAAATATTCTATGACCCACTTAAATGAGGTATCTAGAAATAGTCAAATTCATAGTAGCAAAAAACAGAATGGTAGTTAAGGACTAAGGGGAAGAGAAATCAGGGGTATTGTTTAATGAGTACAGAGGTTCTGTTAGAGACGATGAGGAGAGCTCTGGAGATGGATGGTAGCGAAGTCTGTACATCAATGTGAATGTATGTAAAGCACAAAACTACACTTAAATGGTGTAAGTGATAATTTTGTTACCTAACTTTGAGAACTTTTTTTTAGAAGGAAGAAAATGTATATATTGTATGGTTCAAACCAATCTATACATTGATAGAAAACAGATCAGTGGTGGGTTAGGGATGTAGGATAGGGAAAGATGGAAGAGAAGAATTATAAAAGGGTATGAAGAAAATTTTGTGGATAATGACTATGTTTTTTATCTTGGTAGGGGTGAAAGGTTCATGGAGATATATATCTATATACATATATCTACATACTTACACAACTGTACACTTTAAATATATAAATATATAGAGAATATTATATATCCATCATACACCAGTAGACCAGTAAGAAATTAGAATAAGTTGATTTTGAATCATAGACGTATGTGTAAGAGCTAAATCTACAAAACTTTCAGAAGAAAACATAGGGATAATTCTAAATGGATTCTTAGATATGACTACAAAATGAGCAACAAATTTTAAAAAACAGATAAATAAACATCATCAAAATTAAAAACATTTTGCTACCAAGGAGACCATCAAGTAAAAAAGACAGCCCAGCAGAAGAGAGAATATATTGCAAACTATATAATCAATAAGAGACTCAAATCCAGAATATATAAAGAATCCTCACAACACAATAAAAAGATAAATAACCCAATTAAAAACTGGGCAAACGATGTGAGTTGACATTTCTCTGAGATATCCAAGTGACTTACAAACAAATGAAAAATTGTTGGACATCATTAGTCATCAGAGAGATGCAAATCTAAACCACAATGAGATACTTCTTACAGCCCTAACACCCCTTAGGATGGCTAAAATTTAAAAAATCAGATAACAATAAATATTGGTAAGAATGTAAAGCAAATGTGAAACAGTGGTGGAAATGTAAAATAGTGCAGCCACTTTGGAAACCAGTCTAGCAATTCCTCATATAATGAAACACAGAGCTATCTTTTGACACAGTAATTCCTCTCCTAGACTCGAGAAATGAAAACATATGTCCACACAAAACCTTGTACATGAATGTTTATATCAGCATTAGTCCTAATAGCCAAAATGTAGAAACAACACAAATATGCATCAATGGATGGATAAATAAAATGTGGCATACTCGTATAATGTAATATTATTCAACCATAGAAAGTAATAAAGTATTGATATATGCAACAATAGATGAATCTTGAAAACTTTATTACTAAATGAAAACAGCCAGTCACAAAAGACTACATACTATATGACTCCATCCATACAAAATGTCCAGAATGTGGAAATCTACAGAGACCTAAAGTAGATTAGTGATGGCTTAGGGCAACCTACATGTGACAGTGTCAATGGGGATTGGGTGGTGAGAGCTAGAGGGTATAGTTTTTTCACTGTGAGGTGATGAGACGGTTGTAAAATGGACGATAGTGATGGTTACACTTATCTGAATAAACTAAAAACAAATGAATTGCACTCTTTAAACTGGTGACTTGTATGGTATGGAATTACATTTTAATAAACCCATTTTCCAAAAAGAATAAGTAGCCTTGGATGACCATATTCATAATAAAATTTGGTTCTGTCTCTTTCTCTCTAAGAGGAGGTGGTGCTAAGTATTGTTTCACCAGACAGGATGGGCAAGTTTATGGTGTGGTAATGCAGAAACCTCAAATCTCAGTAAGGTAAAGTGATAAAGATGTGTTTTCCACTCACCCATCCATCACCGCTTGGCTGGGAGTTCAGTTTCCACCCTCATTCCAGGGTCCAGGCTGCTGGAACTGCCACAGAATGGAACATTGTCTGGAAGAAGGAAGAAGAGAATTCTGGAGGGTCTCAATCTCATGACTAAAGGCTCTGCCTGGAGATCCTGCCGCCTCCGCCCACAACTTATGGGCTCTAAGTAGTCACATGGCCCTCTAGTTACGTGGGACCCTAAAACTCTACCAGACTTCTTCCCGAAAGTGGTGACAAACTGTGTTGATATCTGCCGCATAGATAATATTTGGAAAGGGTTTACTATGTATCAGAAGCTGTTCTAAACCCCTCCCTATATTATCTCATCACTCACCCAAAACCACAAAACCAAACCAAAAAACCTTCTGAAATTAACACTGTGATTATTCTCTGCTCCAGTATTTCACAGGTGAGAAAATTAGGGCATAGGAAATGTTCCTGAGGCAGTAAATTAACTAGTAATTGGGATGTGAATCCAGACATGGACACCAGAGCTATGTTCTTAACTTCAGCACAATATTACTATGAGGTATTCACATATTTTCCTTCCTCCTACTGAGACCCGAATCTATGAAAAAGCCCAAAAATGTGTAAGGAAGTTGCACGAGCAGCAGAGGCTTCTGAATGACAACAGATTAGAATTCAGATCTCCCAGTTTCTGTCCAATGTCCTTTGAGTACGCAGCTAGTTTTCCCGGCTGTCCTCAGTAAAGCCCTTAGTTCTCAGGCTCCACTTCAGGCCTAATGAAGTCTCTGGAAGCTTCAAACAGAGCTTCTCTGCTTTATCCTGTATGCTTCCTCCTCTTGATAACACTATGTCTTGGCTGACAAAACAGAAGTTGGAAAAACTGCTCTGACCCGCTCACATCTCCATCCATGTTAAGCTAGGAGACAAACTCTCCGTGAGAAAAGCCTCAAGAAAATGGACCCATCAGGCTTGTTTTTCTGTTTCAGTGGTGAAAATGCTTACTTCTACATCAAAGTAAGGGAAACTATTTTGATGAACATTGCTATGATGCAAAGTGTTGACTAAACAGATCCTAGTTTGGAAAAAAATCAAAATATATAATTCATAGAGGGGCATCATTAAGTATAGGAGATAAGAGTTAGAGGTGAGTTATACTAGTAAGAACCAGCTCAAGACAACCAGGGCTTAGAGGCTGAGGAATGGCATCTTTGATCTTTCAATACGTTCTGTTACTCAATTTCTATTGCATGAGCGCTGATTGTCTATAAGGCCTAGGACAGTGCCAGGCACACAGATGATGTTTAATGTAGCTTGTTGCATATTCCAGTGAATGAGTGAAAACGTGGGGATTACTGGAAGGAAGCCTTTTAGTATCACCAGGTACGGAAATAAACTGGATGGATAAAGACACAAGTTGAGCATACTACTACTACACTATCCTTGTGTTCTTGTTTCTAACAATATGGATCCTGCTAATTATTCCAAGTCAAGCAGACATTTAAACAGGTTAATATCAAATGGGAAATTTGGACTGCAGTATTGGCATAAATTGGTAGAGTGAGGGCCTACCAGGAAGGGGGAAAAAAAAAAAAAAAAGGCAGCCTTCTCAAAAAGCACACAAAATAGAAGCATCTTTTTAAAGTTGGGGGCTCTAAGTCGCCCCTTAGCAATAGGAACCAATCTAACATGGTAAAAACCTCTCTACGGGGTGGCATCTTAAAAGGAAACAAGCATCCCAGTTCTGTGACCTGTTGGAAGAAGGATCCCAGCAGGGATCAGGAGTCTTCGAGAATGCCCTTGAGCGCTGCGAAATCTTTGAAGAGACCCAACTTTGAAGAGTGCCTTTCTCCTGATACCATGAGCATGCATACACAATTAGGGAGAAAACCACCCAACTCTGATTTCCAAAATCTATCCGAACTTTCCTCTAGATCTCTCCTTTGATAGAAGTCATCCAAACCCCTTTGGAGAGTTTTCAGGGGCAATGAGGGGATCGGGAGAAAGCACATTTTCACTGGGCTCTTATTATGGGAATGTTGCCAATGGGGAAAAAAGTGGACAAAGAAAGAAAAAAAAGTCTGATTGTCCAACCAAGAGGCTTAAAGTGTCTGTGGCTTAAGGCCAAGGCATGGAAGGGAAATTAAATGACAAAATAAATCAAAGATGTTGTCACTTTACCATGCGTTTGAAGGGGGAGAAAGCTGCCTACTTGCGTTGTCCCAACGTTTTCCCCAAGTAACATATTTAGAGTTGATTTTTAGCTCGTTAATGTAATTTTCTTTCAAGTGTTTAAACAGTCACAATTCAATTTTTCTCTCTCTTTTTTCTTTGACTAGTGGTAATTCAAGCATTCTCTGTGGGTCCTATCTGTGATTTTCAGTGATCTTGGAGGCTTTTCCCTTGACAAAGATAAAACAGAAAGACTTCAAAAGACTTTAGGATCAAGGGGATGTCACCTCTCATATAGAGAAGGAGAAAAAAGTTCAAAGATGGGCTAGTATAGGGCTGTCCATGAGAATTACAAATAACACAGTCACCAATGCTGAGCATGTGAGAAAATTATGATAATTTTATTAATACTACAAAAATTTATCAAATATTACTCTGTTCTAGGAACTTGGTAATATGTTTTTAATTCATGATATCACTTTATTTGGATGAGAAACATGGTGATCTGCTTTCTAAAGGATTCCACTCAATGTGAATGGCTTCCCAAACAAGAAGTAGCTTGGAAATTATTTTATGGTTTACAGATATTGGTAAGTAATGTGATATGCATGTCATAGGGTCATATTTTAATGTGTCAATAAATGTGTTTTTATTCCTGGGAACTACTTTCTATCACCTGCCCATCCTCCAGGCAAGCAAGGTTAGAGTGTGCCCATTGCCTCAAAGAATAGTTAGTACAACAATAAAGGAGAGAAATGAATTTTTGAGCTTCCAAAGCCCCACAGATCTGACAACATAAACAATAGATCTGGGAGAATAATTAAGACGCTCTTCTTCTACCTCTAGGCCAGTAGCCTGACAGCTCTCTTCCCTGTGATCTTGAAATTTAACCCCTGGCTAGGGTACAATAGAAAGCTCAGGTTAACCTGGAGGGGTCTGAGAACTGGCGAGACCTGTGTTTCTCTTCCCAGATCCACCTTGGGGAGATGACCCATCACCGGCGATCTCTTCACCCTCAGCATCGTGGGGAGATTTTAGAGTAGAGATGGCTGTTGGGGCGGGGGGGGGGGGGGGGGGGGCGGGGCAGTGCTCCAGGCAGGTGAACCTGAGGCATCACCAGAATTTTCCTCTGGGTTTCATGTGGCTTCTGGGAGAAGCTAAATGTTTCTCTTATCACTGGGTAGTCATGGAAATAGCTGAAAGGAAGCCATCTTGGAAGGCTCCAGGGTTAGGATGGAAAAGGATGAGCAGGGAAGACTTTAAACAAATGCAGATATAATGCAGTAATACTCCTCAGGGCATACTAGCGTGGGCCGGTGACTTTCCCACAACTTCCTACCTTGGCCGTTTCTACTCTTCCTCTCTCTGGCATACAGGCTCAACTCAGAGTGATACATTGATTGACAGGACTCTCGAATGACTGGAATTCATTCTTTCCTTCCTGGAAGAGTGAGCACTCGAAAGAACAACTGAGCTGAGTGCTACAAAATAGGGAAAGCAGGGTGTGTGTACACCCTGGGTAGCCACAGCCGAACATATTCCTCGTTCTTGCCTGCTCAGCACTCAGGAGTGGTACATGAGAAAGGCATTAGCTAACTCGTCCATTAATCCCTGAGGGAATTCGGGTACATCATGTTCCTTTTCTGCGTTTTAGTTCCTTCATCTGCTAAGCAGAAGTGAACTGATAAAAATGTCCTATGGAAGGGACTGGCCAGAAAAATAAAGTGAGGTCATTTTGTGGGACAACCTTCAAGATTCCCCTGCACCATCCTTCAGCCGGGGAAGCTAGGTTTTAATAGGATTTGGTCATTTTCTTTTTCTTTATGTATTGAAGCAAAATACAGAGAATGGAATCCCTGGTTTTCCTTGTTCCATGCCATGTTTTCATCATGGGACAATTCCTCACGTTTTTCTATTTCATTTTTCCCCTTTGCCCCGGTCTCCACTCCTAGTCATGATAGTAATACTGACAGCCTTCTAGTTCTCCAGAAGTTCCCCCTTTTAGTCTGTGGTATATTGAGGATTCACTTAACATCTTTTTTTTTTTTTTTAAGAGATTCCAGTTCCATATCAATAAATTTTTTTAAAATATTTCATTTATTTATTTGTCAGGGAGAGGGAGAGAGAGAAAGAGAGAGCACACAAGCAGGCAGAGAGGCTGGCAGAGAGAGAAGCAGGCTCCCTGCTGAGCAAGGAGACCATGCGGGACTCGATCCCAGGACTCTGGGATCATGACCCGAGCCGAAGGCAGCGGCTTAACCCATTGAGCCATCCAGGCATCCCCATATCAAGAAATTTTAAAACCACTTTATTACTGACTTCTAAGTTTCTCTTCACCTTTTATATTCATTCTACAAAGATGGTGTGGGGTGAATTGTGACCCTCCCTCCCGGAAATATATGAAAACTGTACCTGGAATGCTACCTGGAATGCAACCTTGTTTGGAATGACGGTCATTGCAGGTATGATTAGTTAAGATGCTGTCATGCTGGAGTGGGATGCTCCCAACTCCAACTGTACTGTTGCCTTTGTAAAAAGATAGCCATGTGAAGACAGGGACACATAGGAGAATGTCTTGTGATGACCAGAGCAGATATAAAGCCATGAAGAGGTAAGTCAAGGAACTCGAACAACTGTCAGCAAGCTCCTAGAAGCTAAGAAAGGCAAAAAAATGATCCCTCTGCATGTTTCGGAGGGTACATGGCCCTGCTGATGCCTTGATGCCTTGTTTTTAGATTTCCGCTCTCCAGAACTATGAAACACTAAATTTCTGTTGTTTTTAGTCACCCAGTTTGTAGAACGTTGTTTTGGCAGCCCTGGGAAACCAGTACAGGAGGGAAATAGGAAATAATAATTTTCAGGTAGAGTAATTCTGCTTCTCTGTGCCCAGGTGAAGAGAAAGTGTTTTAACATGCTTCTTCCTTCTGTTACATTTACTTTATCACTCTTCTCTCTTCCTATTTTTTCACAGCCCACAGTACAAGATGGATTGCCAGAAGATGGAAGAAGCCATTTCAGTTTTTTTTTTTTTTTAAACTCTTCTCCCCAGCACAAGAGAATCCGACTAGAGAACTCCATCTATAAATGCGCGCACTCCCACACATGACAAGAGGTTGTCTTATTCTCAAGACATGTTTTGCAGTCAGCCCCTGCAGCAGGATTCCAGAATTTGATCAACTCCTGCTATCTTAGCAACTGTTTCTTGATGGTGTCTGCTTTGGTGACATCACAGGTTTGATTGCCACCCTGTAGAGATACAACAAGTATAAATTCTGGGCTGGAAGGCTCCAGTTTGGAACGCCCTAGTCCCATGTGGAAAAAAATGGCAACGGAACAAAAGTGCCATGTGCTGGGACGTTGCCATGGCCTGTTCTCTTGTGTTGATGATTTATGTAGCAGGGCAGATGGAGGCCCTGTTTACAGAATGTGCATAGTTCTATGCTGGGTTTGCTCAGGGAATGCTTATCTATCCCCAGCATCCAAGTGGGTCAAGGTATTTTATTCCAATGATTCACATATGCTTGCATATATACCCATATAGACAGTCAAAAATATTGATTGACTAACTGTGGGCAAGTGGAAGGGTCATGAACTTGGGATCAGAAAATCCCGATTCAGCTCTTGTTATGAACTGATTTCTGTCCCTGCCAAAATCCGTATCTTGAAGTCCTAATCCCTGGTAACTCAGAATGTGATTGCATTTGCAGATAGCATCTTTAGAGTGGTAGTTAAGTTAAAATGAGGTCATGAGGGTGGACCCTAATCCAGTCTAATGGGTGTTGTGAGACCAAGAAGAGACACAGCAGGGACACACGTGCACAGAGGAAAAACCACGTGAGGACACAGCAAGAAGGTGGTTTCTGCATGCAAAGGAGAGGCCTCAGAGGAAACCCAACAAGCTGACACTTTGATTTTGAACTTCCAGCCTCCAGAACTGTGAGAAACACATGTCTGTTGTTTAAGCTACCCAGTCTGTGGGATTTGGTTATGGCAGCTCCGGCTAACTAATGTAGCTACGAACGCTGACTCTTGCAGGACCTCTACACTCACTTACTTGACCTCACAAACCTAACAAGTCCAAAAATGAACACTTAACTTCCACTCTCCACAATTCTGCTATCCAAAATGTTTCCCATTTCCAATGAGTTCAGCTCCAACTCTCATTTCTCAGACCACAAACCTTCCAGCCATCCATGGCTCTACTCCTGTCAAACCCTACATGCAACGTACCAGGAATTCCTGCTGGCTCTATTTTCAAAGCATATCCAGATGGAATGACAACTCATCAGCTCTGCCACTACCATCCTGTTCGAGTCACCAGCGTCTCTGAATTTCTGCAGTAGCCTCCTAAGGGGTCTCCCCAATTCCATTCACAACAGCCAGACCCTTCTTTCAGCCCACCTAGAGTTTCTCCATGGCAACAGCCTCTGATTAGGGCAGACCTGAAGCTTTCTCGCTCCTCTACCTGCCTTTGAGACTCTGTTGAATGCTAGAGATGGAGGCTGACTCTCTATAGCAAACTGATAAAATAAAGAGGCTTTGCTTGCTCTCGTTGGGGTGGCCTCCATTTATTTCCACAAAAGTCATGTTTAAAACATTGGATGATGATGTAGGTTAGATTTATGAACCACAGTGAATATTTTTTAACTTTATCTTTGTTTCATAAAGAGCTTATTTTGAAGATTGCTTCTGGATCGAAATAGAGCATTAAGTAGAAGATAACTAAGCAATTATTGGACTAGATGGAATCATCCGAGTTTCTCCGTATAGTTCCCAACCATAGCATCATAATGTTAACCACAATGTTAAACCCTTCAGTGTTTGACTCTGATGACCTTCTTTTCTCTTCATAAGAATTTCCATTTTGTTGCAG